>NC_080431.1:107830730-108134467 GCF_028018845.1 Melospiza georgiana
TGCCTGGCACTGTGACACTGCTCAGACACCACCCAGGAGAGCAATCATCTTCCTCTTTTGCACTGCCACAGCAGGTCAGCTGCTTTCCCACTTCAGAGCAGGAGAGCCTGAAGGAAATGTGTCCTCTGCCTAGCAGCGTTCTCTTGCTGGGTCTCTGCCTTTCTAGTCAACAGCTCTTGGGTATCAGTGGCCAAGGCAAAGCTGTTGCCCCAAAACCAAATAATTTCCTTCCTTTTCTGCCTTTTGTGTTAGCTCCTGAGAAGGGGTAGAAGTATTCCTGTTAGTTTTAGGTAGTTCACATTCCTGAAAACCAGTTTGGTCTTACTGCAGTTGTACTTGCATGAGTGACAAGATTTAGGAATTGTTTTCATGTAAAATTCTGTCACTGAAAAGAGCAGGACAGGAAATTCTCAGGTTATTGGATTTTTTTTGTTCATCTCACTCTGAATCTGATTAGTGAAAAAGAACGTGGAAAGTTGAAAATATTGCACATGGGAAAAAAAACCCTTTTATTCCCCTCTCATTGTTTGTTAGCTCCCATCTTACCAGAAGAAATGCAGATCAGTGCTTTAGGTATAAAATAACTATGCCCAAAATGAATTTTAAAGGACTTCTTCTATTTCTCCTTAAGCCTGTGGTGAAAAATCTATTTTTGAATCTAGATTTTATGCATTCAAATAAAAACAGCATAAAATCTTACCCATTAATATAATAAACAGACATTATTATATAACCATATATTTGCTTGCCATTTAGATGCCAGTTCCAGAGGAACTTTCTCTCACTTCTTTTTTTTCAGAGCTTTTGATCCATGTTTTTCTGCTGATAGCTAAGTCTCACATTATGAATGCACCTTCCACACTCATAACAAGGATTATAAGGAAAATGGGATTACCTGTTAAAGACAGTTACCAAGAGCAGAAATAAACTTTTACTGGATTGCTCTGCAGAGATGTTGATACTGTTATGTGGGCATGGGTATATGAAATCATGGTCAATATCCTTACTTACATTGTTTCAGTAAAATAAAATACTGAGTTTCTTTTTCTGTAGTACCACATGATTTTAATCCATGCTTCAATTCTAGTTTCTCATTATTCTTTTAATGGATTTGTATCACTAGAAATTTTTTTTTTGAAAGAATCTGCATACTTCTCACATCCAGGTATGGGATCCAATCCCTATGGGATTCAAAACAACAATTAGGATGCATGCCTCCATTTTTACCTCTGCTATAACATGTGAGGCCACATGTTCATAATTACTGGTATATAGAAATTTTTCCATATTAAGAATAAGACATTGGTCTGTACATGACATTATTCTTTTTAATTTGCACATTTGAAATAGAGATGTATTGTAAGAATATTGATGATTTAAGTAGTAATTTATGCAGTTGTCATATGGATATGAGTCTCAGACTTAAATCTTGTTCTTCTTCATGTCAGTGATACTAAAAACAATGTTATACTAATGATGGTACAATATAAATATAGCTCTTAATTAACAGAAGTCTGATAATTAATAAATTACATTTTATGTCCTGGAGCCTTTTGCTATTAATCATGATTTGTTTGGGGATATAAGCAAAACATCATTAATGATAGTGAGCAGACTGTGATTATGAAATTAAATGTAGCTTTTTATTTACTGAATCCTATTAAGATAGTTTTCTAGTCAGAAGCCCATAGTTACTTTCTGCTGAAGCCTTGAACTTACTGAGCATAGTTTTTTGGGTTGGGTGAGAATTGGCAAGTTTTTGATCATTCCAGAAAAAAGGACTGAAGGACCAACAGTGCCATAATCTCATCCTCTCACTGCAAAGTTTTATCTTGCTTTTCTTGGTGAGAAAGATTTGTTGCCATTCCTTACTCAGGACAAAAAGATGCAGCTGTGCTTAGAATATATTTTGGAAGATACATCCTGTGTCTTGCAAAATACAAGACACAGGATTTAAGTCCTTTCTGCCACTACGTCCAATTTGTGTTGTGATATTTTATACAGAAGGTAGTCTAAAATATGTTACTGAAAAAACACAGCAAAACCAGAAACTGTTCAGGCAAGCTCAGACAAATTTCAAAATCTCTGTCTCTGCATTGCAACATCTGCCATGAATTGTGTAATTGATCTTCCTGTATTTAGGGAAACTCCAGGGGCCAGCACAGCCCTCTTGCAAAGAATGAACCTCATCCTGAGAAAATCACCTTCCCTGTCGTGTTCTCCCTCCTCCTGTACAAGATGGAAAGATTACTCCCACACTTAATAGTCACATTATTCGACTTTAGAAGCCTCCCTTCTTCCATAAATCATGAATTTAACTTGAAGCAAAAAGCTGTAACAGACCTCTGGTCCCATCTCCTTCTGCTTTTGAAAAGATTCCCTGGATGGGCTCTGAATCTCATTGATGATTGCTTGTCCTGACTGTTGGCAGATGGTGTTGGGTCCCTGAGGGACTGCACTGTGGCCACCAAGGCTGTGCCCCTGCCTCATTCCCCACCTTGGCCCACCCCTGTTCTTGCAGATCCCTGGCAGCAATGTCCTGCCTGTCCAATTCTGCATCTGTACGAGCAGTTTCTGCTCACCTGACTGCATTTTACATACCCACACTTTGGTCCTCTCTGCCATGAAAATCACTTGAAAAATACAAAAGGGACCAAGTCCAACAGGAGATGCCTGAGGAAATTTCTAAAACTGGTTGAAATTCACACCTAGAGAGATCCAGTATGAATTAGTCCAATAATTTTTTGTGCAGGTAGAGGGGAGCTAAATCAACCACCTTGGCTAAAGTCAATCTATCGTTTCTTATCAACAAATTGTCTCAGCTGGGAACTGTTGGGGTGTTCCTGGTCTGCCCAGGGAACTGATCACTTGAGTGCCCTGGGTGTGCACAGGGGCACAACTGCTGTGAAACTCACCTGTGCCAAAAATATAACTACAGATCAAACGTAATTTTATGCTTATATCTAACTAATTCTACTCTTGTTGTGGAATAATTTACACAAGTTTTTCAGAGTCTTTCAGACAGTAAAAGTGTCAAATGTGTAGCTTAAGTAAAGAATCCACAGGTTATTGCACCTTTCCTTTTTTTTAAATTTCTTTTTTTTTTTTTTAAAGTGTTATTTTTAATATTTCTGACAAAGAATAAGACTAGGAAATACTTATTTCTGATAAAATTATGCAGTTTAAGACAAATAAAAATTGTTATTACAGTAGTGTGTAAGGAGTAACTTTATTTTCCTTTACAAGTCATTTACTTACAAAAAAGGTGGAAAGATTTTACAAGCTGAATGAAAAGCGAGATTTTTTTAAAAAGATATAAATTACTATTTATTTTTGTCAAGAGTATCTTAAAGAGGAGGCACTTTACCTGACAGAGACAACAAACCCCTATTCCAGCTCTCTGGCAGCAACAGACTAAGTGCTTGTGTCTCATTGGGTTAGGCCAGCACAACAACTGAAAGGTAGGGTAGCACAAACAGCTTAAAGGACATTTTGTCTGATTTTAGGGGCAAACTGGCCCAGATCCCTGTGTATGCACAGACTGGCCAATATGTTAGAGAAAAATTTGTGTTTATGCCATCTGCAGAAGATCATGCATCAAGCAAGGTGAGTCAGGCATGTACAAGTCCTTCAACACACCCCTTGATCTCAGAAATGGTGTAAACTGTGAGCTAATAAATGCATTCAGTTCTAGTATCTGAATGTTCCTGATAGCTACTGATGCATTGAAGGAATTCTTGGTAACCTGTTGAAATTGTGAATTTTACATGCTGGAGTCTAAATGATGCCTGTGAAGCAGGTCAGCTGTGAAAGAGAGTCTCTTTTCTGAGGATTGTAATTCTAGATGGATTCTCTGGCATTTCTAAGCTCTCCCTATCTTTCTTCCACTTTGCAGTTGGTGAGTGGACCATAGCTATTTGAAATGTAGTATTTGAAATGTAGGAGAGAGCATCTCTGTAAAATTAATCTCTGGCACCTGTTTTTGCTTTTGAAACTGTTCAGAGGACATTACAGTGTTTTTTATATGAATACCTATGTATAAATAGATGCACAGTATGGAGTTTTTGGATATATGAACTGCTAATTTTATGGTCTCTAACACCAAAAAAGAAAATAATGCAACATACAGGTTCCTACTGAGCTGGCTAATTTTCAATATCTACCTTAAGATGGTCAATCGTGCTCTGAACCTTAACAGTCAGACACTTGAGCAGTTTATCATTTGAACTGAGCGTAAGTGAAACTAGAAAGACTAGTCTAAGTGTGGACATATATCATAGAATCAAAGAACCATTAAGGTTGGAAAAAGACCTTTAAGATTATCAGTCAACTGTAATTCTAGCACCACCATCATATTTGCTGTCAAATCCTTTCTCAAGTACCATGCCCACCCCTTTTTTGAATACTTGTAGTGGTGGTGACTCCTTTGTTTCCCTGGGAAATCTGTTCCAATGCTTTACAAATCTTTCTGTAAAGAAATTTTTCCCAATATCCAACCTAAGCCATCCCTGGCAAAACTTAGGGACATTTTCTCCCATCCTGTCACTTGCTAGTTGGGAAGAGAGACCAACACTCACCTTAGAATTACCTCCTTATAGACTGCTACATGTGATTTCACATTCCATATCACTTTCACAGGAGGACGGTGAAATTTTGCACTGTACTTTGTGCACAAACACAAAGGCTTACACAGTTTTGTAGCAGAAACATGACAGTTGGTTTTTGTTTGTGTTTTGTGTGTGGGACGTGTTTGGATTTTTGTTTGGTTTGGTTGTTTTGTTGGTTTTTTTTGTTTGATTTGTTGGTTTTTTTGCTTTGTTTCGCTTTGGTTTTTTGTTCTGTTTTGTTTTGCTTTTGTTTTGAGAGGGTGATCTTGGAAGGATGTTGCATTCTTCCCAAGAACATTTTGGATCTGATGAAAATGAAATGTGTGGGCTTGAATGTGTCCCAAAATGAAGCTAAGCATTATGAAGCTGTGTCTGTAACTTCTGGTGAGATGGCAATTATTTCTGAGTGCCACCCAAATGCCTTTGGCAGTCATAGGACCTTCTCTAGACAGCAGTGGTAATTTTTATGTATGGACAAATGCAACATAATTTAAAATACATAAATCTGCTGTTATCTCCATAGCTTTGACAAAAATATTAATAGAGAGCTAGGGGGAATCTTTGCTTCCCACATTTTCCCTGTTTTATATATATGTATTTCAGTGTGTATATATTTGTGCCAATAGATTGAAAATTTTGGTCTTATACAAGCTGATGGCAGTTTCGTTACTGAATTGTCATTCACCTAATACGAAAATGACTCTGCAAAAGGGAGGTCTGGGACCATTTTCTGTAAGTTTTTCCCCTTACCTCCTCCTTCTTCTTTCTAATCTAGTCTAATTTACTCTAATCTAATTCAATCTTTTTGCTGCTTTTGGGAATGTAGATAACAAGTCAGAAGATGGAGGAGGCCTTCTTCCATTGCCTTGTTTTGATCCATTTGTATAGGAGATTTTGGTTAGTTTTTGGATTTGTTTTTGTTTTCTTTCTAGATTTTTGTATATTTTATTTCCATTAATAAGTTACAGAAAAAACCTATATATATCAAAGCAAAAGACACAAAGAACTTGCACAGTTTCTTATTTACTTTTACCCGCTCAGAGTTTTTATAATATACTCTGTTGAAATGGGATAGGGGACAAATACAAATTTTGTTAATAAATGAGAAGATCCTGTCTGTAGCAAGGCCTTTGGGCAAGCCTTTCCTTAGAGGAAATAGACATTAATTGTGGAAAATGTTTGGGGTTTTTTAAATAAATAGAACTACTTTCTTTAAAAATCAGGTAACCTATTCATAGAAAAGCCTACTGTGATAGTTTGACATATTGCACTCACAAAACAGCTACCTATTTAGGTATTGTTTAGAATATGGGGTTTATAGTTTTACAGCTGTGTTGGCAGGGATGAAGCAGTGGTGGGGGAGAGGGTTCACAAGGGAATCTCTCTAAGGAGGTGTCAAGTGGACACGAGTACACTACAGCTTTGCTGCTTGCCCCTTGGCTTCTGCCAACAAGGAAGATTTTTTGAGTGAGGATTTTTTGAAGCCAGTGACAGATGAATAAGGTTAATTGGTGAGAAGGTGAAGGGGACACAAGTGTCTTTTTATGGCTTTGTCTATTGAAAATACCAACTGTAAATTGCATGCAGGGTGGTGTGGTGTCAGAATATCACACTAGCTTTTCTTAAATGAAACTGTCCCAGGTTTGCATCTCCTTCACTATAAATATCTGTGTTATCTTGTTATTGAAATGTGCATAACTAGATAAAGTCTAATGTGGCAATCCAAATCATATCTCCCTTGTTTGAATCTTTTGGGTATCCCACATAGAATTTAGGATATTTCCCTTACCACCAGAACCAATAACTGGGTGAGTTACTGCTTAGATACAATGTATGATTTGCAATAGTTGTGGAATATTCAATCTGTTTTTCAACTGAGAAAGGAACTTCAAAGGACTTTGTGGCTCATTTAATTTGCTGGGAATTCCAGAGAAATAATAATTTAAAAATCCACAATTATTGTAGAATCTTAGGATTTTTTTATTTTAAATAAAGAATTGTATATTTGAAATCATAGTAATATTATTTAAGACATTGTAATACAATAATGTTAATTTTCTGTAAGTGCATTTAAGGAAAAAGGGAAAATCATGTTCAGACACAGGGTTTAATGACTTAATATCCAAAATAGGTATCTGTTCAATGGTCCTTATAGAATAGCCTGTTCCACTGCCATTAGAAGGGAACAGGTCTGTAAAAGGCCATTTCTCATCAACAAGTCAGAAAACTTACTTCTTCAATAAAATTTTGAAGATTCAAACTGTTGTCCTGTACACTCCTCAGATTTTGGCATGCAAGAGCTTTCACATCAGATACGCAAACACAGAGTTACTTAGCATGACCAAGAAGATGCCTTTTTCTTTTTTTTGTAACAGAGGCAATCAACTTACTACTTATAATTTCTGAACTGTAACCATGCATCCTAGAGTCCTCATAAAATCCTGTCATTGCATGCTCTGCTTGACAGATTATGTTAACCCAGGTCCTTCCTTCTTGTGTCAAAAATTCTGGAGGGAAAATGCAGAGCAAGGAAAATGCAGCTCTATCAGGAGGAAAGCAGGACACCATTGTTAATTTCCTTTCAGTCCCAAACCATTGGCTTCTACCCCTTGCAAAGATCAGCACTCATCTAGCAATTATAGAAGAAGCTCTTGCAAAGTACAGGAAGGGAAACAAACTCCATTTTAGCATCAAGGATGCAGTCTGATGGATATGCAGGTAATAAATAATTCTCCAGGTTTGCTGCTTTCCTCACTCTCTCCAGTTTTCTTATTTCTGCATATGGGTTAAAGATATTTGTCTCGCAGTATTCTCATTCCACGTTTTCGGCCAAGGCATTGGCCAATAGCACTTATTCTACTTTTATTTTATACTTATCTTCACTTTTGTAGAAGGGATATTCTAGATTTGGTAAAAAAGTTCATAATTATTTAAGCAATGTAACAGCATAAATTAGTGAGTCCCTACCCTGAATTCACCATCAGAGTAGAGTGCTAAATATGCAGAATATAAAGAAGATGAAGGAAAGCATGAGTAAAGGCCAGAATTTTCAGTCATTTTGTATAGTTCAGCAATTTGCAAACCTTTTTTTAACTCAGAAAACTGAGAACTCAGAATGATTTTGGCTGTTATGGCCAGAGTCTTCAAACATGCCAATAGACTGCTGTTTATTTTCTTTGCCTTGATATTTCAAACATCTGGTCCTTCTGTATTTTATATTTACTTTTTTTTTTTTTTAACTGAGATTTTGATGAAATTCTTTTTATGTGGGAACATGTTTCAAACAAATGCAACTACATAAGACTGAAAGGAACATGGATGGATGGATGGATGGATGGATGGATGGATGGATGGATGGATGGATGGATGGATGGATGGATGGAGGGATGGATGGATGGAGGGATGGATGGATGGATGGATGGATGGATGGATGGATGGATGGATGGATGGATGGATGGATGGATGGATGGAGGGATGGATGATAAATATCTTAGAGAGCCCTGTCTGTTTTCATTAGAAATGTTCTAAAGGCCTGTGTACTGTGTTTATGGGCAAGGTTTGCAAGCAGGAGGGCTGCAGGAGTGGCTTTTTTGAGGAGTCATACAGAGCCAGTTTCAGACATTTCAAGATGAACCCATCACAGGCTAAAGCTGAGTAAAACAGTGATAGTGGTAGTACCACTGACACTTCCCGTTTAAGAAAGAGTGAAAAAGAGCAGCTGGGAGGGAGGAATAAGAATATGAGCAGAACAGCCCTACAAACACAAAGACTGGTGGAGAAGTTGAGGGTGGGAGTGCTGCAGGCACTGGAGTAAAGATTTTCCTGAAGCCCTTGGAGAAAACTTTGGGGATGTTGGTTGTCCCCCTGCAGATGGTGGAGCAGATATCCCTCTGCAGGCTGTGGATGTGCCCTGGAGGAACCTGGGGACCATGGAAAGCCAACAGCAGAGCAGGTTCCTGACTAGGAGACCACTGCACGCCAGGGAGTCAGTGATCCACATGAAAGCTGACGTGTGACCGAGCCTGTGCTGTGCTTGTATTGCATTCACTGTGCTGTAAATGCATTATCTTGCAACAAATTCCAATGACTGAAATGGGAGAACTTTCTATGGATAGGGTCTGCCCAGTGTGCTGTACATGGATTGGAGATTCATGAGAAGAAAAACCACTTGGAGTTCCACAGAGATTTAAGATTATACATACTGTTACGTCCTTGTGGGGCAAGCTCTAATAAATTGGATTTTCTGAGTTTCCTTCTTACTGAGATCATAACAGATCAGCCCATCCTGGAGGAAAACAGAACTAAGTTTGGGATTAGTATCTCAATTCAGAACACATCCTGGAATGCTGTTCGAAAGACAGTCCTGAACCCAGCAGACTGTCCTTGATAACTCATGGTTGCAGTAATTACAGATGCAAAATACAGTTCTCAGGACACAGAAATGTTATTTCTTGAGTGACTACATATGTGTGTACCTTTTAATTGGCGTGGCAATCCACACAAGTCCTGAGTGCATTTTTTTTTCTTTTTCACGATTTTTGTGCACTAGGAAACCATTTGGCCCTAAGCAAATACAGTAGCCAAGTTGCAGCTGCTTGAAGCATTTTCCCATTAAATGTAATGGCACTAAAGTGGAAGTGCCAAGGGCCATTATGCACAGACAGTATAGTCAAGAAAATACCCATTTGCAGAAAATATGCAGCAAGGCAGGAACAGAGCAATGAAATAACCATGAAAGCAGTTGGAGCCTCAGGACAAGAAAAACAAGTGATTTGCTGCAATGCTTAACAACAAAAGGAGAGATCTAAACAGTTATTTGGGCTTTCAGAGCTACAAGTGTAGTATGAGCGAGCAATATTGCCTTTGGCATAGATCCCTGTTCCCACTGTAGTGTTCTCTTCCTTTCTGGAAAGCCAGGTGCCCCCAAGAGCAATCACAGTCTCATCACAAGAAATAAGAACTGAATCACAAAAGGCTGCTTCTGTAGAAATCCTCCATATCTCAGCTCTTGGTGCAATAACAAAACTCCCTAAAAGGAGTTAAATCAGGAAAAAAAAAAAAAAGCAATGTGCAAAGGCAAACCAAGTTTTATCTGTAAAGCAGTGGTGAATAGAAACAGATAGAAACAGTTGTTGAAAATCAAGACGCCTTAATAATGTTCTAGCTCCTGTTTTGCGTAGCACATTACTTGAAGCTGTGTGGAGGTCAGGACAACAGCTAAATCTGAAGTGTAACTCAATACAGCATCAGTTGGACAAAGAAGCTGTCCTTGGTTTTGGTTGTGCCATTTCGAGCGTATTCAACCTCTGTCTGTCACTTTATTGATTTGTGATATGAAAATGTCATACATGGTCAAGCACAGGGCTGTAGAAAGCAGAAAACTGGATAAATAGTAGTTTAGAGTACAAGTACAGAAGGAAAATAGCAATTTATATATTTTTAAGTATTTTCTGAGAGTAAAAATGCAGGTGCAAGGAATGGAAATTTCATGAATAAATATTTACTAAAACAGAGACTTAATTTTGCTCAGTCCTGCTAAGAGCAAAATCTGATTTTTTTTCCCTTAGCTATAGCATAATGAATTAATAGAATTTCAGTAGATCAATTATATAGTTCTACCAGTTTGAATTTCCTATTAATTTAATTATCACCACTTGAGTCACACAATGGACTTCTCTAGCATCAGTGAGCTTTGTCTTCCTCTGGTCCCAAACAGGTTTTCAGGTGCACAAAGGGTGAAGTGCCACATGATGACTCAATTAAAAAACCCCAAAAACCTGCATCCTTCTTATCTCTCTCAGCTTTTCTTCAATAACTTTTTAAACTATGGACTGTGAATTCATCAAATGCTCAGCAAGTTGATTAAAAAGTGCAACTAATTTTCTTGACTAGTTGAAGATTTGTTTGAAACAGTATATTTTGCATGATTTAGAATCATAATGGCTCATTATTAGTCCTTTGTATTGTCATCAGATCACAGTAGCTTTCACTTCCATTTTTCTCACTTAATCTACCTATTTTCTCTCCTCTTAAATGCTGCTCTTTCTCTATGGTTTGCATCTGGTCAAGCTTCTATTTGAGATTCTTTTTCCAAGCTCTACCTCCGTCACCTGTGCAAGAAGCATCAATGGTCTCTGGTACCTACTCAGATCATTATTATTATATCAACTTCTTATTTAATTCTCCCCTGCTCTCCATCATGGTTTTTTTTCCTTTTTTTATTTTATTCTTACGGAAAAAAAAAGAAAAAAAAGGCATCAATGAGAAACAATTAAATAGTAAACATCATTTAAAATGTGCAAATGAAAGATTACCTATTAACTGATACTCAGATGTCTGCCCATACAAGTAAATTGTAGGGAGACAAAAATAAAACTCCTTCAGAAATGCATGTCTTTAGCAATGAATTACTGCAACAGCAGGGAAGCAAAAAAGAACTTGGCAGTAAGTAGCAAGATCTGGTGCAAGATATTTCTATGGCTAAATATCAAGGTTACAAAATACTATAAACAGAAAAGTATATGCATTGACTAGGATTTTGCCATGTTTTTTGAGTATTATTGTGTGTTTTGTTTCAATGGCCAATGACAGAAGTTGAGTAGTTGAGTTTGAAGTAAGGAATTGAAAAGCAAACTAATGTAAACATAGAACATTAAGCCCTATCACATTCTATAGTAGGAGTCCTAGTAAAATATATGTATTGTATAAGTGGCCTTGCCCCGATCCTAGTTGTTTTAAATGGGCTGCAGCTGTGATGTCCTTAATTGGGTGGCAGCTGTGGCTAATGAAGATAACTGGGATAAAAGGGGGTGGGCTGGCTGGTCAGGGAGAGCCTTGTAGGAGTCCTGGTGAAGAAGCAGGAATAACACTGCTGTGAAGAGCTGCTTGTGAGAAAACCAGCTGGAGAAGATATGGGACTCTAGAAATATAATGACAGCAGTATGAATACAACAATTGGTGGCCCCGATGTGATAGAAGATAGGACAGCCAAGAGCTGTGGCAGCCTGAGAGCTGGGACTCTAGAAATATAACAACAATGGTCCTCAGGAAAAGAATTAGAAAAAGCAGTTGAAACATAGAGTTTATGGAGAAAAGGATGAGTATCCATGAGGCCCCTGGTGCACCTTTCCACCCCATTCTACTGAGTTTCCATGTTCCTGAGGTCTGGGGACAGTGGGAATGAATCAGCCTCTGTCTCCAGCTTGTGAGCTGCTCCTGCATTTAAGGGGTTTGAAGTTAATGGGGTTCAGGTACTGATGGTGGTGTCTCTTTCTGATTCATGCCTCAGATCTGAGCTGCTCTCAGGAACAAGTCTAGCAGAGGAAATCCTGGGTTATTACAAGCAGCTCTTTGTTCTCCCTTTTTCAGCTCACCCAGAATGTTTCATCAGAGAAGCAGGGGTGCCACTTCTGTGAATCAGCAAGCGACCCACTCCTGCTCAGTCCTGTGCGGTCAGAAATTATGGTACTCTCAGTCTGAGAAGTGAAGATCCTGAGAGTCAGCATATCCTCCCTATTGATTCTACATTTCAGTTTAACATCTTTAAACTTAAATTTCTGAAAGAAATTGATTCTAAATGATTACACAATTAATGATTGTTCAGCTCAGCAATACAAAAAGATAAGCTGCAAAGCAAGAGTGTGGTCTAATCTCTCACAGAACAATTTGAGCAAGATTAAAACTGGGCAGCACTTTTCCATTCTCCAGAATTTCTAGTTGCCTGTAACTATTGTAACTTTTAGCTAATCAGCAGAGTGAAAATATTTTTATACACTCAGACCATAAATCAGCTTTATATTCAAGCATATAATTAATTTACATTCTCATGAAAGGATTATGCATGTGCTTAATGTTAAGTAGCTGCTTAAGTAGCAAGCAAAGAACAGGAACAAAACCTGAGAGTGAATTAAAAGGCATTTTTTTAACAAAAATATATAATTAAATAATGAAACCTTCTGCCACAAGAGGTTACACTTCAGATTTTTTTTCTATATATAGTATCAAAGAGACTTTAGACAAGCCAAATTAGGAAAAAAGGATGTAAAGTTAGTTTTAATATTTTAATCAAAATATTTATTAATAAAAATCTTCCTATTTTACCTCAATGTTCTGCAGTCAAAACGTATGTACATTGAGGAAGTTCTATGCCATGCTTACCCTGTTCTTGTGTCCTGTCCTGAGCATCTTTTGGCAACAGCCAAAAACTGTGGAGCTACAAGAACTGTTATATTAGTGAGAAATTTGGCCTTGAGAAGGACATAACAGAACCCTTCTGTTCTAGTGCTGGTGCTTTGATTAGTCACCTGAACAGACATCTGGAGATATTAAAAAGCCCCTGTCACTGCCTACAGGAGAAATTTAATTTAAAGTCTTCTCTTAATCACTGCCTTTAATCATGTGGTTTTGGAAAGGAGCATAGCATCTCACCTAACTTTAGAAATTGTTGCATTTAACTGATCTTACCATTAATTTTCTTTCATTGCTGTATTTTTCTTTGTGTAGATTATTTGCATATTGGATGTGTTCAAGGAATGATGATGCATTCTTCATAGACAGGGGAAGATATGCTGCATTTGTGATCTTGTATATTTGTTCTTCCTGAAATGCATGGCAGCACAGCGCTGTGGATAATTAAATATTTTTAAATGTAAAAATATTTTTGTATGAGGTTTATTGTGCCTGCTGTACTTTTCCTTAAGCTCCTTTTTCACCTTTCTGGACTGTGTAAACAGAATCACAGACAGGTTGAAGTTGGAAGGGACAGCTGATCCAACCCCCTTCTTCAGCAGGGCCAACTTGGCCACCTAGATTGTCCAGGACCACATCTGGATAAATCTTTAACATCTCCAAAAAGGGAGATCTCACAAATTCTCTGTTCAGCTTTGGTCAGGGCTCATTTACCCTCCCACTGAAGGATTGGTTCCTGATGTTCAGAGGGATCCCCCTGTGTTTAACTTTGGGCACCTCTGGAGCCAGGCCTCACCCTCTCTTCACCCTCCCTGCAGTGTTTGTGCACATTAAGATTCTCCTGAGCCTTCTCTTCCCCAGGCTAAGCAGCCTCAGCTTTCCCAGCCCTTCCCAATCTATTAATGTGCTCAGGGACCCTGTGCTGAACTCTTTCCAGCAAATGAGCCCTGCCAAAGGCATTAAGAAGCTCTAAGGTGGGAGTTAAGTTCCTAACTTTTAAAAGCTCTCTTGAAAAGCCCTATAGACAGCTATTTTTAGACGCCTAAATGCCTTTGAGTGTCTTGACTGTAATGTGCTTAAAATTATTTTAATTCAAATTACACAGAGATGAGTTCAAAAGAAGGTTTTTATTCATTTGGCCTTTCTACATTGATAAGTAAACTTTCATTTTTCCTCCTTTTCTGCAAAGCATATAATATGGAAGATATAGAGTATTTAAGGTTCAAGCTTTCTTAACATGGCAACACAACTGAATACATAGGGAAGGCATATTTATGAATTTATGACTTAGATTTAATGTCTGTAATAATTTTACACAATTCTATCTATTTTCATAATAATATTAGTAGAAGAAAAAATCAATTTTAATTCCAAACTTTTAAATCTAGGGAGTACAATCCTCTACTGAAAAACAAAAGAAAGTAAATCAAACTTTTGAGTGGCTGGCTGTGAAATTAACCTCTGCAATTTCATCATAATTTTATTGAATTAATTCTTCCTCTCTTGGTTTTCACAAAACTAATGGGTAATTTTTTCTCCCAGGTACGATGATTACTATATAATTTCTGTTTCTATGCATTTTTGGCACTACGTGTTTTCTGGATGTCTTTAATATTTATAAAATACATCTTCCTAATTGGTTTTATCTTGGTATAGTCAACTAACAAAATACTTACTAGTAAAATTATTGGAGAACTTCCATACTAATTTTCAAGCAATGGATAAATATCCAGCGACCTGAAAGATGCTTTGGAATAAATTTTCAAAATATTCAATTTTATGTCAATAAGCATAGAAGAAAGTCGATAAACAAAGAAGAAAGATGAATATTAAACATAAAAGGTGTGTATGAATTTTTTTTCTTACCAGTCCTTTTATTGACTTGAAACATTAGTGCATTTTTCTTGATATTTAGATTTTCATTTGAAAGATGCACTCTGCTTTGCAGTTGCTATATAAAAATAACTTACATAGTCTAATGATCCTTTTTCTTCCAATTTTTTAAACTGAAAACCCTAGAGTGACTGGTTGCTGGCAGTCATACTTTTACATGTCATCCTTTATTATTCATTGGCATGAAGATTATTGGCAGAAGAAAAGAGAAGATAGTCAGCCCAGTCAAGCATGCTTTCTGCTATCCAATTTTTCTTGAAACATCACCAGTTTTCCAAATTTCCTTTTTTCACTGTTGTTGTTTTTTAATCACAAGACCTACACCTTACTAGCAGAATGTTAGCTGAAAATAGCACCACCGTAAACAGCTATATTTGCTGAATTCTAATATCATAATTTTCAAGTCTTTCCACGCCCACAAATCTAATTTGTTCCTTTGTCTTGTCCATCATACCATGACAATTTGGTCCTTGCAAGTTTTCTAATGTATTTTAATAATTATTTTTTATTGGAAGAGTTGTCTCTGCATCTTCTAATCCATGCACTGATTTTTTCAAGTTACGTTGCCTTTCTATCATTTGAGAGTACTTACTATAGCTTGGTACTGACTGTTACTAATTTTATGGCATCTTGGGTCTTCAAGCAACAATTTTGATTTGTTTAACTTGGTTTTAAATGGTTTGGGTTCTTTTTTTTTTTGAGCTATTTTAGGGTTTATTAGATAGCTATTTTTATGGTTGACTGAATGCTGAAATATGTTCCTGGACTGTAAAAAGATGCAATGCCATTTTTAAATGTTTTCCTTGTAGTACTTGAGAGGAAATATTTGTCAAGTGATTTGCCTTTAAGTGTTTGAAGTAGATGGATAAGCTTGAGAAATCCATTGGAAACTCTCCCCAGAGTCCATTTACTATTTGTACATCAAATCGAAAGGTCTGCTTTTAAAATAGACATTGTAAATCATGAGATACAAAGAAAGTATTGCTTTTCTGCTTAGTTTCTTGGCTTCAGCAACTTTCTGGGGACATTTAGCAAAACAGAGATGGTAAATTATACAGGTGTATTTTGTCTAATTCTCATTGAGACAGCTTAGTAGTTTTAGTTGATTCATGTAATTTGGGTATTGGCACAGCTGTGCTGATTACACTAAATTTTTTTTTACCTATACTTTTCATTGAGTATAATTTATACATGCTAAAGAGACTCAGTGTTTGATACATTAGCTTTCTTCCAAAATATTGTAGCTTGTATTGTTCTGGTATGTAGCTTGTATTGTTCTGGTATCAGCTCAAATGAGTATGATGTCTCAGACTCCTTCAGAATGCTCAGAAGAACGAATTTCTGAGCAAATGTTAAGACTGAAAATTAATATATTCTCTTGTGCTCGAAAAAAATCCTCTGAAACCACACTGCATATCTCCAAAATGACTCTCAAAGGTGATGAAACATAAGGAACATTTAAAAAACCACAGATTCCACTTCCAGCCTCCACATCCTCTGTCACCCTTCCTGTGCTGAAAGACATGTTGGAATGCTTAAGACTGCAAGAGTTTGGGGGTTTTGGAAGGATTTATTTTTTCTTTACCTGTTCATATGTTTTAGCTTTTCTTCAGGATCAGAGGGATCGTTTTTGTAGGACAATCCACACTGGGAGCCAGCAGTGAGGCTCATGTGCAGTTGGTGTGCTGTGAGTTGCACCCTCGTGAGCTCAGGAGCTCAACTGGAGACTCAGCAAAGTGTTTGAGCATCTTCAACAATTTTCACTTAAAACTACAGGATGGCAGCCATGAGGAGGTTATGGCAAAGTAGATTTCCTTTTTACCCCATGGTATGGCTTTCCACAGCTTTACTCTCATTGCTTAGCCAGCAGATTTATAAACACAGGCAGGTCAGTGTGGTTTGGTCAGTGGACTTTTCCATTTTGGAAATTTTTATTCTGTGAGTATAACAGCAGCAACAGCTTTGGAGAGGCTCTTCAGGTCTTTGCAACCATGCAAGCCAAAGGATGCATAGTCAGAATGTTGATTCCCATGGAAGTGGAACTGTGGCTCTCAGATATTCCCATTAGGAACTGGAAAGTCACTCAGATTTCAGGCTAGGATTCCTGAATTTTGGATTTAGTTCTAACTGAGTGAGGACAGCCATTCTGGCTCATCTTACTCTGGAAGGCTCCCCCATTGTTGAAAATGGAGTGATGGACTGGGTAGTACTGACCAGATTGTGACTGTAGATAGTCACAATGCAAAAACACCCCAATTTTTTTGGTTTTGTTTCTTAGAAACCTGTTTCACTTTCCAATAATATATTAATGTTGTATATTATCCAAAATAGACTTTGTCTTGGGGATCTGAAAGGTTAGATCACATAGTTGTTTGAAATAATGCCTGAATTTAAATTTATTTGTATTTCCAGTAATGTTAGCAAATCTCAGCACAGGCCAAGGTATCTAATGAACTGCAGTTTATCTGGAGTAAAAGTCTACAGTGATGCAGGGAGAAACCTCTGTCCATTGAAACAAAATAAACTGTGTTTAAACCCCATCCTAAAGATAACTTCAAGCTAATGACGGTTTCTCTACATATTCTGAGTTAAAAATGTTTGCAGTTTCCATCTAAATTGTTAATTGTACAATAAGCTTGGAGTTTAGTGCCCCAGGTCTGCACTCATAATTATGGCAGCACTCTAGAAGTTGTGGTAAATCTTTATGTGAGAAAGATGCCCCTGTCTGTGCTGAGGAATGAAAAAATGTTAAGCATTATTACAGGAACATCAAAGCAATGTACTAAAGTATATAATAGAATCTCAGAATCATAGATTATGATGAATTGGAAAGGATCCACAAAGATCATCAAATCCAACTATGGGTTCCTGTGCAGGACACCCCAAGAAACACACCTGAGAGCATTTTCCAAACGTTTCTTGAACTCAGACAGGCTTGGTGCTGTGACCATTTCCCTGTGGCAAGTTACAGTGCCCAACCACCCTTTGGCAGAAAAACCTTTTCCTGACATCTAAACTAAACCACCCCTGACCCAGCTGGCTCATGTTCAGCTTTCCACTGACACATATGCATAATTCAGAAAATATGTTTTATTGTATATTATGTCAACTTCGTGGTAGAATTTCCTCTTACATAAGATGTAAGCTGCATTATAAAGTACTTGGGGCATGTGTTTACTGTAAAAAAGCAAAATCATATAGGTTCTACTTCATTACTGTTGCAACAGTACAGTCTTTTCAGAGAGATGGAGACCATTTTTTTTATTCCATTATCATGATAATCATATCTATACTCTGTTTGCATCAACTGGGTTCAAAATGACAGTCCTGTTTCACCAGCAGGAAAAATACAATAATCATTGTGAATAATAACACATCATCTCCTGGTAATAATGAAATTAATTGAAAGTATTTACAGAGCTCTACAGAGTGGCTCCTTTTTTTAGAGATAATTCAGACCTCTTACTCCAGAGACTGCTGTTTAGACTCCTAGATGGAGACAAAGCATATATTCTATTAAAAAACCAACATCAGATAAGGCTCCATGGACAGATAACACCTGGAAAATCTCCCTGCAATAGCTTTTAGGATGTGGCAGAGTTCCTGTTGCTGCGTCCACGTGTGAGGTAACTTCCTAAATGAGCCCTGTCTGGCAAAATGCAGCTGCTGTGGCTTAGGCAGGTGTTTGCCCCTGACAGCTTGAATGGAGGCAGTGGGGTCTGCACAGAGGGCAGAGCAGCCAGCAAAGGCACAGCAAGGGTTAAACCACTGCCTCTGTTTGGCCCAATGGATGAGAACCTGCACCTCCACATTCCCCTTCGGAAAACTCACCTCCATTCCTACCTAAAATAGAAAAACACAAAAGTTGCCTGAATTTTAACTTTCCATCTTGTTCTAAGGAGGAGGAGGAAAAAACCCAACAGCACAGCATCTGAAAATTAACGTAGAAATTTAAACAAACAGAACAAAATCAAAATGGATAGAACATAAATCCTAAGCCATTACATGGTTATCCACACAGACCTGTACAGAAGCCTTTCCACTTAAAAAAATACCAATTTTACATGATACTGGAATTAAAAGGTAAATTATTTTATTAAAAACCACATAAAAATCTTTTTTTTTTTGAGAATATCTTGCTTTACAACCTAAAAAATATCCTGAATTATTTTATTTAGTATATGTATATGCTAGAAATTTACTAGGGAAAAAAGAAATATAGATAGAATAGAAATATAGAAAAATAGAAGAATTCTATAGAAACATAGAATAGAAATTCTATATATATATATATATAGAGAGAGAGAGAGAATTCTAAAGATAGAATAGAAATATAGAAAAAAGTACATAAATGATGCTTGTAATAAAGGTATTACAGTACAGGATTATCTAGGTATTGATTGTTTTTTTGCCACAGGTGCTAAACAAGATGAGAGGAGAAGCCTGCATCTATGGTTTAATACCTGCAAACAAAAACTTCTTAGAGCAATCAAAGTGTTGATCTGAAGGAAAATATTTGATAACATTTTTAGGACTTCTCTAATTTTAGACAGACACTTGTGGAACACTGACATAAATCTTTAGGATAACCTGCATTGAAAGAATTCCACCTCACAAGCCTGTGGATTTTACCCTAAGTACCTAAATCTGTTTATTAGCTGAGGCTTCTGAAGTAGGAACCTGTGACCATCTTCACAAGGGTCTTAGGATGAGGGAAGAGATGAGGATCTGACTGCATATTTCAGAAGGCTTGATTTATTATTTTATGATATATATTACATTAAAACTATATTAAAAGAATAGAAGGAAAGGTTTCATCTCAGAAGGCTGGCTAAGCTAAGAATAGAATGGAATGAATAACAAAGGTTTGTGGCTTGGACAGAGAGTCTGAGCCAACTGGCTGGAATTGGCCATTAATTACAAACAACCAAGATGGGCAATCACAGATGCACCTCTTGCATTCCACAGCAGCAGATAACCATTGTTTACATTTTGTCCCTGAGGCCTCTCAGCTTCTCAGGAGGAAAAATCCTAAGGAAAGGATTTTCCATAAAAAGATGTTTGTGACAGGAACCCATCCAGTCCCTGCCTGTGGGCAGCACATTTCACTGGATCCCTCCTGGCACTGCCTCTCTCTGCTGACTGCAGGGAAAGGTAATGCCCAACCCACCTGCCCCAGCAAGGAATGCAGGTCTGGGGAATAAATCTGGCGAATCTGGAATTCCAGCTAAATAGATTTCTTTCCATGATGTAGCAACAAGCCAGTTTCTAGTTTTTTTCCCCCCTGCAAATATTGTGCTTAGTTAAAAAATCCAAAGACCAAAAAAAACCCCAAAAATCCTCCCCCCAACTTTGATGTGCTAGAAGCAATAAGTGGTGGTTTTATTGTTCAGCATTATTGGACTACTTATGATGAGTAAAGAATGCATTAAAAATTTCTAAGTAGGGTGTCTCATAGATGCCATAATCAGAGGAATTATTTTCTCTGTCTGGAAAGATAGCTTTTCTCAGTCAAAATCCTTTCCAAATAGCAGTGAATCTGTAGAAGGGTGCAAAAACTCATTTAGGCTGTTCAGTGTGTAATATATTTTCATGTTCATCTTGTATTTAATATTTGAAATTTGTCAAAATATTAACATTGGATTTTTTCATTACATTTTTCTGTCTCATGTCATAAGCATTTTCATATTTTATTCTTACTTTTTAATTCCACTTTCACAGAATATTTCAAAATATTAAAACTACTGAAAGGAGAAGAATAGCCATCTCTATTGCCCTTTACTATAGTATTTTGAATAGCAGTGCTCCTGTGCCACAGTTAACAATGTTGAGTAGAGCAACTAATTGTGTGAAATGTTCCATTTCTTGGAATGGGGACATTACATTTATTGTCATCTGCTCTATTGGTTCTTGAAGTGAAGCTATTCTCTTTTAAAAGGAACTGTATCTATAAAATAATTTAGTTCATCTTGTATGACAGTACTCTAGATTTATAAATTGATTTGCATTCCTCAAAAGCCTTATGTGTGAACTTTAACTGATAAAAGTAAAAATTATTCTGTTTCATAGAAGTAACTAATTTAAATCAAATATATATAAATTGACTTTGATTGGAATACAGGATTCAGCATTTCAAGATCAACACAAGGGAATTTACTTCTTGTGTAAACTCATAGTTTATTATTTTCGTGGCATTAGAGAGTGATCAAAGTGTTTGGAAGATGGAAAATGAAGGAACGGTTTGGGGGGAGTGGTACTTTGGTTTTGGTTAAGTTTGGGTTTTTTTTCTTATCAGACACAAAAAATAAAGGAAATTGGGGAATTGGAGATGCATGGAGAAAAATGCAATTTAACACTTAAATCTTAAAATTGATAGTCCACATTGGGAAATTAAAT
The DNA here is from genome assembly GCF_028018845.1 of Melospiza georgiana. NCBI lineage: Eukaryota > Metazoa > Chordata > Aves > Passeriformes > Passerellidae > Melospiza > Melospiza georgiana. The sequence continues at coordinate 107,851,814 of NC_080431.1, forward strand.
TTTAATTTAGTTGATTAAATATCCCTACTCAAGCATATGGGGGGAGAGGAAGGTAAGAGAGAAAATAAGGAAGCTCGAATTTCAGATGCCTCTTCTAAAGAATATTTTTCATGTCATAAAAGGAAAAAGGAATTGTTTGCATGTTTATGATTGCTGACAATTAAGCTTTAATTAGAAATAACAGCTTGAAATAGATACACCATCTAAATATCATGAATCCAAGCTGCACAGTCTCTTTTACCACCTGATTTGGCAGATTCCGTCAAGGACAGTGTTTCCCACCACGAGTCAATGGGACTGATAATGGGGAGTTGTGAATATGGATTTTCTTGTCCTAACAATACTTGCTTTAAAGTCAGAAATTTAGGCAGGCAACTGGCCCTGGAATAGATCTTTCTGCTAATAGTTTCATTAAAATTTGCTTAACTTAAATATGGCATCCAGCCAGCTGGCATCTAATTATTCCTGGGGTCCTCTGTTAGACATGCTTGAAGCAGTGGGAGTGTAGAGACTGCTTCTGATGCAAATAGTCTGCATGTTGCAGAAAAACACTTCTGTCTGGAGAAATACAACTGCTTGCTGTCATAATAAGCAAAGGAATTGGCTGGGGATGAGTCATTTCAGCGTGGCTGATTGCCACAGTGTCTGTGCTAACCAAGTTTTCCTGGTAATCTGCATATAATTCATATGACTGAGAGTTTATATTAAGTATTTTTTAATGTAAAGATTCATTCCTTCTGTGAAGTTTAGCATTTCTCAATGACGAATACCAAGTCTTTCATTCTAGTGAAAAGGAAAATCTGACAATAGAAGGGAGAACTTCCATTCTAACAAAGTAATACCTATGGAATTGAAAACCTCTCATTCCCATTAAAAGAGGATTGGATAGATCTGGAATGAGAGCACGTGGGTAGGACTCCTGGCAGGTGCTGAAGGGAAGACTGACCATAGGAGAAAATGTATTTCTTGGAGGAGAAGGACTATCACTGTGTGAATCCTCAGTCCTTGACTACCACCTCCTACCAAAGCAAGTTAATAGAGGTGAAAGGCTAACTCTACTTTATGGTCTTCAGGGTTATATAAAGATATATTTTCATCTATGAATTCTACATTTAGTTGCAACTAGATTGTTTGTTCTGGATGTATAAATGAAGGCTTGTATTTATCCTCATCCATGTGAAGCACAATTTCAAAACAATGCCTAATGGGGAACCCTTCAGTGTATAAACTAAAGACTCGTAACCATTTACCAAGGACCTAACTCAGCAGGGATAATCTCTAGGACAATAAGAATAGTTAAGCATTTATTTGCATTGCTGGTAATAGTGTGGTGCTGAAAGATACTGCATGATTTTCTGTTCATGCAGATGCTATAAAATCTGATTAAGTGGTCATTTTATTAAAACAAGTCTAAGCCAAACCGGGCTTAGGAGGCAAGGACTCAGCTGGGCTGTGAGGTCAGAAATTCACCAGGGGTGTGCCAAGGGGCCACACAAATGAACTGCTCACTTCCCTGTCTGGGATCAACAAGGTCTTTTAAGAAAAAATAGTCTTTAAAAACCACAATTACTATTATTACTAGAAAACAAATAGAAGGCACTAATGAAAATAATTTTGATTTCTATTTGAAATTGTGCTTTAAATTCCTCTGAGTGTTTATAGTAATGAGGAGTCCCCCATTATTTGATAATGAAGTATCTCATTAGGACTCCCCCATCTTGCATTAAATTCCCTACATCTGGTTAGAGATATAGTCTGTGAGACACAGAGAAAGGTGTTTCCTGAAAATCCTCCTCCCCTCTCCAAAACATTCTGTCTTCCAAACAGGCTTTGGAAAAACTGATAAGTACCTTTTACTTTGAATAGAAAGGAAAGCTGTGGACAAGGGATTTTCAGAAATGAGAATATTCCTAAAAATATATATGTTGAAAAGTTGATAGAGAGATTAAGCCTATGCCATTCAAGACAAAATTTTATTCTCAGGAGAATAGGAGGTTATTTCCCTGTTCCATTGTATACAGAATGAACACCAAGAATGAGTTCCATGTCTGAATGCACTCATATGAGTAGATCAGAAGGTTAACTCCCTGCCATTGATTTCTTAGGAAAGCAAGAGCTCAAGGAATATTGTCAGACAGAAAACAGAATATTTAAAATAGCATTACTCTAATGTCTTAACAGTTGTAATGATAAAAAAAATATGAAAAGCAAAAGCTAACACCACTGTTGATGTGCTATATCTGTGGGGCAGTAACCATGACAACTCAGCTCACTTTTATTTTAATTTCTAAAGCAAATATAATTTTTTTTAGAAATATACACAAAATGTGTTCATACACCGTTGATAACATTCAGGGTTTTTAAAATAAAGCTTTGTTATTGTCCCTTATTTTCTCATATTTTATGCATTTGCATTCTTCACAGTTGTCAGGACTTTTTAAATTTCATTCTCGTCATTTTGATATTTTGCCAGAATTAAGCTGAGTTGTTTTGATTTTCTTTCAGTGTTTTTTATTACATTGCTTTGCTTGTGCATTTTTTCCTACTACATTATTTTTAAATTCCTCATGTCCCTATATTTTTTCTGAAATGTTAATAGTTTTCAATTAAAACCAGCTCTAAGAGTTTATTGATTTATTTTATTTGGTTGTCCTGCCAGCTCTGTGGAGCATTTCAGAACAGAAGCCTCCTGATGAGTTAGGATCCAAAATAATTTAGCCTGAAGATCTTGGCAGCACCTCTGTTTCTTCACAGCACTGCTGTACAACAATGGTTAGAAAGTTAACATTCCTAATAGTTGTAATTTTGAATATCTGCCCATTCTTAAGGAAATTAAATAGAAAATTGTGTGCCTTAATATTCCATAAATTCTCCATTGTCTTTGCACTAACTGGACTTCTTTTAACACAGTGTCATGTTAAAGGTCAAATTCTCTTCAATTTATAAATATAATCACTTCCAGCATGCATTTACTTGCAGGAGTGAAACAAACAGGCTTTGAATGCAGAGCCTGAATTTTCTGAAATGTGTGCTGAACTGTCTGGCCAGCTCTTTACATTAACACAGGCATTTAAGACAAACTGAGTTACTGCGTTTTTGATGAGAAATACTGCCTGAAAACCTCTCTCTGTACTTGGTTACCCTGCAATAACTGAGGGAGTAACTGAGCTGGGCTTAAACAGGGTGACTGATAACCCCTAGTTTCAAATAAAATCTTGGTGGCACTGCTCTAGTAATTTGCTTTATTTACATTTTCTTTTCTTTTGTGAATTGGTAAGGTTTGAACCCAAACCTTCAGCTGTTTCTAATTCCTTTTTGGTCTTTGCTTCTTCTTCAGGTGGTATGGGCTCAGCATTTTATCTTTTATCTGCATCTCAGAATAGTAATTTTGCATTTCAGAAAGGATAAGAGCTACACAAAAATCAGCTCCTTTAACTGACATGAAATATATCTGAAAGATATTCTAGTATGTTTAAAACTTGATAACTCAGTTTTCCAATTGATCCTTTTTTAGTTGCTGTTTATTTGAACATCATCAGAAACATAAGAGCCTTTCTTTGTTTATGGAGTTTGGTGGAATGAAGAGCAAAATTTGAGAAGTAGACTCTTAACAGGAGTATTTTCTGTCTATATCTGATCATGAAAGAAAAAGTTATAAAGTATAATTCTTCTATAAATTCACATAGCAACCATTCAAAAAACTCCTGATAGTTGCTTAGGTTAAAGAAAAAGTTGCAAGTTACCTGCAAAAGACAGTAAAAACATAGCAAAAATAATTGTCTTTATTAAACTACTCAGATGATTCCTCTGATGTTAAGCTTGGGATTAATGTACATTTTAAGGTTCTCCCTTGTAAAAGGGAGAAAAACTTCCCTGTAGCCAATTGTTACGATGGTCTTGATATGGGTAGCATATTATTATGAGTAGCATATGGTAACAATAAATATAGAGGTATTTGTCTTCCTCCAATCCATCGTTTCAGTTATGATGGAAGAGTAAAAAATCAGCTGAGACAGTTTTAGTTTTGAAAGAGCTAGAGGAGAGAGAATTCCTAAAAATCTTGTTCTCACTTTCCTCTCTGTCTCATATCCTGCCTCCTGTAAGAAGTTGCTTGCAATGGTGTGATATGAGTCAGCAGAACACACTCAACAACTTTGAATATTTCCTACCAGTATCATTATTTGATAAGAGAGGGTTTTATTCCTAAGCAAATATTACAAGCCTGTTTTCATTTTTATGGAAATCTTCCTGGCACAAAAAGCATCTCAAGGAGATGTAATGAAAAGTGTTATTTAATGTAGGCAGTAGAAAATATTTTGACTATAGGAGAAAAAATTCAGCTATTCATGTTTTATATGGTGTTTCTATACTCTCTTGTTGGTGCAAAGAAGACAGAAGCTTTGCAATCATTAAAGTTTCTTGGAAGGTCTTATGTCTAAGCTTGTGAAGAATGAAAACTATAATTTTCACATATTTTACATGGAACAAAAGACAAACCCTAATGCAGTTTACTCAGCACAGCTAGTTGATTGCATCTGAGGATACATGACAAATATAAATTTTTTTTGCATTTTATTGTTATCATAGCCCATACAGCTTTAGGTCACCCTGTATAACAGCCATGTTTTGTTTTTCCTATCACTGGTGGGCACTATTTCTTTTAATCTTGCATGCAAGTCATGGAAACTTATTTACTCTTTAGTCCTGGCTTCAGCTGACTTTTTAGGGTTACAATCCTGTTATTTAAAATGCATTTAAAAATAAAAATGACAACTAATGAAAAGGATTTTTGTTTTGGATAGTTAGCTTGTAGCAGGTGAAATTTTTTTCTACTGCAATTTTGCCCAGTATAAGCATGGGAAGGAATAAAGGGATTGGTAACTTGTCTCAAAAGCAGTCAAGTTGCCATGCATATCTTGTAGTTCCTGAATCCACTCTACTAGGAAAAGCAGTGAAAAATTAAGAGGGAATTTTTTTTTTCAGGAGAAATTTGAAATTAATTGGAAGGTTGCTCAGGTGGAGATTCACTAAAAGGTTGCACTAGATTGAAGAGATGGAAGAAGAAAAGCTGTGTTACCAAAAGGTAACAGAAAATGGAAAATTGTTTCTGCAAGGCTACAGAGAAGCGAAATTAAAAAAATAAAGTTTATTTAGAGTGCTGATCCTAAATATGATCCTAGGTCAGCAGCCACTGGAAAAACCATTGTTTCACCAAACAACAAACCTTATTCAGGACAGTATGTTCTGCAGTGATAAAAACCATTAAGTCCTAATATGAGCTCATCTTTGTAAGGGAACTTGTGTTATCACATCTGCTGGAAGAACAACAGTCAAACTGCTTACTGGCCTCCAAGCATAAGTGGAAATTAAATGTGTCTTTTTCAAAAGTGAAAATATTTCCTCTACATCATTAATAACTGTGGAAATTAAAGATGCAGATTAAGAAATAAATTTCTCTGTATATTAAGAAAAGTATCTGAGTGACTGAGGTTGTGAGTTCAGTATTTTTCATTAATTTTTTCTTGAATTTCTATACATATTCTTATGTGTTTATGCACATCACCATTATGAGCTTTTTTTGATTTGTGCTTTTTTCATAGAAAAAATTTTGTTATCAAAAAATCTGGGCTTAATTCAGCTTTAAGTTTGCCACTGTTTAAGTAACATGGTGGTGGTGTTTAGTCTGTAGAGGTAGGAATAGAACACTGTGCAGCAAACAAATTATTGTTCACTGCACAATGCTCTATTCCTTAGGTATTAATAAGAAATGTGAAAAGTTTGAATGGAAAAGCAGGTCTTTATTCCAAAAGGGGATAAAGTCACCATTATTAACCATCAGCCATAAGCTGACTTCAGTGTTACAATTATTTCAGCATGGTAATAATTTGTACAGAATATGCTGTTAATTTTATGGGGTTTTGTACTCTCATTGTTAACTTTGGAAAAGTTTTGCATTATGATGCTTAAATATCTGTGCAATTATTTCAATGGCCGATTGCTATACACATAGAAGCAAGAGATCCTCTATTCCTTATAATTCTTTGCCTCTGTTATTAGACAATATTATCCCTAGCAGATTTGAATAATTCAACCAACAATCAAATTTGATTAATATTTTTTTGTTACTATCAGTATCTCAGAAAAAACTCAATATCCCTTTACTGTTTCTGAAAACATAAAATAGTCATAAGATTATTCTTCTTTAAAGTAAATTTGTTTCTAAGGCATTTGACACAACAATTTCCCGCAGATTTCTCAGGTGATATTTATTTCCAGAGAATATATTCAGTTCTGTGGAAATACTTTCCTGTTGGCTGCCTTTATAATTGCTGACATTTTGTGAAAAGTGCAATGAGAAAAGACCCAAGGTTGATTGATAGCCATACTTACGTAGCTCTCTAAACAAATCAGTGAAAATTTCCTAAGCCATGCAGTTCAAATTTCAAATAGATTTATTATTATCAATAATTATTATTGCTGCAAATAATTAATATAGGTAGTATTAGTATTTAAATGTTCACTTCCACTTTCTTCCAATTCTTCTATTAAACAGATCAAAGCTACAACAAGCACCTGATGTGAGCAGATCTGTACAAATGGGAAGGATGCTAATTTGGCTCAACAAATCACAGAGCTCACAGGAAAGACTCAAGTGGAATAAATGATTCTGTATGACCTAATAAAAATGCAAGAGATTAAAACATTTTTCTAGGCATAAAAAACCCATCAAGCTGTGTAAAATGTTATCTGGATCTTGCATCAATGTCATGGACTGTCAAGAAGTCTGTGGAGGAACAACTGCTGGCCTTCACAATGTGGTGTTTCATATCTCTTTTCAGTGTCAACATATGAAAGAAAATCAGATATGAAATATCCAGAAAAAGGACTGTATGGAAGAACCTGTCAATAATCCATCAGTGAAACCAGAATGTCTCTATTTCAGCTCATACAGAATGCAAAATGTGAGCCCATATTACAACATGTATAACCAAAGAGATAACTGTGGAGTAGGTCCATGACTGTATTTGAAGCAATAGAAATGCAAAGGCACTAAACATGAGTGAGTGTGTGTGTGTGTGTGTGTGTGGGTGTATGTAAAAACTTTTAAAACCATGTTACAGGATGGGATTGACTCACTAAACTATGGGACAGTGAAAATCCAGATATCCATGGCTACTTACAGGACCCCTACAGAAGGAGCACTGAAAAGCCCTAAAGCCCTAGGTATAAACATTTCCATATTCTGTTGGAAAAGAGAAAACAAGGCAATGAGTGTCAGGAGTCCAGAAAACCTGAAGTCAGCATTCCCTTTTCATATATATAATATGCTACCCTCTGTTTGGTCAAGCCATATGTGATATGCAGAAGCTGCCTTTTTAGATGAGAAAGAGAGGTTGCTATCTGCTTCCCAAAGTATGAGATTATCTGAATAGTTAATAATTTGGTGGTCAACAGCTATTTTTAGCAAAGGAATATAAATTATAAGCATTTTAATAAACTGAGATTTGCTAAAGGCGTGTCTGAATTTCAAATCCTGTTTATGCAAAGAATTTCCTGTTTCTGCAGAGATGTATGTGTGTATTTAGATATAAAACTACTGGCCTGTTTAATTTGTCAGTAGTTAGTGTACCAGTACATCTTTTATTATTTATCCTATCACTACTAACAGAGTTCCACAACAGATGGAGACACAATCCCACACAAATGGCATTTTTACTGGGCAGAACTAATAGGCTTTTCAGTAGATTGATGCTTTAGGTGTATTGAAAGAGGTATTTTAAAGTTCCTTAAGATATCTTTTTCTCTGTAAGTCTTCTGCATAGAATTAGTTAGTGTTTTACTCCAGAGAAATAAGACAGGGTGCTACACATACATAAAGGAATCCTCTGAGACAGAAAGATCTGCAGACAAATGTGAAAGATATTTTTCTTCAGTATAATATTGGCACTCCTCTATAGCTCTCAAGACAGGATTTTGATGTGAATAGGGAAATGTAAGGAAAAAAATTACTCTTCGGAGCCTCATTTTTGTCCAGAGATTTAAATTCCGAGTTATGGAAAAAGGCTTTTGGTAATATTAGGGTTTTTCTTTTTCCCAGGAAATGATTGCCAGGAGCTAATGCTTTTAACCTTGGTTTTAGTAGCAATATTACAAAGTAGCTCTGTAAAAGAAAATAAACTAGGACAACTCATTAGTTGGTTCTATTTCTGCTAAATTTAAAGATAATATTATTTGATAAATAACTGTTTTAGTATTAAGAGACAAGCTGAAACACTAGAGGAACCAAATGAAAATATCTTCTAAAAAGCCCAAAGAACTCACTGGATCTCTTCAGCCCAGAGTGAGTGCCTGAAGTAAAATTTTCTTAAATCTTAATGATCCAATCACAAAATTTATATTTGGTTCTGATGGTATATAGCTGTACAATTTTACAGTGAGCTCCAGGAAGCATTTTGCTGCACCAGTTGAGCTTAATGAAACAGACAGTGATTTATGTCATGGTAAGGGTCAGCTAATGAAGGTTTTGCCACCTCTTGCAGTGGTTTCACTGCAACAGATACTAGGAAGGAGTAACTAAGAGATCAGCAGTACCTAAGAGATCTTGCTTTGAGACTCATCATCAGTGTGAGAGAAAAATGCTCCAATAAATCTGATTCCATATTTATATGAGAGTGAAAAAAAGCGCATTTAAACATGTCTCGTATGTTTTCTTTTTTCATCAAAAAATTAAAATGCATATGAGCTTGAATCTTTAAAATACAAAGGCTGAAGTAATGAAGAAATGAAATAATGAAGTAACAAATTCATTACACATGAAGTAATTGAAATGTTCACATGTTGGTACAAATGACCAATTAATGTCTGCCTTCGATATGTAGAAACATATCTGTCTAAAAGAGTGTTTCCTAATGTAATATTTACTTTTCTTAAAAAAAAATAACCTGCAAAAATTTTGCAATTATTTTCTGGAAATGGAGGAGAACACAAGTAGTGAGGAAGATTTAATAAGGGACTCTTTGCTCTGACTGCACCCTCCACGAGCTCAGCAATCAGAGTTTAAAGAGAGCACAGCGACACTGGTACTGTGTCACCACACTGAGGATCTGGTAGTCAGCAGAAGTGACTGCAAATACACTTGATGTGCTCATTTCTTCAGTTGTGCTAGCAAGACACAGATTTTTTTATATGTTCTGGCAAATGCTCCTAAAAAAATGCCTAGAAGCACTCCAGATAGTTAGATACCTATAAAAAACATCTGCCAAACAAGATTTCCAAAGCCTAAACTCTCATAAAGTGTTTGAAACCTAATGTGTCCAGGGACTTTTTAAAATATCACAATGTGCATGATAGGGATTCCCCACCTAAATAATTTTGAAAATCCATATTTAAATCAAAGAACTATCTGAAAATTCCTAATTTAACAGTGACTTGGGCTTGGGTAGATGCAATCATTAATCTTCAGAACATTTTCCACTACTGTTCAGGAGGTGGATGCCAGGGTTATGAATTATGCATAGCTGTGACAGAAGCACAGACCAGTGCCATTCTAGGACAGTATGCAAAAGATTTTTTGAAGGCAGAAAGAAGGGCGTGTGACAGTCATAGAAAAAGATAAATGTAAATTTCAGAATAAGGAAGAAACTTCAGAGAATAAATCTCAAACAAGAACAGTCAGCAGTGTTCTCTTTCGTGATGCTATGAGACTGTGAAAGTAAGATATAATAAGGTAATATTTTTCACTATCCAATTCAGAATTATTTCGCATTTATTTTAAAGCTTAATTTTCATCCCTAAAACACTCACCTTTGTTTTTATAAATTCATATGTTAGGGGGTGGAAACAGTAGCTGAAGCAAACCTAAAGAGCAATAAGCTCTTTAGGAAACATGAGCTGTCCAGAAATCCTGCAAATGGTATGCAGTGCAGTAGATCTGGACAGCCAGCTGGCACCACCAGTGCGCCTTATATGTGGAATTGCATTTCCCACAAAAACCTCTTTGGTGATTTATGCATGCACCTTTGAAATGAACCATGTGACTGGCAGGAACAGAAATCCCTTTAAAATACTTGAAATCACACAACAGGAGGCCCAGAAGGTGAAGAAGAAGGCAGATTTCCCTGCTTCACTGCCTCACACCTGGCTGCGAGAGGAATCCAACAGATGAGCAGTTTAAATAAAAGGATGCCACTGGGATTTCCAAATCTCTGATAAATCTGTAGTGACTAAGGACAAATACCTTGTTAAATGAAAGGATGAAAATATCCTAAAAAATAAATGTTAAAATACCTAATTTTCTCTTAACTTCTTCCATTTCTCTATAACTATTCATTTGAATTTTGTTAAGACATTCAACTGTATTTTGTGTACCCAGTGTTGGATACATATTATTTTAAAAATATAAATATAAACTATTTGTCTCCATGATCTTTGTAGCAGGTTTTTGTTCTTTCAGGCTACTCTGAAAATTCACTATATTATGAGCAATAGTCACTAACTTGTAAGATTTCATATTATGTTTCCTATTTTTGCTTGTCTTTCTCTCAATTCTTAGTGTATCCAGTTTTCATTCTCATCTAACATTATTGCTCACCTTTTGTGGGTTTTTTTTTTTTTTACTCTCCTGATCCACAGTTTTTCTGTCTGCCCTTATGCCACCTGTCATCTCTTTATCTTAACACATTTTCTATGTTTTTATTAGAACTAAGCTATAGGTTTTGCTGGGCGTTTTTTTGTAGTCAAGAGTAAGCTACCCATTCATTGCAGTATTTAACAGTTCCTGAGGAGGCAGCTCTGATGCAGTAAGGACTGCAAATTGAAAGAACAATAGAAGCCATTGTGATAAGTTGAAATGCAACATTCCAATTTTCTCAAATTTCTTTTTCTTCAAAGTTGTTCCATATGAACTAAAAGAAGTCCAAGCGTAAATTAAAGTGACATCAGTCAGGGAGTAGAAGGTGTTTTGTCTTTTAAATATTTACCATGATCATAATTTTAAATCCATAAATATATTTGAAATTATGGTACAGTTAAAATAGTTAAAAGTCATATTTTTAAATTAAAATATCATGAAGATTCAGTGTAACAGCTTAACAATTAAATATTTTTCCTAAAATGTTAGTAGTTTGTTTTTGCCAAGAAATATTGTTTGTTTCCAGTTCAGTAAATAATATGTTGTAAAATATGTACTCTCTCTTTCAGTCTAAAAAGTGTCCCTATAGTGCTAGCTCTGTTTGCATGGTTGGCTCTCAAAGGAGATGATGTTAGTTTAGTTCATACTTGACCCCTTATCAAAGAGCAATTTTACTTGGAAACAAAATCTTCACACAATGAGAAAGCAAAGTGTGTTCTCCTGTACTTTCCAACTTTGCTGGATAAAAGCTCAAGAAGGAAAATAACAGGAAAATATTAGCAAATGTGCACAAAAAATAAAACTCCTTAGCCTGAAATATATTTTGCTACTTGATTGAGCTTGGAAATATCTGTGCAAACACTTCAGCCATTTAGCCAGTGAATCTGGCAGAAAGAAGTTTTGAAGGAGTGAGAAAATGCAGGCTCTGAAAGAACATAATCACGATCAACAGCACCCAACCCAAAACCAGTGATCTTGGAAAATAGAAAGCTTATGCATCTCCTCCACTGGTTTATTTGAAGAGCTTTTTTTTAAAATGAGGTCCACACTGTGCTGGCAGATGGCCCAGCATTGCCTGTAGCAGATTGGAAAAGCTGTAATGAGGTTTACCTACAGGAAAGCAGCGCCCCTGGACAACCAGGAGCACCCCAAACTCCCTTGGCCTGCTCAACCTGGATCTCACTCCAGGAGCACATTCCATATCTACTTTTCAGATATGGAACTTGTGAAGAGAGAAGCAGCCTTTAAGGCAACCACTCAAGTAGTTCTGATCCTCATTATCTGTGCAACTTGTACACAGCAAGGAATGACACCTCAAAACGAAAATTATTTAGAACGACTTGCAATGAAAGAGTGGAGCATAGACCCACTGCCACATGCAGAGGTGACACAAGTGCTCGTGTTACTTAAAATTTGTTGCAGTTTAGTAATTATTTGTGGGGTGATATCTGAAATGTTAGACTATGAATCGCTTACTTTTCTTAATGAATGTGGGATGGTCAGATTAAAGAAATTTTAATATGTTTCTGTAACAAGTTCATTTGAGGAAATTATCCTAACAGTATGTTCTCCTCTGCTGTATAAGTATCCCAGCATTGCTCATGGCAGAATAACTCTTTCCATCACTGCCACTGGTCTTCCTCTAGGCATTCAGTTCCTCCATTAGTTCCACAGTGAAACAGATATTTCTCTCCTTTGAAAAGCATTAAAATTTATTTGATTCAATTTTATAATAGAATTATACTTATATCCTTAGCCCCTCTTTAAATTCTAATCTATTTTTATTCCAAACAAACACATCTATTAAAATGTTGTCATTGTACTGATACAAGTGATTGCAATAGTTCTTCCATTTTTGTGACCTTGAGATAAGGAACACAAAGGAAGCAGTGGTAGCCAGGGGTCACAGGAGTGCTCACAGACAACAGGCTCTAGAAAGGTGCAGCCCTCAGCAAATGGATGAAAGCCAACAGAGGCCACCTGGCTTCAGGGTCAGGACTTCTTCCTGACCTCTCTTTTTAACAATACAGATATAACAATTCACAGCTCGAATTTTTATGCTAAATCAGTACCTGCACACTGAGGTGTATTTAGTATTAATATCTTTAATCACTACTTCACTGAATCACAAAATTTTCAGGGTTGGAAAGAGACCATCCAGTCCAAACCCCCTGATAAAGCAAGGTCACCAAAAACAGGACACAGAAACATGTCCAGGGTTTAGAATGACTCTAGAGAGACTCTGCCCTTCCTGGGCAGCCATTCCGGGGCTCTGCCACCCGCAATGTAAACAAATTCTTCCTCATGCTGAGGTGGAACTTGAGTTTTAGTTTCTGGCCACTGCTCCTCATCCTGTTACTGGGCACCACTGAAAAGAGTCTGGCACCATTCTCTTGGAATCCACCTTTGAGATATTTATAAGCATTAATGAGATCCTCTCTCAGCCTTCTCCAGAATAAACAGACCCAGCTCCCTCAGTTTCTTCTTATTACAGCGACCTGAGTGGGTCGCTGGGGTGAGAGAGACGAGAATCTTGTTTCTTGATCAGAAGGCTGAATTTATTGATATATGCTGTATAATACATTATTACTATACTAATAGGAATAAAGAAGAGAAGTTGCAGAGGCTTGCTAAGCTAAGCTAAGAATAAGAATAGAAAAGAATCTAAAAACAAGAGAATTCTCTGTCCCTGTGTTCCAGAGAGCTTGCCCTGTGATTGGCTCTTAATTATAAACATGGGAACATGGACCAATCACAGGTGCATCCTATTGCATTTCACAGCAGCTGATAACAATTGTTTACATTCTCTTTCTGGGGCCCTTGCTTCCCAGAAGATGCAGAAATCTGAAAGAAAGGATTTCTGTGAAAAATGTCTGCAACATTCTTCTCATAAGAGGAGATTTTTGGGAATTTTTAAATTATTTTTTGTTCTGAAGACATAGAGGGTTTGAATAATCTAAAAAAGCATGCAGCTGGTGCTTTTTTACATTCTCATTTACTTTGTTTGAAAAGTGGAAAAGTTATAAAATCATACTAGAACAAAATTATATACTTAATGGGATACTATTTTTTTGTCTATTTCATTTGTTCTCTTATGGAATTTTCAAAAAACAATAAAAGAGATTAAGGAAAAATAATTTCCAAATTTTTTTTATATATTTATAAAAGTTAGAGTTCAGACACTCAATCCACCTTGATCAAAGTTTCAGAAATGAAAAAAAAGTGTCCTTTAAGTACAATAAATACTGTTGTATTATGAGTACCCAATTTTAATTAAAACATTTTTGAGAGAGATTATTCAGCCCCTTTGATTTTCCAAACTCATCCACAATTTGCCCTACTCTCCAGTTTTCTATAATAAACTATTCCCTGAAAAGAAAGTTACCCAACTTTTATCACAATGGTTTGCAGCCATCACAACAGGTTACACATTTGAAAATTGGTGTAAGTAACATAATTTGTATGCTGAGATGATGAAACAAAGCAATTTCCTGCATGTGCATCTCACATCATCTCATTGATTGCTATTAAGTAAATATCATGTTGCAAAAACTGTCTATAAGCCCACTTCCAACTAAGTATCTGTCAACTGGAGACATAAACTTAGGTGTGTTTCTTTGACTTTTTTCTTACAACTTGTTCCTCAGTTGAGACAGGTGGAAAATAGACATCTTTACTTTGCTGGGAACATGGAAATAGAGACCAAGAGTTTGGCCCATTTATTAGCTTGTTAGGAATGTATATATTATATTTAAAATGTTGTATCTCACTCAACTCTCTGCACATAAACATCAGAAATAAACCTTAACTGAGGTGTCTGTGTTCTCTGCAGAGTCAAAGGTAGAAGACAGTGGTTGTGTCCAGCCAATAATGTCACAAAACTGATTGTGAACCCCAACCCTCCTGGCCCCCAGTGTCTGATCCATGCCCTGGGTATGGCACGAGAATGCAGCACTGTTTGAAAGAAAAGACTCTCTAAAATGGGAATTTAGCTATACCTGTGATGAATTCCTTTCTCACAACCTGGACTGTTTTCAGAGGACTGGTAGGTGTGATTCAGCAGAGGCTCTGGCAGTGACCAAAGCTGCAAGTAATATCTAGGTTCTGGTAGATACAAGAATTAAACCAGAGGTTTTTGAGATGTAACAGCATACATGCGCCCCACAGACATGTCCCTCTCCCTTCAGCAGCACTACAAGTACTTCAGGAGCCTGTGTCACACTACATAAGTGTTTAAGGTGATTAACACACTGCAGAATAAACCTCACACCAATGCTGTGTCACTATTTCTACAGAATGTGAAAAAGAAAAAAAGAGGATGGAATGTTCCTTGGCAATTTCTGTAAAGTGCATAAAGAAAATGTGAATTTTTCTTGCGTTTCACTCTAAACATATAATGTAAATTGCATAGGTTAGGATAAAAATCCAATTTCCTGTCACTGAGTATGGAATATATACAATGTCAATATAAGGGTAATACATATAATTGCAGCAGAGAATTCTATTCACTTCAGTGCTTTTGCCAAAACATAATTGTCATTTCCAAAATGTCACCCTGTCCTTGGTCTCTGTACTTTGTCCATGCTGAGGCTGTTAGTTAAGTGCAAGGCTGCAAACAGTTTCAGAGGCTTCCACAGGGAATGTTGTACATGACTGACCTCTCTGGAGGCTGTGCCTCTGTTCAAAGCCAGCTGAGCTTCACTGCTCAGTCTGTGATTTCTGCACAGCAAATTCATCAAAATACACGTTCAAATAAACAACAGGGATCCTAACTCTTAGCATACCATATGAGTCTAAGAATTTTGAAAACCTATCAGTAGACTATTGTCTTTACCTGGTCATTTACTCAGAGTAAAAATCTCTAAAAACATCCAAACGGTGTTGTCTATTTTTCAGTGGAGGGGGTTGTAGGTGATTCACATTTTCCACAAAAACAATTTAATCGTATATCCAGAGTCCTTTTATTTTCTGACAGTATGAAATTAACATTTCAATTTAAAAATCATTCCATATTGTCTGCTGTAGCCCATTCATTTTATGCCTATGCCCATTTTGTATTGTAATTCTCAGTGTGAGATATATGGGCTTTACTTTACCTGAATTTATGACTATTGAACATTACATTAAATATGGCCATTTTTTCCAAGCATTTGGTATTGACAGGATGCTACATTTTCTTAACTGGAGTAGTAAAATATATCTTTCTGTTGTTTTCCTCACTATGTAAAAGTCGGCTGCTGATTGGTAGGAGAATGAAATGGTAAAATATTAAGCAGTCATTAATTTTGATTTATTATTAGGCATTCTTTGAAGATACTTCCTTTCATCCAAAATTGGAATAGTAACTTTCTGTAAGATTAAAAGGCTTTTAAGGAGAAAAATTCAATATGATGGGAATCATTTGGACAGGTCCACTTGACTTTATAGATTTTTAAGGCAATGCCATTCTAACAATGCTGTAGGTTTTTTATAATGAGAGCTTTTGATTATTTAAAAAGAGATTTTGTAATTTTGATGTGCTGCTCCTGACAGACTCCTGCATTTAGTTTTTCTGTAGAATACAATGTGACATGTATTTAAGTCAACCTTATTTTACATCCTTCCAACTGCTTTGTTCCTCTGGGGCCTGGGGGAGTAGGTAGTCTGTATTAACATGCATGAGCACTCTTATGACATATAGTTTAAGCTGCCATCTGCTCAAAGAAAAACTTTGATGCACATGGGCTTTTTAATTTTTTTTTAAAAAGAAAATAGTTCTTTTCAATGCATTGAATTTAAGAGAAAGAGACAATATTGGAATTAGAGGTGTCTTGAAATTATTTATTAAATCTATTAATTTAGTAAATTTAGACATGATTTTATTGATTCTTTTTCCTTAACAAGATATGATTCTTAATCATGAAATCACGTTATACTGTGAGTTGAAAAGCACCTTTAAAGGCCATGTGTTCCAACTCTTCTCCATGGGCAGGGATATCTTTCTCTATAAGGGATTAATCAAAGTGTCATCCAACCTGACCCTGGTCATATGCAATGATGGGGCATCCACAACTTCTTTGACAACCTGTTTCAGCATCTCACCACCCTCACCATAAAATATTTCTTCCTTATGTACAATCTACACTTATCTTCCTCCAGTTTAAAACTATTGTTTCTTGTCCTGTCTGTTGCTACAGGCCTTGGTATAAAATATTTCTCCATCGAGGGTTGGAAACAGATGATCATTAATTTCCCTTCCAACCCAAACCATTCTATGACACTTTGATCTTTCTCATAATCCTCCTGTACAGAACAAGGAGGATACAGAGCAATAATAACTTTGCATCCATCAACAGGACAGTTCTTCAGATACAGCACAGACAGATGGGAGATCACTTTCCAATCACATTTATGACTCTGTGGGACTTCATCTCAGTTTTAATGTAAATATGGTTTGCCTGGCTCTTCAGCAAAGAGAAGAGAAAGAGAAAGGCTTTTGACTTGCAGTGAATATGAGTTTTTTTATTATATGCTTTATAATCCTAATTATAAATTATTATGTAATAATATATTAAAACCAGGCAACACTAAAGGAAGTAGATTTGGAAGTAACAGCATCAAAAGGTAAATTTACAACTGTAGCATAGAATGTGGATGTCTGCTATTCTTTGGTGTACAGACAGTGTTTTAGAAAAAGCATGATCAACTAAGAGGGCAAATGCTCCTAAAAAATACTGCTATTTAGAATTTAAATTTCCAATGGGCCTTAAATACTACTGGTTTGGGAACAAAAAAATACCAAAACATCCAGTGGTTATTGCTTCTATGTCCAGAGACTGATTTTCTTGCAACTGCAGATAACCTTTACACCTCTATCCTCATGGTTATATAGGAATTTAACCTTTGTGTCAGCTGTGATTCATTTGTAGAATTTCTGAACTGCATAGGTTGTGGTCTGCCATATTTGTGCTAGACTAGAAAGTGCAGTAGTACCTGATTAAATACTATAAATAACAATTTTCATAAAACTTTTACAATGATGACTCTTGGGTACGTTTCTTAAGTCTTCAGTTCTGAGACTGAGTAAATTGACAGCAGCAGACACAGATATAGTAAGTGGTACTCTTCCTGTAGTAAGTGATAACTTTTGCATCTACTATTTTTGATTTGCATCTGTTATAGCTCTGATTTGATGTCTCTTATGAGTGTGTGTGTATATATATATATATATCAATGATCCATAGGCATTTCCCTTCTGAGTCATTTTCCTGAAGTGTCTGTGCTGGTGGGATCACAGGCCATCTCCATGGAAACAACTATGATACTACAAAGAGTGAGTTGTGACATCACTAAGTGAATCCACCAAGAGAAGGAGTGTTTGTGAATAAAAAGAAACTTCTATAAAAAACAATTTAGTAAATTAAAGCATAATAATGTCTAGCTAGTAGATACATGTAATAGTGTTCAAAAGCTATTTCTCTATAAAGAGAGTGAAAATTTTTAAAGTTTGTTGGAATACGATAGCAGCTCTTTACATTAAAACATTGTCAGTCTCTCTCAGATGACAGTGTGAGCATATTTAAATTGCTTTATAGCTACAGTACCATATGTTGCTGTGAGTACGAAGATGCAAAATTCACCATAGAAAATATTCTCGATCTTAAGGTGAGCAGAAATAATGATTTAATCCCTGATATTCTTGTCTTTATTAATGTAACTTCTGACACAATTATAAGTACACTCCCTTCTCAAGTTGCCCTTTCTTATAGAATTTTGCTGTAAAGGATAGACATTTCAGCTCCTTTCATTTGTCTGTTTGCTGTATAGTTTTCCTTTTCCTTTGTTCATTCCCCTCCTAACTTAGAAAAATAATTACAGCACTGCAAATAAATTATTTTTCTCATGATCTTCTGAACATCAACAGTCTCTTCTAAAATTATTACGAACATTCATTTATTTTTCCCCAAATTAATTACAGCTTTCTTTAGCAGTCATTATTTTACCCTGTGAGCTTTTTAGAATTGGACATTTATGAAAACTGCTCAGCACCTGAACAGTTACATCACACATTTATTACTGTCCTGAACACAGCAAGTCTTTTATCTGTTTATATTTCATATATGGAATTCACATCAGTTCCATCTGAAAAAGTTGCTCCTGCTTTCAGTATCACAGAATGTAAAATTTTTATTAATTTTTTACCCAAGGCATATTTTAATCAAGGTTTGGCAATAGAACTGATTAAAGCTGTCTAAATTCTACTCCAAAATGGTTCATCTGGATGTCCAGAGTTAGTCATGCATGATTTTTAATCATTATCAGGTGCCAGAACACCCAAGACAGTCCAGAAGAGAATTATTGGATTGCTTTTTCTTATGGCTCCATCCTTCAGCCTATTCCAGGAAGTTTGCAAAAGATTTGTGCTGGATAACAGAAGGAAACACAAGTTCCTCAATCCCTTAAATTTTTCATTTATAGCTCTATTAATGGTATTTAAAACTGTCACATGAATAAGCAAACACTTTTACTTTGAAAATTGTTTTGCCTATGTCCATTGTGGCATTATCCTTTCTGCACCTGATGACTGAAAGATAGGAGTTCTGAGGGACTCTAAAAGCAATAAAGTTGCACCAGGTGTCAGTAAATACATCTCTTGCAAGGTGAGGGAAAGCAGCAGGCTGCAGCCTGAAGTGGGTATGCTCTGAAAAAATCTCAAGCTAAATATCCTGGTAGATGTAACCCATCCATTTTAGTTTAAGCTGCAGAGAAGGTGTATTTCCAATGCCCTTTAGGGATTATTGGAATACAGACAATATTGCTGTGGGATAGCATTATGCGAGTTATGGTGGTGAGGTGAGTGCATCCAAAGAAAAGCAATGAAGCTGGTGAAGGGTCTGGAGAACAAGTTTTGTGGAGAGTAGATGGGAGAACTGGAGTTGTTTAGCCTGGAGAATAGGAGGCTCAGGTGAGACATTAATACTTCTACATCTCCCTGAAAGAAGGGTGTAGTGAGGTGGGTTCCTTCTCTTCCCTGAGTCCATAGCAGACCAGGAAAACTATTGGAAGCATTCTTCTTGACCCCTCTCATACCAACTCTATTATGTGAAGCCAGGTATGTGGACTTTGGGACAAAAGATAATTTTCCTTCCTCTTCCAATAGAGTCAGATTTATTTCAGACCCCATGGTTCACTCAGACCCAGTGTGATATAACCACGGCTCCCAGGTCCAGCCAGCAGTGTCAAGCATTCCTGGTGGGTGCTCATCACCCACCCACTCATGGTGTGCGTGTGGGCAGCCACAGAAAGCAGCATAAGCAGAGAGCAGTGTCTCCACTGGCACTGCATGGAGGGGCCAGCACAGACAGCACAGATCTGTTCCTCCTCTCTGGCTGATCAGAATTTAGGGCCACTCGGTAAGTAAAACATGCCTTAAATCATTTTGTTCACTGATACAGCCACATTCTCAAACACCTGGAATGTTACCACATACTCTATTTCTTTTCATATTCCTATGCAGATCCCCATCCCTTTACCCAGTCCTTGGCTCAGGCCTATTTTTTTTATTAAGTGTTTCCTCTTACTGGTTAGTCCAGTAAGCAAAAATTACACATACAAACAGAGATCTGAGGGGTCACAGCAGTTTACCCAGAAAGTTGCAAGGAGTGATTTTTAATAAGAAAACAAGGGAGCCTACAGTGGTCAGGTGCCTCAATTAGGCAAATGCATTAAACTGCATTTTTTCTTGCTCATCTGGATCCCTTCATCCTCTTTCCTCTCCACTTCCCGTTCTTATTTTTCCTCCATTCACATTGATCATTTCCTTTTTCACCCTTGTCTCCTCCCTGGTACAAAGGCCTTCCTAAATTAGTCACAGTTTTGCTGTATCTATAGCTAAAATTGCCACTTCTGTTATAGTTACCTTCAGCATTCCAGCCTTGCCTACCGTGAGAGACACAGCTCAGGCCAGTTTACCAAGGCTGTGGTAGGTTACCATATGGCACTGGGAGATTTGACTCCCCAGGAGGTCTCCAATTCTCCCAATTAATTACCAGTGGGGTTTGCCTGTCTATTGCCTCACCCTTCCTTAACCACCAGAAAAATGCAACCATTTCTTATAGAGAGAACCATTAAAGCTTCTTGCTCCTACATCCCAGTTTCTCATGGTCAGTTCACTTGGCTAAACTTCAGGCCAGGGCTTATGGATGTGTCAGTGTACCTTAATAAATCAGATGTGCGCTCTGCAGTTGCTCTGCTTAGTCTTAACTTTCTGAGAAACAGTTTCATAAATTAATGAAATTTGGATTTGCTACTCTTGATAGATACATTATCTCTTTACCTTTTCATAATTACAGGGGCAAATCTGAAGTTTTCTAAATATGCAGTGCTCATCAAATATGTTCCTCGGGAAGATCTACAGTATTAACACACTGTTAAGCAAAACTTCATAAAGTATTATTATAGATGCACATATAATTCATTATTCACTGACATATACAATTAATTCTCCACTGCCTTATACGTAAACTTGGACGAATAATCTTCATATTTTGATCTTTAATTACAAAAAATTTCTGTGTGTATATATATACACACAGCAGGAATGAAGTAACATTCAATCAAAAAAACAGATGAATGCCTATATTTTTTATTTTTTATTTTATGTTAACTTATTGTAGACAAGGAAAGTTACTTTCCATTTGTGGTGAAGTTCAATGCAGCAGTATTTTCAGTCTGAGCATGATCTTAAAAGTTTTAGATTTATCATTTTATGTACATTTTTCTAAAAGTAAAAAAAGTAAACATAATTTCTTTCCATCTACAAGTAAAAATAAAAAAAAAAAAAAATGATCCCTAGCAATTAAATCTTAGATTTACTTTTCTAGAAAAATATGTGATATAGATAAAAAATGCAAACTGACACACAAACCAAATAAATCAGACACTACTAATGTACTACGCTCTGCAGGATAGATAATTTAATCAACAACTGGTTTTATATTTATTACTGAAATTGACCTCAAATTTCATGTCTTAATGAAACTTTCTCTAGAGAATAAAAACAAAATTAAAATGCAACCAATGATGTTGAGTAAAATACTATTATGTCAAACAGAGTTGTGATGACTAAAATGTACAAGATTTGAAGAATAAATAAAATAAATTCTGTGGTTACTCTAAACCACTTGGAATTTTTCAAAATGTCAATAAGAAAATGGCAGCATCAGGCATAGAAAAGAATACCAAGACATCAAAGGATGTTTTAGTATTTCATTTCAGAATAATGGTATTTGGTAATCTTTGGGCAGTGACTGAGAGGTTTGCTAAACTGACCCAAAACTTCCAGACTTAGAGATATTCTTTAGAGATATTTCCTTTTTTTGCCACCTATTGCACAAAAAAAACCCCCCACAGTTTTCCTAATATCTAATTTAATTCCTCTGTTTTGAAAACCAAATTATTTTCTTGTCCTTCCCTGGATAGATAAATCCCGTGGTTGCTAAATAACTCAGCATTTTCTTTTTAATCATAGTTTATATGCTATCCCTATGCTTTTTGTCCTTTTTTACATAAAATACATTTATTCAACCTTTCAAAATAAGAAGTCTTATTCTTTGAACATTTTCTTTTTTTTTTTCTTTTCTGTGGACTTCCATTAGCTGTGTTTCTAAAAACTGTGTTACCTGAAGCAGATGCAGTACTCTATCAGAAATTTTAAGTGGGACAAAGATAAACATACACTTTTTATGCTCCTCATCCGGTATTCTGCTGATTACACTCCAGATTAAGATTTTCCTTCTTGTATTGTCTTGTACATTTTGTCTGTTCTAAATCAAACACAATCTTAATCTTTCCCATTTTAACTAAAACCTCCCACAGTTCAGTTCTTTGTACTAGTATTCACTAAACTTCATACTTTTAATTTTGGATGCCTTTTCCAAATAGATAAGATGATTCAGATTTGAATTCCCTACAGAGTGCTTGGAACTCATTAACCACGGCAGATGCAATATGTGTGTTGTCTATTCAGTCAACTGGCCAGTCAACCTGGCCAGTAGCAAAAATATGTAGAGATTGATCCTTCACTAAATTTTTCAAAATGTATTTTCTCCACCTTGATTGAAAACTATATGTGGATAATTTTTGGAGTGCAATTTTTCACCTAATTACGTACCTACTCTGGCAAATATTCAAGAGGTTGCCATACAAACATCAACAACATTTCTGAAGTGCTGGTTTAAGCCATCTACTGATTATTCCTTACCCAACAGCACTGATTATTCCTTATCCTGTCAAACAAATAAATCAAATGGTTTTCCACTATTCAGTCTAAATATATAAATTTGAGCTCTTTCCCTCACTGCCATAAATTTCTCTATAAACTTATAATTTATTTCATAACTTAAAGGAAGTTTTTTTCTAAAAACAAAATCAGACCCACTGCTCTGTAACTCTACTTAACCTGCTTTTCTGCCTTTCTTAATGTAAGTAAGTTTTGGGTTTTTATTCCACCAGCCCTCTGGGACCTTCCTTCTATTCCAAGAATTCTAGTGATCACTAACAGTTCAGACACTGTATCAGCTTGTTCCTTCAGTGCTCCTGGGAGAATTTGATCAAATACTGCCAACTTGAATATCTCCAAATTTCTTCTGACTATTCTCTCATACTTTATCAGATATTCTTCTTTTGATAATATGAATTTAATTAATAATGATAAATTTAATTTATTAATAATATTGTCATCTTGGTTTATTCAAGTGCAACCTACATCCTGTCTAGTGAAAGCATCCAGGAGATTTATTAAAGTGTCATCAAAATGAGGGAAAGAAAGAAATAAATGTTGAAGTGGTGATAATGAGCTATCAGGAACAATGGGCAATTGTTCTTAACTTTAATGATTTTTAGCACTTAGCTGTTGCTATAAAGCAAAAGGAAAAGCAAAAGCTCTAAAGATATCATGAAAAGTGTAGTAAAAATGCAGATGCTCTTTCGTAAACTCATTAAAAATACTGAAGTTGTTTTAAAATTTTCTCTCTAGATTCAGATACGGAAGTAGACCTTCATGTAAATGTGATTACCAAGAGTCTTTATCACTAACAGAGTCAGAGACAAGCCCAGGTGTTTCAGGTTACCAACATGCAGAGAAACTCTTACATCAGTGAACAGCGTGCTGAATAATGACTTCATGCTGTTTAGTTTTCTCTGTTGCACTACAGTAACAATTACTGCAGTCAATAGGAAAGACTACAGTGAAAAGTGATAAATTATGATGATATCCTTCTTTTGCTTGATCAGTTTTCTTTCGTTATATTCTTTATTTTTTTAACAAAATAGTTCATAAAACAAACATCATCTTTTTTTAATATAGAGTTTTAGTTAACAAATCTTGTTTTTTCTCACTAATGAACCTTTGTGATGTCAATAAATGAGTTCTCAGTTGGAATTTGTCAAAGTAAAAATAATTTAAACAAGATTGGAATTGAAACAATTTCTTGACACATAAACAACACACAGTTACCCAGCAATCAGCAAACTGTACATACAGAATCAATGCAGGTAATAAAACAGAACAGCTGCAGTAGTGGACACGGGATGTTAAACCTGTAGAATTTTATAGATGCTTCTATCTTGTCACAAATTTATCACCAGAGGTTCTAGTCACACTAAATTGTGATTATGCATGAGCAAATGCAGAGATGTGCATAGGGTTACAGGCAGAGCTCCTCTAGCAGAGTGTGTGGGGTGGCAGTGACACCCCAGTGTCCCAACAGTGTCACACCTGCTGTGTGTCTGTCCTGCTGCCACACCACTGGGGATGTGGGAGCTCCCTGTGCCCATAAATGTCCCTCTGTGTGTCTGTCCTGCTGCCACACCACTGGGGATGTGGGAGCTCCCTGTGCCCATTAATGTCCCTCCCTGCTGTGTGTCTGTCCTGCTGCCACACCACTGGGGATGTGGGAGCTCCCTGCGCCCATAAATGTCCCTCCCTGCTGTGTGTCTGTCCTGCTGCCACACCATTGGGGATGTGGGAGCTCCCTGTGCCCATAAATGTCCCTCTGTGTGTCTGTCCTGCTGCCACACCACTGGGGATGTGGGAGCTCCCTGTGCCCATTAATGTCTGGTCCCCACAGGAATTGCCACTCCCCAGGGCCAGGGAGGCCCCTCAGGCTGCTCTGTCTGGGCTGGGCAGTGTCTGTGCTGGCACAAAGGGTCCTCTGAAGTGCCAAATCAGGGTTCACTCCCGATGTTTCCACTTTAGAGTCTTTTCCTCCTGATAGGAATTTTTATGTTGTTTTTATATGTCTTATCAGGCTAATTCCTGTTTCATATCTAACACTTTGTAATTCTCTGATTGCTTTTTAATCCTGCTGATGGTTATCCTCCACTTTACAAGATCAATTTAGGCAAATGGATTTAGAAACTTTTGAGTATTCAGTCCAGATATACATAATATTTCTCAAATTTTCATTTCACCAAGTTATCAAGCAAATCATTCACCAAAGGTTGGACCATGCAAGTACCCCACAAAATTTAACCCTAAGGTTTAGATAGATATAAAAGCCTGTCAAGAGATATTCCAAGGTAGAAACTGCCTAGGAAATGGAAAACTGATTTTAACAGCAATGTTGCACCTGTACTATAGGATAGGTCTGCCTTCTGGAGCACACTGATTTGTCCTGATCACAGGAACAAATGGAGGCTTTTCTTTGCCTTAGAGGGCATGTGAAAGGTAATGCACTATTAGATGCACTGCTATACTCAAGTGTTTACTGCCTATGCTCTGGACAGGACCAGGACAAAATAGACAGTCTCAGAAACTTCAGTTTCAAACCATAAAGAGAATGGCCTGTTTTTGTTATCAAGAGAATGATAAATTTACTTGCTATTTCTACTCAGTAACATCTGTTTTAATTAGAATTGCCACAAGGATAATTGTGAAGAACAAAAAGAACGATGCTGTAGTTTTGTTTTCTTCACGCTATTAAAATACACATTTCTAGCTGATATTTTGGTGATTTAATTTTTTTAAAAAACGTTATCTGTGTTGAAGGATTTTTCTTTAAAACAGCAATTATTTCCTTCTTATTCTCTTCCCTTCACAGTTTTCCTGGTGTAATTCACATCAAGCACATTTGTGAAATTAAAACAGTGAAGTGTTTTGTTACTGTCAAAGGAAAATGAATGGCATAAGGATGGGATGATCTATACCATAGATGTAAGGGTGGTCAAGAGCACTCAAAAAGCTGCTTTTTCCTTCCTGTTCAGGAGAAGATCCCATACACCAATTCTTTCTCCCCATCTCAGAGAAAGAATTATAAGTACAAAGACAGTACCATTTGGAAAGAGAAAGAAGAGTTAAAACTACAAATAAGCACATGTATAGTAATGTGCTTATTTGCAATGTGCTTATAGTAATGTGCCTATTTGGCCAACAAAAGACAATTTGAATTCTCAAAATCAAGAGAAAGAAGAGTTGACCTATAGTTCCTGTTTCGGTGATATCTGTAACTGATATCAGCAGTTCTTTACCAGGCAGAAGGTAAAAAATTCTGATTTGCTCAGACAGACTTTTTTAAAAAAAATTCTTTTAACCTAAAAAATAGAAGATATTTTTTTCAAAACCAAATTGCACTCAGGCAGCTGCTTATTTTAAAAATTGACTGAAGATTAACCATGAAGTTAAATAAAAATGAAGAAAATGTGAATATATTCAACAGGCAAAACCTGTTCTCATTATTAAAATGCCTTTGTTAATCTTCTGTATCATGCAGTCTTATTTGTATACCTACCTAACAAGACCAGCATGCAGCTGCTGCAATTTACATGATTTTTTATTGTGTTTTCTACAGGACTGCTTAAGTAGAGATCAGCATTGGCTGTTGTGGAAAGTGAGTGATATATTACCTTGGGCTTAATATTGAAAGTGACTCAGCTGGAGTCTGTGTCAGATTTACAACACAGGATCTGGCTAATACTGGCAGTAGCACAACCTCTTTCAAAGCTCTTGAGAGAACTTTCACAGATGTCAAATCTGTCACTCTGCTGAAAGAGGAGGGCGGAGATTCTGTTTTCTATCACCTCCAGGAAGGTACCAAGCTTATTTTAATCCTTTCTGTAGACTTTTATCACTTTCTTCCTCTTCTAGGCTTTTAAAATTTACATCTGGAAACAATGTGCTATAGTTGAATTGCATTACATTTGTACCTTGAAAGCAGCAATCTTTGCACCTGGGTTTGGTGTGAATCACAGTGTTGATATTCAGCACTTAAATCAGGAGTGTAAGTATGCTTCTAAATGCTCAGTAGGAAGTATTTTTTCTAATTTCTAGGTAGTAAAACTATGGCTGAGGTAGATGGGATTACCCTAGTGTCACAAACTGGCGTTACCAGTTTAACTTTAGTGTCACAAACTGGCACTGAATGAAGAGCACAACACATCTTCCCTGATTGTAACCTTTGGTCACTACATTTATGAGTCCAGGGAATCAGCTGAAAGTATTGCTTCCTATTGGGCTACAGCTGGTGAACAGCTCTACAGAGAGACAGCTGTTCTACAGGTGTGCTGGAAATCCATTACATATTGGTATATTCATAGAAGTCTTCCATCTTTTACTTATCTGTTACTCTTATCAGGTTCACTTTACCTTTGAGTCTTTTGCATGAGTTTTGTTTTAATTCATCTCTGATCAGTTCACAAGCCTG
Source organism: Melospiza georgiana (assembly GCF_028018845.1). Taxonomy (NCBI): domain Eukaryota; kingdom Metazoa; phylum Chordata; class Aves; order Passeriformes; family Passerellidae; genus Melospiza; species Melospiza georgiana. Next base: position 107,879,123 of record NC_080431.1, read on the forward strand.
TGTTTTCCTTCATGAAAAGTAGAAAGAGAGGGAGCAGGGCTACCCTCTGGTAGCTGTTATGTGCTGAGGTTGTCTGTAGATGTGGGCTCAGCATGCAGCAAGGGCAAGCATCCAGCTCCAGTCTCTCTGGATTGCACCCTCGTTCACCTGTGCACCTCGTTACCATTGCTGACCATTTAGGTACACATTCCTCCAGTAACAGACCTTTACCCTTCAGCTATTCTGGGACCACCTCATTATTTTCTACCTCTGTGCTGTACCTCAGGCAACAGGAACTTATTCCCTCAAAAACCTCCCTCAGGAAGCTTACTAAAGCAAGATACATGCAGTCCTGTCTTGGGGAGCTGCAACAGAGTGATTAGGGAAGCTTTTTCATTGCTGCTTTGTGTGTTTGTGCTTTTTCATATTAAATCAAACAAAATATAAACCTCATAGAACAGGCAAGGTGCATGTTTTTTTTTTTGGCTGCATATTGCAAGACTCAAGTGCTTTTGGCATATTTTATGTATTTCAGTTCTTATAATTTATTCTTAGTAAAATGTGAACTGAACACAGTCTGCAGACATTAGCTAGAAAGGTGCTACCTTGAGCATTCTTCCTTCACATCCCAGCTTATTTAAAAGGGCTATGTTATATTACAAGTATGTTTTCTGGATCCATTTTTATGTTTCCTATTTAATACTGACTGCTGTGTTATTACCTAGATACCTTGTAAGGTATTACAGAGCTTTAAAAGAAATTACATAATGTACCTCATCCAAGGCCATACATAGATCACAAATTTGTACTCAATATTAATTATGTGTCCTCCGAGTGTCTTACCCTAATGTTAGTTTCTTTCTCCTTCATTGTTTTTATTTAACCTGTAATTAATGCTTTCTGCAAACAAATGTGAAATGTCCATCAAGTAGCAAATAATTTAGATGGTTAATTAAATACAATATAAAATAATTGCATGCTGAAAAATCCTATGGGAATTTTTCATAACTGAAGACTCAACTACATTTAATTTAAGATTTATGAAGTCCTCCACAAAACAAATTGCAGTTGATACGAATGAAAAATCAAAAGGCTTTATCAAACTCAGGTGAGTTATGCAAGCAAAAAATGAGTCTAAGAATGCACTGCAATAAAAAAACTGAAGCTGCAAAGTTTATGTTTTATAGGGTATCTGCATTTCCCCATCTAAATGCATCAAGAATGTGCCTAAGTTACACTGACATAAAGGCTTTGTATGGTACTATGGAAATAAAATTCCTCACATTTCTATCATTACATCACAAGAAGGTTCAGATGTGAAATAGTGAGTGGAAAGACACTTCATAATTTTTCATTATGTTTTCTATCATTGTGTGTCTATCTATCTAGCATTCCTGAGCAAGGCAGAGTGTGGCTGTAGTTGGGAAATCAGTGTACCTGAATAAGTTCTGACTTGATTAGAATCACAAATAGTTTGAAGCTGAAGTTACTGCAATAACTGGAATCTGCATGTTTGTTGCCCTTGTAAGGAGACTTCTCATGTTGTATTCGTTTTCTTGTAGACTTTTTTAATGTGGTCTGGTGTTTGTTTTGTTGTTTGGTTTTTAATTTTTGTTTGGTTTCTTTACTCTGTCCTTAAAAAGAGTTTTCACTAAAGTTTTTGACAGTTTTCAAAAGCATATATCTTGTCAGGTGTGATAGCTAACGTATTTTAATATATGGTAACCAGAATAAGCCATTTGGAAATAGCAATGCCCCTAAACATGAAGAAAGTATATTAATATATAAAATAAAACTAATAGAAAGAGGAGGGGTTTAAAGAATACAAAAAGCAACTACAACCATTTCACTAAGAAGGAACCAGAAAGACTCTAAGTTATATCATATTCTCATTTGGCCTCACGTCTCAGCTGTTGTTAAATGGCATAATTTCAGCAAAATCAATGAAGCTGGGCTAATCTGCATCCTTTCAGTTGAATGGAAATACACCAGTTCACACCAGCTGGGAGACCAGGCTGCTCCAGCAATGGCTTGTCCTTGGTTACAGCCATTTACGGTCAGTAGATTTGCTTCTAGTTATGATCATTCCAAGAAAGATGTAAATCCATTTATGTAAAGAAGGACAGAACTGTTTCATATGGAGAGATATATGGAAGTGCTTTGTGGCAGATATCTTTTACAAAAGGATTTACATGCATAATTGAAAAGTAGTGACATTAGCATGATGAAAATATCTTGAGGTAAACAACACATAGAAAAACTGGAGTAATATGAAATGACAGCAAAAATATGGATGAAAGAGGCCAACTGAGTATCTGCCAACAAACACTGATAATTCATTTTCCAGTTTGAGGATTTCTGGGAAGCAAATGCTGTTCAGGAGATCTGCTCACAAATGGATCACAGCTCCTCCTCAGTAAAGAAAATGTAGGGGAAATATCATAAGATACCATATTGATGCATTGTCTTTCAGCAGGAACTTTCAATTTTGTTTATTTACAACAAGTTCTTTGTGTTGTAGAAAATCCTATCATTTGACAGTATCATTAGTTTTAATTAATTAGGATGTGCCTATTTGGTATTTCAGTTGTTCTGGTACATTGGAGCCTACAAACTTATTGTTTTTTTCAACAGCACTGGGAATCCAGTCTATCTCCTTGGCAAAGCCTTTCAATGTTGCTCTCAGCAGGCAAAGTCACTGGGCTTGTTTTCATAAAAGTTACTCCTATTATGGGGCCTTAGACGTCCCCTGGGGAAGTATTCACAGTGTAATTAGCTACTGAAACAAGAAGTCTTTTCAATTGCTTTCAGAACAACTTCAGGCTGGTGATTGATAGGAATGTGAGAATTTGGGGAAAGCTGACAATAGTAAATGCTTTTAATTAGGGGGAAAAAATCCCAGTGAAGGCTTTAAACCACGTCTTAGCTTTACTGTAAAACATGCCCTAACTTTTCTTTGTTTATTTTTTCCCCTTTGGTTTAGACTAGATATGTATTTAAATGAGGTACATATTTAATAACAATAACAAAAATGCATAATTTCTCTCTAGCTATCAGGCCTTTGTGGCCTGATTTTAAGCTAGATAATAGCTTTCTGATATCTAATGATACTTGTTCACATTCAAGCATTCTTAAAAAATCATCAGTGAAAACATTTGAATTGTATGGGAAAGATAATACTATGTTAAATGCAAAGTATTATTCTGCTAGTCCTGATTGTACATTGGAGGAAGGTTTGGATGAAATGTATTTTTGTTTTTTATATGGGTTTACTTGATTGCTGGGAGTTACAAAATGTAACACCAACATCTCTTCTTGAGAGAAAAGACACCCAGGGCTTCTTATAAATGAAACAATAGAACTTCAAGGATAGTGAAATATTTAGTTACTGTTTATTGTGAGACTACTGTTTATTGTTACAGATTTTGAAGAAAGGTTATTTGTTTTATAGCAAAAAGCGCCCTAGAGCTAACAGCACTGCTTCTCTTCTCTTTTTTTTTTCTTTTATTTTTCCCTTTTGAAATAACTGGCAAATATTAGCAGAGAATTTGTGCTGAGGAATTCCAGAAAATATGAGCAGGTCCTCTGATCAGAGATGGATTTTGATAGGAACTGCTGGATTTTGTCCTCATGTTGTGAAGTCATTCTATGACTGAGGGTTGGGCCTTCGTCACCACAGTGTTTGCTCAGCAAGCAGGGACCTTGTTCAAAGAGCAGGAATGAATGCTCCAGGCACCACCTTCCAGGCATGCTTTGGGAAAATGACACAGGAGAGGTCCTGGAGCCTGGGCACCTAGCTTTTTCCATGTTAGCTGCTGCCTAAAGCAGTGATGCACTTCCCTTATTAGTCCTTTCTAATACACTTAGACACTGAGGGGTTCTGCTCATAAAGAGTTTAACTGGCTTCTGGGGGAGAATGGTCACAATAGAATGTGCTGTAAGTGATGTACACAGGTCTTCAGTTTTCTTCAGTCTTCATTTTTGTTCATCAGAACAGCCTTTAAATATGAAATTATAAAATAACCCAATTACACTGTGACAAAAAGCATTTATATTGAGATCTGTAAGTGACTACATTCTAGAACATTAGACAGGGATTTTCTTTAATATTATTTGGCTTAATAAACAGCTTTTGGACCTGATTTTTGACTTCCATTAGCAATAGGGTTCTGGTATGCAGGAATACATGGAGAAAGCTTTCTGCCTCTGATGCTGAGCTTCACTCCCTGCCATAGTATCCTGGCTGTCCATAGGATAGGCCAGGTGGTGTAAGGAGCCTTTGGCAGGACCAATGGGCCTCTGAAGCCCTCAGGACTCCATCTCTCTCTTTAATCATTCTTCTGTTATTAAATATCAAAGATACCGGTCAAGGTTTGTTTCTTGCCCTGTGTTTGATCACATCGTACAAAATTCAATTAATTATGACCTTAGAAACTGTTTTGGGGTATCAGATCTCAGGACAGAATTTTTCTGAAGCTGTACCTAAACCTCCTTCTCTTTTGTGAGATATGCCAAGCTAACATTTGGCCGGAGAGGCCAGTACAAAGCACTTTTTTTGCAGCAGATCTCAATGCAATAGCAGAAATTGGCTGGATCCCACATTAATGTGGTTTCCCACTTTGAACAACATCAAAGGAAAATGCTAATTCCCTGAGAGAAGGCAGGATGTTTAGGTACTTCACTGGTACTGTTTTCAAATCAGGTAATTTAATGAAACTAGACAGAAGGAAAATTGGCTTATGATTGTGCCTTTGGAAAGGGATAAATAAAAAGCTTTGCACCAAAATATCTTCCCTGAAGATGCAACACTGATCTGCAGATTGAAATTTGAACTGACTCTGTTTGCACTGGAAAGAAATACAATATTTTCCCTCCTTAGTAGGAAGAAGCAATTATTATTCAAAGTAAAATAATATTCACCATAGCTGCATAAATTAAGCTCTTGATTTAGAAAAAGAAAACAAGAGAGGAGAGGAGAGGAGAGGAGAGGAGAGGAGAGGAGAGGAGAGGAGAGGAGAGGAGAGGAGAGGAGAGGAGAGGAGAGGAGAGGAGAGGAGAGGAGAGGAGAGGAGAGGAGAGGAGAGGAGAGGAGAGGAGAGGAGAGGAGAGGAGAGGAGAGGAGAGGAGAGGAGAGGAGAGGAGAGGAGAGGAGAGGAGAGGAGAGGAGAGGAGAGGCTCAAAATGCTTACAAATGTATCTTTTCTCACTACACCTGGATGAAAATTAAAAAAAAAAATAAAAACTCCCATCTCTCTTCTGGAAATGTTTTAGATTCACTAGATATGTACTCACCAGAAATCAGACTAAGGTAACTCCACCAGAGCAATACAGGAGACCCTATAAAAAAGGCCCTAAGCTGTCACCTCTTAAAAATGAATGGGCCAAGTGTGTGGAGCAGCATCCATTGCTGGGGATTCCTGACTGATCCGTCTGTGCTTCCAGGGCCCTCCGGGAGCATCCTTGCCAACTGACCAGATAATCGCAGTGGCAGGTGACAGCCCACTAGGGCTCCAGATCTTTATCTGCTGCCTGCTGATCAGCAAAACTTGATGAACCCAAGGTAATTTATTTTAAGCAAAATATTTAGTGTGTCAGAATTTTGTCTTTTTCAGTGAAACTTAATTTTTGCTATAAAATTTCAACTGGCTGAAAGTTTTTCTTCAGTATGCTTTCAATCTCAAGGAATTATACAATCTGAATACTCTTTGGAGTGATTTAAATTTGCAGGACATTTTTTGTTTGTGTTTTGTTTTGTTGTTTGGTTGGTTTTGTCCTTTTGGTTGGTTGGTGTTTTTTTTGTTTTTTTTTTTTTTTTAACTGCACATTTTTATCATATCTATCACTTTAATTGCTAATTACCTATATTGCTAACACACTTTCAAAAATGCTTCAATTTAATATAGATAAGCAGTGGAGACCCTGCAAGCACACTTTCCTATTGTAAACTTCTTTTTTCTCCTAAAATTCAAAGTAAAATAATTGTACTGTCACAAAAGAAAATACACATTCTTGGAAGTCCCTACAGATATATTTTGCCATTAACAAAAAAGAGATTATCTCTATCTTCTGTAGATTGAAACGAAATATGCTGGAAATTTTTGAAACTCTTAGTAATAAACTAATGAAGCAGTGTTTTGTAACCTCAATAGAACACTGACAAATGGAGTAAAACAGCTATTTCTGAAACAGACAAACCTTTCATTTTATATGAAATCCCAGCAATAACTCCATAAACTAAGTGAATTTTTTGTTCCTGTCTGGATATAAAGCACGATTTCTATCTCTCAAAGATTTAAATTGGTGAAACTCAACAACGTGGCTCCATTTCTTAATTTTTACCATGATGATTTTCGCAGATGAACACCTACAAATTCCTTTTGCAAATATTTTGGATGCACTTTCCCTGCAGCAGTCAATAAAAATGAGCACAGATCCATCAATGCAAATCTTGGCTTCCTAGCTCCAGCTGCTGATGGACATTGTATGGGATGTAGGACGTGGGCACCAGGTGACACTTGCTCCTTCTGATGCAGAGCAAGGGCACTGACCTCTGTCAGAAAGGCAAGACAGAATTTCAGCATTTGTAACATCTTAAACGGTTGCAATAAAATTTGACAGTGTTTTTCTCTCACAGCCAGAAGCTTGTTTTCTCTTCCGCAGTAGTTTGGCTGTACAGAAATGCCAGAGTATCGAGCCTAAAGCTTCCTCCCTAATCACAGGCATAGGGGAAAAATCACAGACACACGTCTTTCCTTTTCATCCTGGGACTAAAGAATTAGATTTTGTTTTATTGAAAAAGCTTATACATTTGTAAAAAATAATACTCTGCACTGAAAAATACATAAATCATATAAATTTTGTTTTATTCTGTTTTTGAAATGAACCATCAGTGAATTCTTGAAAAATCTGTGTGCCTCTGGATCAGCAGGTTCCATCCACAAACCATGCTCATCTCTCCTTGGGATTTCTCATCAATTCCCTTTGAGGAGAAATGGTTCGATTGAGCCCCTTATTTCAGAACTAGGTTGTCTCAGGTAATTACTCTGAATGTATTATTTCTTATTTTGTTTCACAGAATCCCAGAATCTCAGAATTGTTAGTGTTGGAAGAGACCTCTGGAAATCATCTTGTCCAGCCTCCATGACACAACAGGGTCACCTAAAGCATGATTCACAAGGACAGGTAGATTTTGAATGTCTCCAGAAAGGGAGAATCCATGACCTCTCTGGACAGCTCTGCCATCCTCAGTATAAAGAAGTTGTTACATTGACATGAAAATTCTCATGTTTGAGTTTCTGACCATTGCTACTTGTCCTACCACTGGGCACCACTAAAAAGAGTCTGGCACAATTCTCTTGGCAGCCACATTGGAGATATTTATATGCATAAAGAAGACTCCCTCTCAGCCTTCTCTTCCTACACGAAACAGGCCCAGCTCCCTCATCCGAGGAGAGATGCTTCAGACTCATAATCATCTTTGTGGGCCTCCATTGGACCCTCTCCAGTAGTTCCTTGTCTTTTTTGAGGTGCAAAGAATAGAACACAATACTGCAGATGTGGCCTCTCTATTGCCAAAAGAGGGGGAGAATCACCTCCCTCAAACTGCTGGCCACACTCTTCCCAGTGCAGGACCCTCTGCTTGCCTTTGTCGAACACCTTGAGGGGTTTCTCCCTGCCCAACTCTCCAACCTATAAAGGTCCCACTGAATGGCAGCATCACTTACAGGTGTTTCAGCCACTCCCTCCAATTTTGCATCATCAGCAATTATTTCTGAGGGCACACTCTATCCCTTAGACCAGGTTGTTGAAAAGAAAGTTGAGTGAGACTGGACCCAGTACTGATCCCTGGGGAATGCCACTGACTAAAAACCTCTAACTGGATTCTACTCCATTGATTGTGATACTCTGAGCTCTGCTGTTCAGCAGTTCTTAATCTCCCTCACTGCCCACTCATGAAACCCACATTTCCCAAGTAGACCTATGAGGATGTTATGGGAGAGGGTGTGAAAAGTAGAATACAGTCCTTCAGCTTAAAGCTTGTCTGACTGAAGTGGCAAGCCTGCTGCCAAAGATTCTCCTGCCCTTTTTAGGTGGGTGGTTCTCATCCCCATCCTGGGAGGCTGCAATCATTAAAATACAACCCACTGTCATAAAAGCCAAAACACTCTTGATGGCATCAGCAATGAAGGTGGATTTTGATCTGCACTATGCTTCTTCTTCTGGCTCTCCCAGTTTCTCTAATCAGTAGAATGGATGAGAGGATGACTTGAGCACTGCTGTTTTCCACCTGCCTCACCAGAGATTTCTAGTCTTCCTTGGTCCTACCCATTTTTTGCCTTGTGGTGTCATTTGTACCTAAGTGGAAAAAATAATAGTGGACAATAGTCTGTGCTCTCCACAAGCTGGGGCACCCTCTCAGAGTGTGATGGATTTTAACTCCCAGAGGGAAGCATTCAGCTCATGACTCTCCCTCAGGCCAGCAGGTGGGTGCCTCAGTACCCTTTAATAGAGTCACCCACTATGAGCACTCAATGTTTCCTTTCATGATAACCTCTGTGTGAGTGCAGATTCTCCTTTTTGGCCTTACTGATGGACATCTAAAGCCCAAAATCACCCATTAATTATTTTTCTGCTCAAAGGTATTTTATCACCTAGGTTTCACATGGGTAAGAATGTGGTTTAATTTCTATTTGGAAGAAAAAAGATCATTTCCTAATCACTATTACTGCAGTTTTTAAATAAATCCATTTAAATATCTTCTTGTTCTGCCCCTTGGAATATGACAGACCTAGAATACTTATTCTAGTCTTTACTAAATACATGACCCAAAAGATTCTAGGAGAACTAAAAAACAATTTTAGTAAGCATGACTGCAGTGCCATTGATTTAAGCCAGTTATTTCTTCCTCCACCTTTGTCAAGTCAGGCCACAATTAAAGAAAACTGTTTTGATTTCCTGGTAAATATAATCATGTATGTATCTGTACTTCTTCGGACTGCTAACTAAACGAAAGTTCAATTTCCAAAAATTCTGTGTTGTAGAATATAGTCCATTATTTAAAGTTCTGTTGAACAGAAGAGAAATGTAGATTGATTTTTTTTCCCTGTCCTTTTCCCACAAGGTTTTAAGTTCATGCATAGTTCACTGATCCTGACAAGTCTTTCTTTAGGAGGATCAGGATGGGAGGCAAGCTCTTCAGCTTTATCAGATTTCCTGTATTATGTTTAAAGCCATAGAAAATTTCATAATTCCTTTTTTTATTAAAATGAAGTCATGCATATATCCTAGCTTGGCTAAAACACTTGGATCCTCATTAAATATTCTTCTGTCTGGATTATTTTTCCTGTGTTGCTTTACTACTTTTGTTCCTTTTCTCTTAATTTGCATTTACTTTGTGCAAAACTTTATATAGACTTTATATTTAGCTGCATCTCACTGCTTGACTTCAAAGTTTTCTGGTTTGATTTGAACTTTTCATTTAAAGAAATTTCTGTTGATACATTTGCCCAGTGTAAGCTTAACATACTTAACAAGCTTTTAGGCACATGACCTGGGAAATAGAGCTCTCTGGTATGCCTTCCAAACTCAGTGGTAAATATGTGCAAAAATGCTTTCAGTACTGAGGCTAATTTCTCTTAGTGCATTTGAGGGTATTCATGCCAGTGAAAATTCAAGTGCTTCAGTTCCAGATAGCATCATGTCCTTCATGAAGTGCAGCGACACTGACATTTTAGTGTTCTACCAGGAGGACCCATCGTTTATTTTGCCCAAATGTGGCGTGCCCATTGAAGACACCTCTAAGATTCAGTTTCATAGGATTGAGGATGAAATTTTTGATGATCAATTACTTTAAAAAAAATCATGTCCAATTAATCAAGATCACACAAGTCCTGAAAATATTTTATTTTGTTGTTGTGATCTTTTCTTGGGAATTTTTTAGCTGATACAGTTGAAGAAAACCTTATTTTATACATTTACTTCTAGAAAACTTCTAAATATGAATACTCTTCTACTGAGATAATGGAGTTTTGCTTTCATTTGGGTCAAAGAAGGATAAAACATATTAATATATACATATAATACACACATATTTGCCCTTTAAGACTTAATCTTCACTGATCTAAAATTCTAATGTAATGAAGGACTTAAATGAATATCTAACAATGATCTGGTAGTTTCATCTCTGCCTTAAAGACTGACGAAAATCATTATGCTGAAAACGAGGTCAGAAGTTCAAAGTATCAACTTCACCTTGAGGGTTTATCAGACACTATGATTCTGCCACTGCCTGACAGAAAAGGAGCTGGGGATGTTGGTCAGCAGCAGCTGGACATGATCCAGGTGTGCCCAGGGGGCCAGGGAGGCCAATGGCACCTGGCCTGGGTCAGCAATAGTGTGGCAGCAGGACCAGGGCAGGGATTGTCCCCCTGTGCTCGGCACTGGTGAGGCCACACCTCAAATCCTGTGTCCAGTTTGGGGCCTCTCACTGCAGGAAAGGCACTGAGGGGCTGGAGTGAGTGCAGAGCAGGGCAGCAGAGCTGGGGAAGGGGCTGGAGCACAGGACTGATGAGGAGCAGCTGAGGGAGCTGGGGGTGTTTGGCCTGGAGAAAAGGAGGCTGAAGGGAAAGCACATCACTCTACAACTGCCTGAATGGAGGTGTAGCCAGCTGGGGGTTGGTCTCTTCTCCCAAGTGAAAAGGAATATATTAGAAGAAATGGTTTTGAATGGCACCAGGAGAGGTGTAATTTGGATATTAGGAAAAAATTCTTCACCAAATGGGTTGTCATCACTGGGACAGGCTGGCCAGGGAAGTGGTAGAGTCACCACCCCTGTAGTAATGCCTATGAGGAGCTAATTTCATTCCATTTAAAGTTTATAAAATGCACTCACTAAATTAAGATGAGGCTTTCATGGACTAGATCAACATATGAAATAATCAATATGAGGAATAAAAATCATCTCCTTTTTTTGAGCATTTCCCTGTTTAATCTATATAAATTATCTTTGAGTATTTTCTTATCTTTGTAGGAAATATTTTTATTTGTTGAAAAGACAAATTAAAATGTAAAGTTTTATTGTATGATCTTCAAACTTACCTTCACATCTCACAGGTCATAGTAACAGTGTTTAACTCAATGGTTTCCACCTAGTAACCTCAATCCAATTCAGTGAAGCACTTGTATCTCTGTTGGTTAAACATGGATGTGGTTTTGAGAAACCTGGTCTGGGTGTCCTGGCCATGACAGGAAGATTAGAAGTTGGTAGTATTTAAGGTGCCTTCCAACCCAAACCATTCTAGGACTATAAAATTTGATGGTTTTACAAAAATGTGTCCTCAAGCCACATGAAATTCTGTAATCAACCATTCCACATTTGTATTCAGTCTTAAATGTAATGAAAACTGAAGTTCAGCAAGTCAAAATAGAGATATCATTTTATTAGAAATCAATTCGCCTTTCTGCATTGCTGCTGTGTGACAAAATTTCATGATAGTCTTTGAACCATTGAGAATATCAAATCCCAAAATTTTTGAGGAGTGAGACCTTAAAGCAACCTGAATCTGGAATTGTTTCTGAAGGATAATGATGCAGTTGGTAAGAAACTGGTTCAGAGCTGTGGGCCAGCTGAAGTCCACAATTTTCTTTATAATCCAGCTTCCCCATTTTTCCAGCCTGGAAGATTACTGGAGCAGGACACTTAGGAGAGGAAATCAGGACATTTGGTGGGGCAGGCACAAAACCAAGCATCTAAGTCATGGCCTGAGTGTTGCCTGTTGAAGGTCTCCAACATCCCCCAGTGTAGATGAAGTAGTAATGGAATGCATAAGTAGTACTAGACATAGTATAATGTACAGAGACATATGGAAAAATTAATTATTAAAGTATTTCATTTTTTCAATATTAAAAATTATGGAATCTAAAGAAAATTCTAAAACACTACTGAAAACATACAACATGGAACTTTCCCTTAATTAAGAAAAAAACCCCAAACACAACTAAACAAAACCAGAAAAAAACAACCAAGAAAAAAACCCAAAGGTGCTATACTTCCATGTTATCTTCAACACTGACATTTCAGGTCATAACTCTGCTGAACAAGATGCATCAAAACAGAGCTTTGTCTTAAGGTGGTGATGCTGAAAGCAAAATAACCTTGACCTTTGTTGCCCCTCTGATGCATTTTACTTCTTGAGGGCAAAGCAGAAGTGCCTTGTCCTTGAGCACCAGTATGGGCAGATTGCTGCCTGTTTGGACAGATGTACATCACCCCATATTATGCTTTACATATGCCTTCAGGCTACAGTCTAGCAGTTCTGAAATGTCAGGCTTAAAGAACAAGACAGTTTTAAAATTTATTATTTATTCATAAGTTAAGCCAGTTCTCTCTTCTCTTAGTTTTCCTGGATGTTGAGAAGAAGATAGTAATATTTAATCTGGCATATTGAAAAAATAGTCATAAGGAAATTGCATGTTTCAAAAAAGCAAGCTTGGTATTAGAACTATTTAAGATTGTGATACCAGTGCATGTATGGGGGCAGCTTGTCGAAGTAGAAAACAAACTAGTGTGTTATTTCAACAATACAAATTACCTTGAATAAAAAAAAAATAAAAATTGATATAACAGTTGTTTACTGATGCAACTATACTTTTCTTCTTGAAAGGCCGGTGTATTACTGTGGAGCATTCATGTAAAGAAAACAGCAGTTCAGTTCATCAATAAATTTTCTCAGTATTATGACTGTTAGGTCAGGTTCATTACTAGGGAAAGAAACATTCTGTTTATAATAGAATCTTTCTCAACTCACCACATCCATCCTGTATGCAATATAAATCTAGTTAATATTCCTGTTTGACCTCTGTTGCTTTGGGAAGAATACTTTGTCTTGAGAATGCATCACACATAAAGGGCCATTTGACCTTTACCTTCTTTTTTATCTTAGAACAGAAAATTTAGAACTCATCTCATGCCCTAAAATATTTATGAATTATGTTTGTTTAGTGATCACACTTTCAGTCAAGATTAGGGTGCCCTTTGATTACTGATCAGATTGAGCTCTTGTGAGTGGGGTCAGTGCCAGATTTTCAAAACAGACTCAGGAGAATGCTAATGCATTGAAGACTTTCTCACCTGATATGGTAAGATGTGTGGCTTGCAAGGTGTTTATGCTTCAGTGTCACTTAGTAACTTGATTCAATTATTAAAACATTTTAGGCAGAATGCTATTAACCAATAGAATGAATTTGGTGCATGAAGGATCTTGAGGAATCTCTTGTAATCTGGTACCTGGCAAAAAACCAAAACAAAACAAAACAAAGCAAAATCAAAAAAGTATTTGAGTGGATTCAGTGAGGCTCCTATCTAGGATTTTGTGGGCTTGATCTAGGGTTCATAGTCAGCAGGCTGCTGACATACCCTGATAAAATATGAGAGTACTGCATTAGAAATGCTAATACATGTTCTGTCTATAGGTCTTGATCCAACAATTAGACAGCAGCTGATAACAGTTCTTAAAACTAAAAGAGAAAGTTAAGATTCCTGCTCTTATATGCAAATGTGTGTGTTCTCCACCCTGGCAAGGGACACACTTTGATTTTCTTTTTCCTGCCTTTAGCCCCCTTAAAACACTGACCTTTATTTTTTATGAGCTGCATGAGAAAACAACAGTACATAAGTAACTGAACCTTACTTTTTTTAGGAATTGGAAAATGTACATCTGCAACTCCTAAACCTGAGGGGCCAGCTGAATAGAGGGATAAGCTTGTGATTTTTCTTACAAACATTCTCACACTGATGTGTTGTGAGTAGTGACAATTACAGCAAAGCCAATTCAATGAGGTTAACAAAATCTTGTATTACTGTTTAAAAACGAGCAGGGCCAAGGGGTTGAGGAACGTGATTCTCCCTCTCTGCCCTGCTTTAATGAGATTTCACCTGGAGTATTATATCCAGTCCTGGGATCCACAGTGCAAGAAATATCTCACAGGCTGAAAATGTTGCTATTTCATTTATGAATATTAGACTTCTGCATTAAAAGGTGATGGATGAATTAATGTATTAGAAACATATTTAGAGTGGATAAGTATATTTTTAATTAATTATATATGTCAAAATACAGTTTTTAAATATTATTTGACTAGCTAATATTATAAATCAGTGCACATATTATATGTAGAATTTTCTGTTCTTAGAAGCAAGAAGCAAGTAAGCTACTTCCCTTACTTCTGCGGATGTCACTGTAATACTGGGAGCCCCACCACATGGATGATCCCAGCACAACCCAGTCTGTTGGAACCTTGCAAGCACATGATGTCCTCCATCTGGTGGAAAAGGTGCACGAATGTAGGATTGCAGTGTGACTGCATATGTTACATGCCAAATGACGTTATGAGCAAAAGAAAAAAAATACAATAAACATATGGGAGACAAGACTATTGTTAGTTAAACTACTGTTAGATATTTTAGCAGTCTGATAGTCCAAATCAATCCATTAATACAAAAATAGCCTCACTCACCAAACAGCTGAAATTGATATACAGAAAAAAACTGGTATCTGCCCCTCCTCTCTGGCGTTGTCTTCACCCTTCATGGACTCCTCAGGGACCAAAGGTGTACTTTCATTCCTCAAAAAAGACTCATGTTCCTCACAAGGGAACAGATGTTCCTGAGGACTCATCAATATCCTATTACCATGCCTGAGTGTGTCGCAGATGGTGAGAGAGAGACGGTGAATCTTGTTGCTTGAATCAGAAGGCTTGATTTATTGAGATATCATATATAATACATTAAGACTATACTAAGTAGACTATAGAGAGAGGTTTGCAGAGCTGCTAGGCTGGGCTAGAATAGATAGAAAGATTCTATAACAAAGTTGTGTCCAAGGACTCAGTCCCCTAGCTTGCACTGGTGATTGGCCCTTAATTATAAACATAGGAAATGAGCCAATCAAGGTGTCCCTGTTGCATTCCACAGCATCTGATAATAATTGTTTACCTTGTCTTCTGAGGCCTCTTGCCCTCCAGAAGACGCAGAAATCC
This sequence comes from Melospiza georgiana, assembly GCF_028018845.1. Taxonomy (NCBI): domain Eukaryota; kingdom Metazoa; phylum Chordata; class Aves; order Passeriformes; family Passerellidae; genus Melospiza; species Melospiza georgiana. Next base: position 107,894,138 of record NC_080431.1, read on the forward strand.
GAAAGAAAGGATTTCTGTGAAGAAATGTCTGCGACAATATCCATTAGGAGGTCTCTGACAGGTGGCATATGTGTTCTTGGGGGTGTTCCTCCCTTTCCTCAGTCCAGAGTCCTCTTGGGTTTAGTTTGAACTACTTTCCTCTCCCATTCTGCCCTCTTCTCAGTGGTTCCAGCTAAAGATGAAAATTTTCAGGGTTTCTCCAGCATCTGCTAAACACAGTCTGTCACACAGTGGTGAGCAGAGCTCTTGAGAACTTTCTTGAATCTTGCAGTTGTAGAGGCTAAACTAACCCAGGCTGGGCAACAGTCAGCTGCCCACTAACCTGTTCCTAAAACAAAAAGCAGCTCAGGTTTTGGCAAGCTCAGACTGGTCCTGAGACCCTGCACTGTCAGGTCCATCAAAGGCCTGTGGCCTTTTCCAAGCAGGAGGAAAGATGAGTTTATTGGGCTGCACCCCCTATTATTTATTGCAGCAAATGTTTATTCTTACATAACTGAATTTTCAGTTATAAAATATTAGACTGTGGGTAGATGTTCAAATAAATTGAAAAGTGCAAACCGACAGGGTTTCTTTTCTAATCTAAAACACTGTTTTCATGTTTATGTAATAAAGTAAGGTATGCTGAGAAATCTGATTTTTTATATTTTCTTATTGTTAAAATAGTTGTGATATTACTTATTTATGCTCCTAGAAAATGAATAAAATTTATTGCAGACTTCAGCACTAGAAAATCTTTACAGAGATGCAAAAAAGTTAGTAGTTTTAGATACAGCAGAAACTTTTTGAAGATTTGAACAGCGTGGTTGGCATGAATTTGATTTTATACTTGCACAGTCTATTTTGTTTGAGATTTACAAGCTAAGTATTTTTAAAATAATTTCATTAACTTAGCTGTGTTTGTGCTTCTTACACACTTAGAGGCTTCTACAAGTACAGTGAACTTAAGGATTAAACTAAAGTATGCTTCAAAAAAGGCCCGTATAAGATTTTGAAAAAACCCTAAAATTCTGTGTAGGCAGGTTTATTTACTTACAAATGATATTTGCCTTTTAAACATTTGCAGAGCTGCCGCATTTCTTGGCATAGAGTTCAAGCAAAACCAAGAGTGTCAAAGACATTACTAGCTCTAGATAGATACACTTTTTACTGTTTTGAAAAAGGCAAAAATTGTTTGAGTTTCAAAAAATTTCAAATCTTAAATGAAACCCCAAAATACATAAGTATTTAGAGGTTTATTTTCTCAATGAACCAAATTAATAAAATGTTAAAACTTCGTAGTATATAAACAGTTCCAAGGTTGTATATTTTGTTAAAAATTCCTTTACCATAGTGTTTCAATGTTAATTTTTTTTCTATTTTCTTTTAAAAATAAACAAGAAGACTTTTCAAGTGCGTATATGGACCTACACACATGAACCAAATACTATAGATAAAACAAATAAAAAATGCAGTATAAGCATTTTTATTACTTTAAACTACTAAACTGAAGCCTTGAAATACCACAATACATTTTGATCACTGAGACTTTGACATAATTTGTAATAAATTGATTAAGAGAAGAAAGAATTGAGACCAGTCTCAGTTGGCATCCCAGTGTAAGGTGGATCCACACACAATGTAGCTGCTATGGCACAATGTAGTATAACATAATCAGAAATTATCTCAGACAGAAAAAACAATCAATAAATATTAGGAATCCTTAATTAATTTTAATTAATATATGCTTAGATATTTCTGTAATTCTTTTTCTTTCGTTGCTGTTAGGACTTGAAGTAAGCAAAATATGTTGATTATAAAGCAGATTATAGATGTGAGAACGGCTTTCTTGGATAATATGGATCAACAAATCAGGCTTCACAGCGTAAAAACCTGGGTTAAAGCAGAATACTTTAATGACTTAAGGGAAAGTAAACTTCATAAATCACAATAAAACATCATATGATATCTATTACATAAACCAAAAGACAGTTGCACCATATCTGAAATTAATGTAGCACCATTATTAATCATTCAATACTTTTCACAATCAGGTTATATGATTTATGGAAACCATCAAGCAATGCATAAATGAGTAACAAAGTTATAATTCGTGTTCATAACTTAGAAATTAGTTAAATGATTTCTAGAGATACATGATTTATAGACCTAACATGATTTAGTGTAGATGTCAATCCACTATTAAGAAAATCTGAGATACAATTTTCTGTTCTGAAAAACAGCTTTTAAAGTAATTTTTAAAATAACCATGAATACATCAGCACTGTTAATACTTTTCCATCCTGGATTGTAGACACTGCGTGCAAAACTTTCATCTACATAAACAGTTCCTATTTCTATGAGAAAAATCAAATTTGGTGGATGAAGGAAAACACCATACTGCACCAGTGCAGCAACAACTGTGGTGCAGTGGGGACTGAGGGAAGTGATTGCTTCCCTTTACTCAGTGCTTCTTGTGTCTGGAGCATTGTGCTCAGCTTTGGGTCCTGCAGGGGCAATTCTGATGGACCTGGGTGAGCTCAATGGAGAGGGACCCTCAGCCAAGCTGGCCAGGATTTGGGAACCTGCTCTGTGAGGAGGGGCTGAGTGGGCATGACTGGCACACACTGGAGAGGAGAGAACTGGGGCTGCCTGTGGGCAGGAGGGGAGGTGCTAAGAGACACCTGCTGCAGTCTCTGAGGGCATTATCAAGAATACTGAGGCAGACTTAGTATCAAAGTGCTCAGGGGGAAAACAAGAGAAAACTAGTCAGAAACAGAAACATAAGGGGGAACAAACCCCAGTACTGTAAGAGTATCTTGGTATTAACACAGGTTTCTTAAGAGGTTATGGAATCTTCACCCTTGGAAATTTTCATTACCCAGTACCCTGAGCATCTTGGTGTGAATGCAGAGACATCTCTGCTTTAAGCATGGCATTGAGTTAGGGAAATGCCAAGGGCTCCTAAAAACCTCAGTGTGTAGCTGACCTATGATTCCATAATCTTCCCCTGTTTTGAAATGTTTCAATGCTCAGTGGTTTTTTTTTTTTCTGCAGCAGTGTTTTTCCTAAAGAGGAAAATAGACCAATAGTTGGACACCATATTATCTCCAGGGTCTTTGGTGACCAAAGGTCTTGGGATTTTTTATTCTTGCATTGAAAGAAGGATTAAAGTTGAAAAAGGCATTGATATTTTAATAAAGCTATGTAAATAAACCATTGTGGTATTTGAAAAGCAAGCAGTGGAAAGTGAAAAAATTCTTTGGTACAAACTGACAGAATGAGAGTACAGTAACATATATATTTTTTACTGCTTCACTAGAGGTTAATCAGTTTTAAGTGACTAGAGATAGTTAAAAGGAAATTATGAAGTGTGACAGTAAAGTGGACAAGACATGGGCCAATAACAAGAATTAATTCTGCAACTGACAGCTTTGGCTGAAATTGTGTTCAGACAAGTGCAGACCAACGAGTTATGATTACTTTTTGATTCAGCAGAAATCATCATGAAAAGATAAAGGGTTTTTACCCCAGTGTCTAAACATGTTAGAGGTCAGAGGGGCTGGACTAATTCTGAGTCTGCTTTGGATCCATCAGTATTGCTAAATACAAACAAGGAACATAGAAATAGGTTAAGGGTGTACTTATGGTTTGTAACTTGCAAACATTTCTATCATCAGGATATGGATTTAAAATTCAGTTTAGAGTACAAGCCAACAGGAATATATGATATGGATTTATCTCCTTTTGAAGGCTAAATTGAATACTGACACAAACAGAAATAATCCATAAAAATGTTGTTCTGGAGAGGGCAGAATTGCTCTTTATCAGATTTCTAAGCTGTTATTAAGAACTGAAGCCAAATAAAATTTGACCTTTGTACCAGACAAATTGACAGAAAATACAACAAACACTGTAACTAATAAATATATGGATAAATATGATGTCTTGTGGATTCAGATGATTCAGTTCTTTTTCAAAAGGTTTTCAACAATTTTTTTTTTAATGCCCTGACAGAAAAAAAAAACAACAAAAACCTTTCATGGTATAAAGGGGAAAGAGAGCTATAAAAAGGAGAGCTATATGGGAATTTTATTTTTTCAAATTCTGAAAGAAAAGCAGCTAAAAGAGTAAAATCTCAGCAGACACAATGGAGAGTACTTAAAGACACTGTTCTGAAGAATATATACCACCTATCAAACAAAGACTTGAGGAAGTCCAGAAGGAATATGATAAGGGCAAGGGAGGTCATTAGAAACAAGAAAGCTTTCAGAAAATTCTCTTTCTTATTAAATAAGAAAAACAGAAAAATTCATACTCTTCATCTGGACAAAATAAAAAACAAAAAAAATGATGGGAGATGTGCTCAAGTTTGCAGCAGTCAGTCATGCCAACATGCAGCTCTCTACATCTCAATGTATGGTTAAACTCTGCCTGGATTGTGCCTGAAATCACTGTCTCCTCCTGGCAATGCCTTCCGAAGTCACCTACTACAGCTAGTAATGGCATATTGGTCTATTATCGAAAATGCTGAACTGTTAATTACAGTGTGTAATGTCTCTCTTAGTATCTCCCACTTTGCAGGGAGGAGTGGAAAGTGTCTTGTTCAGATTTTCTGTTTTATTTTTTTCAGAAGTCCAGAGAAGGTACCAAGAGCTACAAGACAATTGTGGAAATTGGAAAGATAGAAATCTTCAATGACACAAGAGGGTTTGATTTACAGCCTTAAAAGAAGCCTAGATTGATGTGAAAGCAAGATACACAGACTTTGAACAGAAAAATCATATATTTATGTTTCTATAGTTATAAGTAAGAATATGCCTTCAGTAAGTAAGAAACTGTATTAGATAAGATGATGAAAGGTTTTTATAATGTAGTAATGTGATTGTATAGAATAAACTTAGAATTTAGATGTTACAATAGAGACATATGTGTGTACATGTACTAAGACCTTATTGGACAAAAGTATCTGCATTGCAGTAGAAAGAAGTAAAGGTGATAGGTCAGAAAAGCAAAATAAACTCTGTGGCATCAGCCTGTTGGGTCAGAAGGTACTATCTTGCTGTGTAATGAAGAACCTGTGATCATCTCAGACTATGGTCAACTGCTTGCTGTCTTATAAATCTCACGGCCTTTGAGACTGATGTTATCTAAGCAATAAATCGTTCTTAGTCTAATTGTGGTCCTGTCCCTTTGAATAACGCAACGACAGCCACAGATAATAAGTCATATTTGTTCAGGAAGAACTCAAAGAAATATTTTTTAAAGATCAGAAAATAGAAATCTTGCTTATTTGGAAATAAACAGCACAGTATTTACAAAAATAAAATTTTGCCTCAAAATTGATTGAAAGAAGTTCTTATATTCTTTAAGCCCTTTGTAGATTAATAATCTGTTAAATGTTAAAAGGGAGGAAATAATTAACAAGTATCTTGCCCAAAGGAAGGGCTTTGCATGAGTCTGTGGTTATGAGGAGAGCTTTTTAACATATTGATTTGGAGAAGGTTGGAAAGTGAGATAAAAAGTTTGCTGGTGATAGGAAGATATTCTTGAAAAGTTGAATCTCAAGAGTAAGATTTGATAATGCAGTATGTCTGAGAGATAAAGTGCCAGCCAGAATTCAAAGTTGATACAAGCAGCAGCAATACAATCTGTTTGCCATTTCACTGCTGGGTGAGAAAATTGTTAAGCATTCAGAAACAGTGACAAGCTTCAAAGAAATCAGGAAGTTAGCAAAGACAAAAAAATATAATTGCAGGTAAATTTTATGAAACATCATCTCTGTGATTAGAAGAAGCAAAAATGGAAAACAGAACTCCGAGAATTATAATGGATCACATAAAGAAAAACATTAGTATGACATAATACTCCTGTATTTTGAATATGGTATGCAGTTATAATTACATCATCAGAAGACTATATTTTGAGATTGTGACTAAGCAAGTAGAATGATCAAACCTGTGCAACCTGATTTTACGTGGAAAAAGCCACATTTCAGCCGACAGGAGATGTAATTGAGTAGTGGCATGAAACAAATGTTACTAAAAAGGGAAAAGGAAAAAGCTTCTCACTTTGTAAAGAAAGTTAACACCTAATTACAGGATGCACGAGCATATTTAGAACAAACCTCCTTTTTCTTTCACAGTATGCTAATTCTGTCTTGGATCTCTGTGTTACTGTTTTGTTTCAACATCAAGGTATAAATGGGCACTGCCACTGATGGTCTGCAGAACAGGAAGTTCGTAATCTGTTATTTAACAGAAGGTAGGAAGGCACAGCAGAAGTTACCCTGTTAGTGATCTCATAACAACCATGAAGAGTGATTGGATTTGAGACTAGACAAAGGTTTGGGCTAGACAGATATTATTTCTTTAGCAGAAAGAAACTTCACAGAAAAACAGAGGTCAATACAAAGCTTCACAGATAAAGGACAAGATTTCATACAAGCTAAATGTAGCCATTTAAAGCTACAGCATAGTTTAACTCAGGCATCCAGTTTCTTTGTGGAGTACTTTTGGAGAAAAACACCTCTAGGGCAGAGGAAACAATTTCACTTTACTTACTATGGGTTTGTAAAGTGTAAAGACTTTGTTGCTGTACCAAGTGACATTTTTGTCTCTAAACTGGAGAGACATGGACTTGAAGAGTGGGCCACTCTGGATAAAAAATCATCATGATGGCCTCACTCAAAGAGGTGATTAATGTCTTGATGTCCAAGTGGAAACCAGTGACAAATGGCATTCCTCAGGTGTCAGTATTGGGACTGGCACATTGCAACAGCTTTTTTGGCCTCATGGACTGAGGGATCAAGTGCACCCTCATCATGTTTGCCAGTGACACCAATCTGTGCAGTGCAGTCACCACACTGCTGGAAGGGATGCCATCCAGACGCTGGACAGGCTCGAGAGGGGATTCCTGTGAACCTCATGAAATTCAACAAGGCCAAGTACAAGGTTTTGCACCTGGGTCAGGGCAATCCCAAGCATAGGTGTGGGCCAGGTAGGGAGCTGAATGAGGAGAAAGAATTTGAGGGTGTTCATCAACACATAGCTCAGTGTGAATTTTCAGTAAAAGCTCATAGGTCAGAAATCCAACCTCATCCTGGACTTCATCACAACAGTCATGATCTCCAGATTGAGGGAGGGGATTGATCCCTCTACTCTGCTGCCCTGGTTTAGGGCAAATTTGGGAGAAAACTTCCAAAAGGGGCCCCTCCATAAAGCAAGCCCACAAGGCCCCTCCTCCCAACTGGTTTGGGAAGGATTCCTTGGAGAGAAGTGGAAAGAACCTGTTTATTTAACAGGCACAGCACCCCCCAGCACACAAAATTAACAATACCAGATGACACCACTCTTTCACCACTCTGACAAAGATGACAAATTCACAAAGTCTCTCATAGGGGTGGTCGCTGTGTTATCAGTCCCTCTGGCGCTGGGGCAGCTGCTGCCCAGAGTAGGCCCCGCTGGGCCACAGGGTGCAAACTCTCGGTGTTCCCAGGGCCCAGTCCAGAGCAGGCTTGAGTGGTTCCAAAAAAGGGAAAGGAAAAACAGTCCAGGGAAAATTTGGACTGCCTAGACAAACTAACTAATGAGCAGAAGCAAAAAGCAAGAGCAAAGCAGGAGTAAAGCAGAAGGAAGAGCAAGAGCAAAGTGAAAAGCAAAGCAGAAGGCAAAATCAGCACTTTGCACTGCCCCGTCTGTGTTTCCTGCCAGCCGTGGGGGAGCGGCTGATAACAAAACCCAAACCAAAACATTTGCTCTTCAGAGCCAGTCTTGAAGGCACAGAACATAATATCCAGCATAAGCAGAACACACGAATGGGGATACAAGCATTGTAAGGTCACCCTAGGACATCTGCTCTTGTGAGACCCCTCCTGGAGCACTGTGTGCAGATTTGGGAGCTCCAACACAAGAAAGACATTGACCTGGCAAGTCCAGAGCAAAGCTCTGAGGATGATTACACCACTGGAGTGCCTCTCCTGTGAGGTGAGGGGGCTGGGGTTGCTCAGCCTGGAAAAGAGAACGTTCTAGGGAGACCATATGGCAGCCTTCCTGTGCCTCCCAGTGCCAGAAGGCTGGAGAAGGATTTTTCAGAAGGATATGTTGGGATAGGACAAGGGGGGATGATATTAAGTTGAAGGAGGTTACATTTAGACTAGATATTAGAAAATTTTTACTATGAGGGTGGTGAGGTACTGGAGCAGATTACCCAGAAAGATCATGAGATTCCCATCCTGGAGGTATTCAAGGCCATGTTGGACAGGGCTTTGTTTTACGTGGTCTAGTGGGAGGTTGGAATTAGATGATCTTTATGGTCCTTTACAACACAAACCATTCTGTCATCCTGTGTACCTTGCAAAGGGAATAATTCTTTCTTTTGGATTCTTTCTTTTCAATTTTAAAATATGATTGGATGAGTATTTTTAATATATGAAGTATTTTAGGTCAATTGCTGTTTCTTGGTCTTTTTATTTTTTTATTTTTTTTTTATTAGGACCCTAAGAGAGTTCAACTATTAATGCTATTTTAACAAGGCCATCCTGCAATCCATGAATTCCCAGGATTTTATCCATTAACCGGAGATACTTATTTTCAATGCAAACACAACAAAAGAAAGCAAGATTTTCCAGACTCCGAGATTTGACTAACAACTGCTACAATGTTCATCAAACAATAGTTGTCCATTGTTCTAAAAAGTTGTTTTTAGCATAAAGAAGTGATTGCTAAACTAAGCTACTTCCGAATGATTCACAGTAATTAATGTTGTTGAGCAGCTGAGGATGTTTCTCCAGTACTTCAGGAATTATTTTTGCATTTTCATTAGACAGGGATTGAACGGAAGACAAAACCTTTTATTAGCTTGAAACTATCATCACCATCTAGATAAGTATCTAATTCCACATAAATTATTCTTTAGCATTCAAATTCTTTTTTGGTTCATTTGATTTTAGTCTGATTCTGAACAGAAAATTCAGGTCCTTCAAAGTTCAATTACTTCTTTGTGTGTTATGTAATTCATCTTAATTTAATCATAAAATAAGAAATACCACCATCACTGGTTTAGAGTAAAACAGTCAGGAAGGAGCTCCTTTTGTGAAGATTCTTATGCAGCTATAATCCTCACACATTTCAGGGAAATATTCGAAATAATCTACAATTCATTCTATTTTTGAATTCTATCATTGAAATCTATTCTATCTTTCAAAAATAAAGACTGGTAGAAGATTCTACCAGCCTTTCAAAAGTAGAAGATTCATCAAAACATGAGAATGAATATTGTTTTTCTTTTGTGCAGTCATGTCAAACATTGGTGTTTTAAAGGCCAGTTTTGATCAAAGAAGGGATGATTGGCCCTTTTGAGGCCACATTTTAGTATGATTGCAATATATAGTATGTGAACTAGATTATTTGACAGAAATATTTATTTTGAAGTTAAAACCTTCAATTTTCCTATTGTTATACTGATGATATTCCTGACATTTTCAAGTGTGAGTCCTTGAATATTTATTGTTCAAACCAAAAGTTGCACTCTCTTCTGGATTTGGTTTGGCTAAACTGTAACTCTTATATAACTAGTTTATGTTCCTAAAATATTCCTAAAATGTTTCCCAGAATAAAAATTATTTTGTATTTTTTTTAATTTTATAGTTTTATTCTAATTCAATGAAAAGCTTATTCAGCTCTTTTAATTATAATTATTAGTTTGGCACTGGATTTATGGATTTATGCTTGGATTTATTTGGAATACCTTCAGGCATTTTCACAACGTGTATGTCAGAAAGTGTCAGGAATGACCTTCCTTATGTTACCTTACAAAAGACTGAGCCGTTGGATTGCTTTTCTTATGCTGTTGATCCTAGAAGCATATGGGGAAATTACACTGTACAAGCTTTATACTTCATCACCTTATCAGCACAGTGAAGGAGCACATTAGGCATTCAACCAGGACTGCAACCCAACAGCACACCTTGGGTGTGCTGACTCAGCCTCTCCAGTGCAAGATGGAATCAGAAGATTATAACTTATGTATTAAAATCAGAACGTGCTGCAGTTCTGATTTTAATACATAAATTATAATCTTATATTAGAAGAACAGGGAAAATATAAATGCTCTTACCAGTTTTAAAAAATGTGCTCACCTTCAAAAGAAAAAATTAAGGAGCATGCTAGTGAGTTGTTAGAAAACAATTAACCATGCCAGCAGCATTTCATGTTAAACATGTTAAGAAAAATGACTTAAAAATAGGAACTGATTTCAAGTTTGTATATTTGCTATATAGTCCATATGGAAAACCACAGGAGAGCATGTAAAGAAAGAAAAAAGCAGGCTGGGGCAGAAAAAGGAAACAGACATAATTTTACTTTCCCCTATTTAGGATGTTTGATAGGCTTTTTCTTGGTTTGGTTGCTTGCTATATCTGAAAATTTCCTTGTCTACATGAGCAATTTTTTTTATTTGATTGTGTAAAGGTTTTATCTTTCATTTTTATATAATTTCATGTGTGACTCTGTACCTAAGCATAGTTTTAGTGAAGGAAAGTATATTGGCTATCAAAATATGGGACTAACGAACTGAGAGTACATAATGAGATTTTTCCTCAGAGCTGGCTTTGTTTGAGTTCCACTGAAAATATCTTAGAAATTTTGGAAGTTAAAATTTTGGACCATGTGAGTAATATCTCACTGATTCTGAGCAGAATCTATGAATAGCAGTCTTATACTTTTATTTAAATACTGATTTTACTTTGCATGTGTTATACAATAAGATTTTTTTATACTTATATTAATCAATGAAACAAATTCCCATAATACTTTGCTCTTCAGGTTTAGGACTGGCTAAACTTATGACCTCTAGCCTAGCTGATTCTTTGGGGAACTCATTAGCCTGTGTATCCAGAAATGCCTTTTATAGCAAATGAGAGTGATTTGTACATCCTGTCATTTTCCATATTCTTCTTTTAAAGTACCACCCAGCAAAGCAGTTAGCAGAAAAGACCCATGTGATTGATACTTTAAGTCACTGGTATTTCTGTTGTCAAAGATTAAGCAGGTGAGAATTATGCAAATCTGTGGAAATTCGTGAACTGTAGGCTTCAGAGAGGGTATAAACTTGAGTAGCTAATTGCACATTATGGACTTAATGTATTTTTGCTGTCATATTGTAGGGGAAAAGAGAGCAGAAGAGCAAAGTAACACATTTATCTACGGGTTAATTAGTGTCTTGATCAATAAATTGGTTGAGCTGAATGTGAAAGGTTTCTTGAAACATTACTAACTCAATTATACTGAACAGTCAAGGTTTAAACCTGTTTGCCATTTAGTTTTCATATTTAGAACTAAATAAAAAAACATCAGGAAATTAGGCAGCACCTGAGGGATGCCAGAACAAATTCAATGATGCTGTGTTTCACTTTGTTAAAAGTCAGCAAGATCCAGTAAATTCAGTAAGGTTAATGGACTTGAACCTGAGTAGGAAGAAAAGTAGAAAGAAATATTTTAATTTATGGTTAAGGAAGTAATAAAACCTCAGAAACCTGTTATAAAAAATGTGTCCATGTAATTCTAGTTAATATGATAAAACAAATTACCATAATAAATTATGTAAGAAAGAAATTCTGTCTTGCTGAAATTAAAGTGAGTGTTGCCCTCTACTGAGGATAAAATTTTATTCCTAAGAGGAGTTAACACTTGTGAACATGTTTGTCTACTTTGCAAATAAAAAGGTGTGTAAAAATGATGTGTAGTCTAGATGTGTAAAAAATAGATATGTTCTGTTCCTTTAAGAGTCCACTTAGGCTGTTCTCAGACTAATGAGAAGTCACCCTCTCCTAATTTGGGTGACACCCAAAAGCACAGACCTCCCTTTTTTCCAACAACCTAATTCTAATGAATTTGAGGGGTAGATTGCTTTAGGTTCTACCTCCTAGGTATAATAAGAAAGGACAGAAATTCAATTATGTTTCAAATTATATATCTCGTCTTTTTTGTTGTTTAAAATTACTATTTTAGAACATTCTGTTATACAAATACTACTGCTGTTGCTAGTATTGCCACCACTACAATTGTTAAACAGCAAAGATAATAAGCTTAAATTTAAGAAAACTCAGGAGTGTAAAGAACAGAAGACATACACCACTATATATTCTCTCAAAAAATATTTTCTAGCTTTTGATCACTGGCTTTTTTAATTACATTGAGACACCAGACTCCCATTGGGAAACTGAGTATTAGACATGTTAATTGTGTCTACTAGATTTTTCAAGTTAAAAATATCTCAGTGAGACCATGAAAGTTTTCACTCCTCACCTTGCTTAGAAGAGGAAGGAGCAGAATTTACAACACACTGATGTAGCTGTAGCCATAATACATACAAAATCTATATTGTTATAAAATACTCAGACTCAAAATCAGCATCGGAAACCACCTGTTAATGATGATGCAGAATGTTACATATCCAAGAACAACACACATGGCCAGCTGAGACTTCTGTGGCTGATAAATAAGATTTTGCCTGGCCCGTGGTACAGGCTGAGGAGCTGAAAAATGGGAGAAATGACTGTGTGTGCTGCATGTGCTGTAAGAGGCGGGGGACCCCAAGAATGTGCCTCACCAGCATCTCTATCAGTCTGCTCTGAAAGGCCACTCAGACACATGTAAACGACAATGCTTTGACACCCTTGAAACCAGTCCAGCTTTAAAGAAAAGATTTATGGGTTTGAATCCATTTGCCAATATTTATTGTGTTGAAGTTCTGGAGACTAGACAAGTCTGCACTTCCCACTGAACTGGCAGTTCTGTCCCTTTCTCTTCTGCTCAGTCATGAATGGTTGATTATTTAAAGTAAAAGATATAGGTTATAGAATTGTGCTATCAATACCTGAAATAATTTTTAAAAAATTAATTTAACATCCTTGTGTTTTCTACTCTATCTAAAAGAAAAAATCTGATGTGGCATTAATTCATCTATGCTTAAAAATATATTAACAGTGGTTTTTTTTATCCTTAACAAAGAAATTAGCAAAATTTTATCAATCTGAGACTAAATTCTTGGGTTTATAACACGTGTGACCACTTTAGAATAAAGCTTAGAAGCTTGCTCACTCAAAAGAAAACAAAACTCTTGACATTAATACAAGAAGGAAGGTGAAAGGTAAACTGAATTGTCTATATACTGTGCAGATTGGAAAAAAGAGATCCAGTCATCACTTCAAGTTAATATTCTACCAAGTGAATGGAGCTTTCTGAGTACTAAACAGATACCAAAGTATCCTTATGAAACCCCTGTATGAAAAGCACTCCCATAGGAAACTTAATTGTCAATGCTCAAAATTAAATGTTTATCCTATTAGAAATCGAAAAAGTTGTGTAACCATACTAAAAAGCACTAATGGTGAGCCTATAAGATGATTTATCTAAGATTGCCTGGCACATGTATATGACTTTTCATTTGAAGGTGGCAGCAAGTGCAAATTTTTAAGATATTCCCCTCTGAGCCAGAAATCTAACCACTACATATATGATGGGCCTCAGTGTGTTGGAAATAGTACTGGAACAAAGTGGGTGAGAAGATTGTTAAACTCTGACATCTCCCCTCTTGTACACCACGGAGATCCAAAATTACAAAGGTAAAAGTGAAGTTATCTAGAATTATAGTGGGATGTGAGGTACTTGTGTTAAGCCACCACTGATTTTAGAAAATGTATTTGTGAAAAAAACCCTGATAAAACCCCAAAGCCTAATCTTTTTCTGGACATGAAGAAGAAAAATCATAGAATCAAGATTTAGTAAATGGATTCTCAGCCCTGGAAATACTTGTTTCAAACCACTCCAAAGAGGTCATAGGATCACATGTCAGGGCCAGCCTGCTTTTGGGCACTCAGGGCAGTGTCCAGCTGTTTTTTGCGTATCTTCAAGGTGGAAACTACACGGAATCTCTGAGCTGCATCCACCATTTGACATCCTACAGAATGAAAAATATTCTTCTCTATGCCAGGGCATAATTTCAACTTTCAACTTATGTCCATTGCTTCTTTTCCTCTCATTGTGTATCTCTGAAAAATGTGATTCCAACATCTCTTCTCCCTTCTTTTGAGTAGCTGTAAATATATATTAGAAAAACAAAAACCAATAAACCAAACAGAGAAAGAAATTAAAAAGAACCACAGACAAAACCCACACTATTTGGAATTGGATGAACTGGATACTCTCTGTGCCTATCTCAGCTTGTGATTCCATCGCTAAATTCTTCATATTGGCTGAGGGCTCAGGCAAGCACAGAGACAGTACAAAGCAGAGCCCTTTTATTAAGACCTTTTCTCTGTGTTCTGCTTCTTTCCCTTTTCCTTTCTTTTCCTCACATTTTATCATATGTCTGTGTCACCTGCAGGGGCTTGGCTTTATTTCTAAATCACTGTTCCAGAAGAAAAATGAGAGATAGACTGCATTTTGTTGGCCTCATGGTAATATTCCTTCAATGAGAGACTGTGAGCAGCTTTTCTGGGCAAGACAGATGTCTTGAATGAGCTGCCAGATGGAAAAAAAAAAAAGAAATAAAAAGAGACATATGTTCCACATGTAATACAAACTAGAATTTGTAGTATGATAATACACAAATCTTTCATATTGAAGCCTATAAAACTTCTATTTATGCATATAGCAGGTTCAACTATAATATCAGTGATTGGTATTATCTCCAGTTAAAATACCTGTCTGCTTCATGTAAGGAGACTGCCCACTAATTCTGCTTTAGCTCTTAAATATTTTAGTAAGAAAAATAAAGTAAATTGAGAAATATGCTTAACACATGGCAGGTTCTTCTCTTCTCTTCTCTTCTCTTCTCTTCTCTTCTCTTCTCTTCTCTTCTCTTCTCTTCTCTTCTCTTCTCTTCTCTTCTCTTCTCTTCTCTTCTCTTCTCTTCTCTTCTCTTCTCTTCTCTTCTCTTCTCTTCTCTTCCTCTTCCTCTTCCTCTTCCTCTTCCTCTTCTCTTATGCCTTGTTTTATAGGCATATAACTTATTTTTTTAAATATAACTTATTTTTTTAAATATAAAAAAATATAACTTATTTTTTTAACCTTATCAGTGAACCCATAAATAACAGTATTTGTGTGGGTTTTTCTGATTTATTGCAAGGACAAAATTTCCTTTGAGAAGATCAAGGACTTGAATATCTTAGTATGCATAGGCGCTGATTTGAAGCAGGTATTTATTTTGGCATGCTGGAAGGCATGAGCAGTGATATTTTGTGTTGTAGAAAAAAACCAGAATAACTAGAATTTTATCTGTTCTATTTTCTCCTAAAACCTATAAATGGAAATTAAAAAAAAATAAAAGAGTTCCACATATAAAATTTCTCCATAAAGATTAATCTGTCCAAAAGAAAATAATTTCATAGCCCACAATAGAATTATCTACAACAAATTCTAAATAATCATTATAAATTTACTCTCACATTTACAATGTTCAAAGCAAGCAATGGCACTTAGAGTCCTGACAACAATATAAGCACTAATTGAAAGGCCATGTACAATTACATAACAATATTTAATTGGAACATAGATAGGGAGAGAGAGCTCAGAATTTCCTTCTGTAATGATCTGTCAGCAGAAGATATCTTTAAAATTTCATTGGGTAATCAATTTAGCAGGAAGTAATCAGGATGCTGAAAAATACTGGTTGCATTGCTGGTTGCAATGCTGGCTGCTGCAGCATCATTTTCATCAAACAAGATAATAAATAGTTTAAATATGCTCAAATTCTGCTCTTCATTTGGGGTAGTTATTGCAATATGCAACTGGTAGAATATAGAGCCAAGTGATAGTATCCAAATGTTTATGAGGAATGTTTTCATTCACTCAGTGGAAAACTATATAACCATTCTATACATACTGTTGACATTCTTCAAATGTTAGCAACAGTACTTTCCTTTCTTAATTTCTGTGTTGCTTTAGGTTCTACCTTGTCATAAATTCAGATGTGATGACAAAAAAAAAAAAAAAAAAAAAAAAAAAAAAAAAAAAATTAAAAAAAAAGGTCTATATCATGGTTTACTTGGAGAGCATTTTACAAAAGAAACAATTGTTTCTTTCTGAGCTGAGTAACATTACAGTAGAAACAGATTTTTCTCTCAGTGTTTCTTGAGGCAAATCAGTGTTCTGAATAAGAGAAATGGATGGATTTGATCTAAGAAAATAGAACTGTTTTACAGAGTGGGGATGAGTATCTCAATAACTGTGAAGGAATAACTGTAGAGCAAAGGGCAAGATCCTCTCATCATTTGAAGCCTTTGGGGAATATCAGTCTCACTTAGATGAGCTCTTTGGACAAGCTCTACAGCAAATTTGGGAATGAAAAAAAAGTAAAATATTTTACTGCCAAGAAAAGGTCAGGGCGTTTTATACAGCAGCAGTAAAGGAAGTAAAGGATGCATTCTATGTTTCAAAGCACAATTATTTTTAGTTCAAGGTGTGATATGTCAGGTGCATATCATGTTTTCTCACTCTGACTATTTTATTGTACCAGAAACAGGCAAGACATCTCTGCTGTTCTCCTGATTATTGACAAGTTTTATTTCATTTGACTTCATCAGTATTTACTCTATTTTGGTTCTTTTGAGAAACCAAACATGCACATCATAATGACAAAACTCTGGGGGGCTTTACTTGAAATAGCCACTCTACCCCTTTTCAACTTACATGATATTTCATGTATTTTGAATGTATCACTCAGAAATAAAATTTTGTGATAAATGAAGACAAATTATACCACTCTACATACACCAATATGCTGTAATATATATATACATATATATATATATATATATATACACACACACACACATGCACATTATTATACTGTATCTTGAATACCTTCTTACAAAACTAACAGACTGATAAAATTATATGGAATGCAAAAGACATTTGTATTCCACAAGAAAAATAATCTATGAATGTTAGCTGTAATAAGAGTGAGGTGCTGAGTTTTTTAAATTGTGTTTATGTATATTGAAAACTGTAACAGATTCTCTACATTGCAGGAAAACAGCTTTTGACTTAGAATTGTTCATATTCTGTCATGCTTTTCATGGTTTTAACTATTTTACCATAGCAAATACTTTAAAAACATTAATGAAGCAGGAGGGAGGATTTTTATTGTTAATGGGGAGACAATGATTTGTTTTGAAGGAAAACTAGTGGAGCAGCTATTTTTAGATCTGAATTTAACTAATTAAATTATAGGAAAGACCTGGTTGAGATTTGAATGTAGAAGGTAGTTTCAGTGCATGTCATCACCAAAAACCAGAGAACAGCCTTCCAAGAAGAGAAAAAGTGTGAGAAAAGCATTGAGAGAAAACTGGGCTTCCAATAAACAGACTTTAGCAAATTTAGGTAAAAAAGCAATCTAAGGAAGACTTTGCAGTATAATTAATATCTAAAACAGACTATTCACAGTGCAGCACTAAATTAGCCTGGTGTCAGAGAAAGGCAGAAAGACTGAGAGAGACTCCTTCAGCAGAAAGGAATTTCAGGAAGCTGGAAACTGGTACATATCTAAGAATAATTTTGCAAAAGAATAGAACAAATTTATAGAGATAAAATTGGAAGGAGTAGGGAGCAAAATTACTTAAAACTAGCGAGACATATAAAAAGCACCAAAGAATAAGTTCTGTAAGTGCATCAGAAATAAAAAAAATTCAGTGCTTATTTCTAAGCAGAGCACAGAACTGTGCTTTAAGTCTGCATGAGCATGCATTTCTATACAAATATTAGTACAGGGATCAATTTTTTTCACTAGCAAATCAGAAGACTTTCAGATGAAAAATCTCAGAGGGGATTTGAAGATGTATTCTTTTTTCTGTTATAGACCTAGCAGTTTAGTGAGGATTTTAAATAAAAGACTTTTAAAACTGAGGCAAATTTAGATAAGGATGAAGGGAGGAGTGGTTTTCCCAAAAAGTGAAACAATTCCTCAGACGATATGATTTAATAATTAATATATTAAAAAAGTGACATAAAGTATAATTGAGGAGCACTAAGGTGTAAGAGGTGATATGAATACAAACATTTAAAAATGTCTGCATCTATCACATTAGGATTGCAGTTTGTCTGGGCAATTGGTGCAGGAGAGGATCAGAACCTCATTGCCTCACAAAAAAAACCTTTATCTTCCATGTATCCATAATACTCATAACACTGCTGTGACTCTTGGGGATGGTTCTGTGCAGAGCCAGGAGCTGAATTCAGAGATCCTTGTGGGTCCCTCCCAACTCAGCGTATTCTGTGATTCTGTGATTTCGTGATTATCCATGAAACTGCCTAATTCTATCCTGGATCTTGCTGGAAGTTTTTGCTTATTCCTTGTCTCTGGTTATACTTATCTTTGGACTTTCTTGTTTCTGGTAATGTGATTGGAAGTAAAGCACAGATCCAGATATGAGCTGTTGAGACTCTATGTTTGAGCTTGCAGTGCCCTGCTACGTGTTTGATATTAGGGTACAACTGCATAGTATAAAATTGGGATTTCATGTCATCATTCACTTACAGTTTGGCTTAAGGATAAGGGGAAAAATGTTGTGGATATTGTTCCGCCTCCTTTCAGAAAACAGAACTAGCAGTCACAACTTACAGTTTTTTGTTGTGGGGTTTTTTATGCAGATTTTTTTTCCCTAGAGTTAGAGGCACAAAACAGCAATAAGGATTCTTAAATCTAATCAATTGCTACAAAAAATGTCTTGAATTTTGCAGATGATTCATATGACTGAGCTAATAATTTGTTGTACGGCCTAACTCAGAGAGCAAAACTCTAGCAAATTCTGCCTCTGTAATGAGTAGAACTGAATTAAAGATGAGTGGGAA
This sequence comes from Melospiza georgiana, assembly GCF_028018845.1. NCBI lineage: Eukaryota > Metazoa > Chordata > Aves > Passeriformes > Passerellidae > Melospiza > Melospiza georgiana. Next base: position 107,912,965 of record NC_080431.1, read on the forward strand.
TAAGTAAAACAGTCCTCTCAACATGAGCAAAAATTCATTTATTTCTAGTTGATTTATATTAATTTTATTCACTGTGTGATGGAACTCTGAAGCTGCTATGACTTTTGAGGTCAGTGCTGGTAAACAACTCGTTATACTGAGTACAGCAAAGCTGTCATCAAAGCTTTAAGGTTAAAATGTTTTTATTTATATAGATAAAAATGGGGTTTTTAAAGGATTTTTTTGATGACCTGGAGAAATAATAAAAAATTATTAATAGATAAGCTGCAAAAGTAATGCTAACTCTGCAAAAGTAATGCTAATTCCTTAGAGTGTGTTCTAAGTTCTCAAAAGGAAGAAGTTACCCAGGAACCTGGTTGAGGTTGTTGGAAGGTCTCCCTGCTCTCCCAAGTCTCCCCTACATATTTGGTTCCAGGTGCAGTGCTAGCAGCAGCTTGCATGCTCAAACCCCTCTGCCTGTTCCATCTCAGCCCTCCCAAAGCTTTCAGGTCCAGATTTTGCTCTTCTTTCCCTCAGGGAAGACTCAGGCTGCCAGAAGGTGAGACCACCTTCAGAGGGGACTGGTCAGGACAGGGCAGCCCCATCCATTGCTGCCCAGCCACATCCTCTGGAAAGAGCACACCACCAGAAAATCTGTGCTTTGCTACTTTGCAGCTTGCTACTCACCCCGCTTGCAAGGAGACAGGGACTTCATGTGATATAAACAGGACTTCCCCATGTAAGCAGGAGAAGCAACTTCAAAGTTAAATCCGCTGAGCATTACAAAAGCTCTCAGTATTGCTGTTCAGACTTTAAAATAGATTCGTAGACTGAGTCACTTCACTTTGATCTCATCTGTATTATTTCTATTACCTAGAGCAGAGTTAGGTTAGCTTTTCAGTTGACAGAACCATTGTACTCTCTTTCACACGCCCACAAATTTTGCTGAGTAATTAAGGTTTTGATTCTGTGAGCTGAAATAAATGAAAATTTTCTTTTCATATAATAGCTGTAATGAGAATCCTGCTCTGACATACCACTATAAGGAGAGCAGACTTCTGACAACATCTATGTTCAAGCCAAATCTCTTTCTAAAGAGAAACAAGGTTAGATGAAGCTCTGCTGGAAGTCCTTTTATTTGCCATGATGCCAACATCAAACTACAAAATCATTTTACTCTCATGATTAACTTTTGCAAGAGATGTACTGCTTTCCACTGAGCTGTTTTCAAGTCAGTGGGAGAAAGAGAGATGACTTTATCAGCAGAGAAGGAGATGAAGAGAATTAAAGGAAATTTGATGAGGTGTAAACAAAGTAGCAGCTTGAGCTGGAGGGTGAGCTGTAAATTGCAGGACGGTAGTGAGAATAAGTACAGTTTGAAAAATTATCTTCAAAACTGTTAAGCATCAAAGCAAACGACAGGACATTTTAAAAGCTTACTTAAGCAATAAGCTAAAACAGCATTTAAGTCAAGACAACAAACAAAAATATTTCAACCATAAGGTTCAATACAGTTGCTTCCTGAGATTCACTTTACACTGCTTCACTGCTTCAGGGTCAACTCTAGCATTGTGCCAGATACTCTACAGCACTCTTGTGATGAAAGTCATAAAAATGAATTTTGTATATTTTAAATTCCTTCATCTAGATTTTTAGTTATTAAAACATGATTGGAAACAAATTGCTTGACAATTGCAGATTGATTTTTGATTTTACTCTGTTGCAGCTGTTGTTGTTGAGGGAGGGAGGTTTGTGTTTGTTTTTATTTTTTGACAGAAAATTAATTGTCATAGCTTAAATAGATTATTTTTATTGGTTTATGTAGCTGTGCTATTCATTAGAACTGCCAAAGTAAAGTATTTGAGTTTGGTTAGATTGGCACAGAAAATTGCAACTATTCTAAAGACAAAAAGTATTTTCTATTTGTTTATCAATAAAATGTTTTTTTCCCAGAAAGTCTCAGTCTAGAACAGCATACCACCCTAAAACTTACTCTTTTTTCTCTTTACTGCAGAATGACTGACATAATTTTATGCTATTCTCTTCCTATTTATTAAAAAAACCCAGCATACCAGCATCCTTATACTTACAGTCACTCTTATGTGGGGCTTTAGAAGTGATCAAATATGCACAAGTTTTCATCCCAAGTGCTTTATTTTGAAATCAGCTGCATATTCAGCCCATACTGATATCGGGGTCATAACCTCTTTCCCTCTGGAAAGAAAAGAAACTGCAGGGTCAAAGATGTCTTTAAAGTGTAGTGGATTTGAACTTCTTTGAATGTTCTTTGAATGCTGAATGTTTGAACTTGAAAGTCTGGAAAAAGAGCAAGCATTGGTACCAGTGAAAGGGAACCCTCCTCAGGAATGGAATATATGTGATGTCTGTGAGGAGCAGAAACTACAGAACTGTCACATTTGTGGTATTTCAGCACACCAATATTCAAAAGATTCAGTTTTATTACATTTGAAAAGCTCACATGGATAGATATCCAACTAAACACAAAGCTATAGTTGGATAGACAATCTCATTTAAACAGGAAAAATGTCTAATTTTTGTTCAAATGTGTGCTCTGTTTCAAAGATGTTACTTGCTTTTTCCAAAAAAAACGCCATACAATCATCTGTTGTAAGTGGGCTATAATCTTTCTAATGTGTTCCAGCTCCATGAACATCAGAAGAAACTTTGCAAAATATTCAGGTTCCTCTTCAGCATCTCATCTCAGTCTTTAGCTATAAAATACCATGTGTTTTTTTATTGTTATTTTTTCAGAAACTGGGGAGTGTGCCTACTTTTAAAAAGGTATTGCATATTTTCAAATTGCAATTTACAGAAACTATTGCAGAAATGTGGGCTTTAACATTTATTTAAGCAATTAAATACCTATATATATTAAAAAACCATAAAGGATACAAGAAAAACATTAGAAATTCTACATATGAGACTGAAAATAGTGTAAAGGTAACCCCTTGAGTTTCTTCACCTGATTTTTTTTATACAGGAATTTAAGAAAGAATTTTACCATATCCATGGAAGCAAAATGTATATAAAAGATTGTAAAGCCCACTCTTAAGACTTTACAGCTCTTTGAACCTTACCAAAAATTAATAATAATTGCTGGGCTTTTTTCACACTCCCTGATTATTTTACCTTCACAAGATATGTTAAATATTTTTCAGTTTTAGTCAATTGCTATCACTCACATATCTAATATATAAAATAATAGATTGAACATTATGGATGCTTTGGAGAATAAATACACTGGTTTATAAAGGAACATGTGGAGTGAGGTACACTAAAACCATGAAGGCAATCTAATTCAAAATATAATACATATTGTACATAGTTTAAATCCTAGGGAACTTAGAGATGTTATGATTTGCAGAACAATTTTTTATACAATAAATTAACAGTTGAATTAGAAAGAATATGGGGTTTTTTTGTGATTTTTCTTCCTTAGTGCAAGGACCTAGATAAGTCTGAAGGTTGTTTGGTGATAAATCATGTGAGTCCAGCTCAGAGAAGATGTCACAATTTCCACGGGAGAAGAGCAAAAATTAAGAAGCTGAAAGATCTTGCAAGAGACCTTCAACAGCTCATATTCTTTAAACTGTATAAAGAAGAGCAGCAATGATGGTCCTGCCCATGAGTCACAAACTGAGGACTGTCAGATGTAACAGCTGCAATGTAGTAGGAGTTAAAACAATGTCCAATGGTACTGGCAATTCATGAGAAAACTTATAGGGCAGCAATAGCTTCAGCTCCATGCCCCACCTTGCAGATGGCACAGAAGAGCTCATCTTTGCATCTTCCTCAAAGATCTTTGCATCTTCTCAGTCTTCCTACCTTGGACCCTAAACTTTTCCCTGTTCTCACCTTTTTTCTGTACCACCCTCTCAGCCTGCCCTTCTAACTGCAGACCCTCTCCCAGTTACTAGCTTCATATTTCAAGCCTCCTGTCATATTGTTTGTTGATGGGATGCACAAGCAAGGGAGAAAATACAGAATTCAGTTCTCACCACTTCAGAGAAGTTTTCAAGATGTACATATCTATTTTATTTCCTAGTTTGAGACAATGCTTCACTAGCCAAATTTAGGCAGTGCATTAACCTAGTGGAATGCTGAGGTACTTGTGTTCACTGTCAACATGATCCCATAACACTGTGCTGAAAACCATTTAAGATTTATTGAGAAAGAAAAGGGAGAAAAAGGTATGATTTCTTGGTCTAGCACAAAAGGCACTCAGCCTTGAGGGGGCAATTTTAACTGTAATTGCTGCTCTCAGGGTTGCATTTTACTCAGAGACTAAATAATTGAAATATAGACAGAGCTTTAGAAAAAAAAGGCCAGAACTTCCTCCTCACAGAGAAGGCAGTGAAAAAGAAACACTTTTCCTCTCTCTCTTTATACTCTGTAACATCAAATTTGTCCTTACGCAGTGGCGCAGCTCAGAGAACTTCACTATAAGGTATATATTGATGATAGGGTGCTTTTGAGAGATATGTGGGTTGAATCACTGATAGATTTTTGATTGAACTGAGCCCATACTTCCAGACGAATTCTCTGAGGTATTGCATAAAAGATTGATGGTGGCATTTTGACACACTTTTAGAAAAAATTAGCAACCACAGCTGCCTTTTACAGGATGCCTGAATGTGTTCAACAGTTTCAGCGCTCACCAGGCTGAGCTTCTTGAGATGATTCAGCATAAGAATGACACATTTTAAAACTTACACTAGCCTATATAGGAAATATAGATTGACTTTTTCAGTACTTATACACAGGCAGAGGGACAAACTCAAGATATGAAGAGAAGTTTATAATCTGATCTTGGATCTTTTGAATAAGTTGTACTAAATTCCACTTAATTCCTGTTTTGTAAAAGTGAAAAACAGATGTGAAAAAGTATTTAGGAGTCTAATATCTCTTAGGGAGTCTTATTTCCCTTTGATTTTAATTTGAATTGTAGTATATTTTAGCGGGAATAGGATCTCAAAACTTTTGGGATTTGGTTATTTTATTTGTGGTAGTATAATTTTGGAGGTGCAGATAAAAAAACTTCTTTGTAAAATACCAAAGCTTCTTTCTAATTAACTACAAAAAATTTGATAATTTTCGAGTTTAAAGTCTTTCACAGATCGGATTTGGAAAGGATGTTTCAATAGCTGCCAGCTTGGTTTATTCAGTCCAGGTGCTGAGAACCAGTTGAACCTCTTTGCATCTCCCCAGGAGGGTTAGCATTTGAAGACCTCACACCAAAACCCTGAATGCACTAACGAAGAAACCTTGGAGAGGAACATATTTTACCTATACCAAAGACTGAGCACTATTGAAGGTGGATCTCATCTCCTTACTGAAAGGTAATTTAACCTCATTTTTGGGCTGCCTTTTGTGAAAACCAGTTACTTCAGACGTCTGTCAGTGTTTTCCCAGTGCTAAAGGTCTTGTGGACATATGTGGTCTGGAAAGCAACCAAACACTTCCTCCCCTCAGCACCTTGGGTGTGCAGCTCAGACAAGACTGAAACTGCTATTTAGCTATGAATTAGAGATATGATTCAGGACAAAATGAGAAGCAGATGAGTAAGTATATGCCAATATTTCATAGCCTTTTTCTCTGAGAACCACACTTCCAAGTGTCAAGTGGGTGAAATCATACATTGCTTTGAATCAAAGGGTCAAGTATTCCAACATGGGTTTGTCTTTGGAATTAATTTAGTGTAATACATGCTCTTTTCCCCTCCCCTTTTTCTAGCACTCTAGTTCCTGAAATATATATGATGATGCATGCAGCACAAATAACTGGTTACCATAGGAACAACTGTAATAGTGATCCCAAAGCAGGGTTGGCCTTTTTTTCAGGATTTTCTTTTTCCCCTTAATACCATACTTTGTACGTACATAAAGATCCTAGCCCTCTTTCATTTGCAAATCATCCTGGAAAAATGCTCCTATTTAATATGATTTGACTATAAATTGAAAAAAAAAATTCAGTGTGTTTTCAGCAGCCTTTTGGCCTTATGCATTTTTTCACTGACAAAGAGATGAGCACTAAAGGACTTTGGCATCCATGACATTGTAAATGACAACCTTATGGTAAGGCTTAGTACTTTAAACATTCCTGTGATGGCATTACTGAAGTAAGCAAAGAATTTATTATATTTTTCACATTTTTTCCCCTGTCAAAAGTTCCCCTTTTACCACATCCTGGCATACAAGTATGAGAAAATGCAAATATGTGTGAGCATGAAACAAGCAAAGTGGTAAATATAAGTGAATTTTCATTCTTCTAAATGTTAATGGCATTACCTGTTATCATCTAGCTCTGTACACACCATCAGAGTCATAAACTGGGTTTCAGACATGCACTAACATACTGCCACAACCCTAAGCAGAGGTTTATGGGGAAGAAATCATGGATCAGTCTGTCTCCTTCCCTTAGTGTTCCCAGGGAAATTGAGGGAGCCCTGTTTTACAACAGCATTCAAATTTCTTGAGTAATGGTGAAGGCTCTATGATTCTATAGAGAAAGGGGGTGACAGAGCAGCTTGGTGGTCACTAGGTCCCTGGTCAAGGCCAACCCACCCCGAGCAATCATTAACCTCATCTCCACTTTGGATAGTACAAATGAATAGGAGAAACACAGTAAATGCCTCACAGGGAGTCCTTGGAGAGAAAGAGTTTCAGTTAAAAACAAATAAAAGCTTCTTTCTTTTGTCCTGCATATGACAGCGCTCAGCCTAAAAAAAAAAAATTAAAAATGCATTAGAAGAAGTTGTAAAATAGCCAGGGATAGAGAACATGAGCTACATGTGATTGGAGAGCTCTGTCTGCATTGCTGTCTTTGAATGCAGAAGTTCTGTGTCCCACGTTTTGCCAGAGAGCTGGGATACAGGGATACATCCACACTGAAGCCACAGGAATGTATATGGAGCATTAAGTGCTTATGAGAGTGCTGTTTGCAGCAGATCTGGACAGCTTAACATGAACTCTACACTCCAGTCACCAAAATACCACCTGAAGCAGTGATATACAAGCTTTGAACAGTTGTAATTTTCTGACACAAACCACATTTTAGAGAAAGATCATAAATCAAATCTATTCCTAAACACTCTTTGCCTGTCTAACAAAAATTAGAGATATTATTCTGCCTCTGTAGTTTAAGAAAATGGTCACTGTTACAAATATTGCCTTTCAGAATGGAAGGTTTTTTGCACTCTGTAGAAAAACTGCATCAGCTGAAAAATAAATCATAACAAATGGGGGCCTCTGCTCCTTTCTGAAGTGATACCTTAGATACCTGATGTACTTGTAGGCAATTGTGAAATTTACTGAGGCTTTTCCATCCACAGAAAAAGCTACTGTAAGTTTCTTGTTACTGCAGGCTCTTGGTGTTTTTCCCCATGCTAACTATTTAATTTGGTTGCAAAGCAGATTCATGTCATCTTTTTTTTTTCTATTTGACATATATAATTTAATTATAGTAAACATTTGACAGTAATTAGATGGTAGCTTTACAGGACCTGATGTAACTTATTAGATTTAGACATTTAACTGCAGTGCAGTTAGTGTGTAACCATGTTTAGGGGTATACATTCTATAATTAATTTACATATACTTCCTGCTTCATTAATCTATGTGTCTGCATACCTAAAAATATAAGGTGTATTATCTATTTTATTAGGCAATGAAGGGGGAAAAGTATTGTCATGTAAGAGAGATTAGAACTTGCAAAAATCCCACAACATTCAAGGGCAAAAACCCCACAGATGCTCTTTCCACTCTTTCTTCGGAGGATTTTCACTCTGCCATTCCTTGGAGGATGTTTCTCCTGGCCCAAAGGTGGCATGTACTCTTTAGCTGGGATTATTAAAGGCTGTGAGGTTACTGCTGTTTCCTCACATCATCAAGTCTGTTTCTACCTCCCTCGGCACATCTGCACACGGGGTGGGGTTTTCCTACCCAGGGCATCAAAGTGATCCAGGTATTTAAGTTACCATTTCAGAAAAAAGTTATGGAAAGCTGTGCCTAATTAGCAACCTCTAGCAGAGGGAGGGGAAATGACAAGCAGGGAGGTTGTGCAGAGCTGAAGCCCTTTCTGCAGGATGGTAAAACAACGAGGAGCTGCACAGTGCCATCAGAATCTGAGCTAGCACCCTGGCAAACTCTGCTCAAAAATTACCTCAGTGCAGGAAATTCACAATATTAACTGTGTTAGCTTCTGTTTACTGCAGAAGGACTGTTTCTGCTGTTCCCTGGTAACACTGAATCACTTCGATGAATAATAGGAAAAATGTAAATAAGATATTCTCTTAGTTATATTGCAAATGCTGAGCTAATTTTTTTTCCCAAGCAGAAATTTTTCACAAAATATTCCTTTAGTTAGAAAATTTAAATTATTGCTGATGAAATTCTTTTCATGAAGCAAACAACATTTTTAATTTGAGAAGTAAAATATTTAATAACAAAAAAATAATGCTTTGACTGCAACAAAATTGATATTTAATTTTTCAAAATTTTTTTTATTTGAAAATGAACTTGTCAGTAATATATAAAATTCATCAAATTCCACAAGGCCGAGTGAAGGTTCTTCACCTGGGTGAGAACAATCCCAAACAGGAAGGGAGAAGGGTCCAGTGAGACCTTATTTTGGCTTTTGAATCCTCAAAGGGGCTTGCAAAAAATAAGAGGACAGATATTTTAATAGAGTCTTTAGCAATAGGATGAGAGGTAATGGTTTTAACCTAAACAAGGTGGTAGATGCTCCATTCCTGAAAGCATTCAAGGCCAACTTTAACAGCATTCTGAGCAACCTTACCTAGCTGATGTAATTTCTTATTGCAGGGGAGTTTGACTTGATGACCTTTAAATGTCCGATCCAAATCAAACTATTGTAGGAAAAATAAAAATAAATACCTTTTAATGCCACCATTGTGCTTGACTTATTAGATTTAAACTGGTCTCAGGATTTTTTTTTCTAAATATCAATTTATTTTTTTTTATTTCTATCTTGTGATATGCAAGTCAATCAGCAGAAAGAAATAGAGAAAAGTGGAAGTGTACAGAATTCACATAGCAACAGAGATGGATTTTAATAGACCTGATTATGAAGTAGATGGGGGTGTGTGTGCATGTTGGTGGAGAACTGCAATTATTTTTAATTTGCAATGAAAAAAGAGGAAAAAATAGACAAGCAAGATATAAAAGGAACTGAAAATGAGAGTAATAGATAAAATAAAACTCACTTGTCCCTTCTGTCCTATGCATACAGTTAACACAGATTTCTTTCCTTTAGGTTTAAATGCAGTGCTAATGGCTCCAGTATCTTCTTAGATATTCGTACTTTAATATTGGTTCCTAAGAAGCCTTATGTTGTAGTAACCATCTAGAGAGTTAAAAAGCTTGTTTGGGAACCATCTGTGCTTAAAAACAAAATGTTGAACACAGTTATTTGGAAGTAGAGTCATTTGGACTGGGAAATAAAGTAATTTCGGTATGCCTTTCAATAACATATTTGAGGATGCCAGTTCAGAGATGGAGTCTGTGTTCTGAACCCACTACACCCTCCAAAAGAGTGGCAAACTCAAGCTTTATTGTCTTAAGAGCATGTGTGATGCTGATTAGCATTTGATTTATGTGTCTTCTGTGTTTATTTGTTTATAAGAATGCCCTGCCTCTTTGCAGTAATCCAAATCCTATGTTGTAGCAGTTTCTATAGCAACTATGCATTTATTATTGAATAAAGAAAGAATTATGTAAACCAAAGCCATAAACCATACATAAATTATCAATGCATAAATTCCTACTGTCCTGGTTTCACAGTCCAATTCTCTACAGTTTGTATATAAGCAAGTAAGAAATATGAGAAAATGAAAAGTAGAAAGTTTCCCTGAACCTTTTCTTCCATAACATTATTGAGACAACTATCTGTCTAGAAATTATGATGATATCTGATTCAAGTAATTCAGGAATCATGAGTCATTCCCTTAAAGTCATGAGTCTGGTTTTTAAAATCTTTAAATTAAAAAAAAAACACTAACCCTATGAAAATGACATGACCACTCTCCCTCCCTCTCCCACATCCTCCCTCTTCCAATTTTTATTTGGTTTGATTGTGGAAGCATGCTATCAAATTTGAAGCATTTTTTAAAGCATAGTTGAGCTACCAAGACTATATTTTAAGGATGGAATCTTAGATTCTAAAATCATATTTTAATTCTATTAATATGTCCTACCTGCTGATATGCAGTAGTTCCAGTACCAGTTCTCTTAAATACTCAAAGATGTACTGAAAGGTATTCACCTAAGCCTCTTTAACTTGTTCTCTCTGTTGATTTCCATTATTTGGCTCTATCAGTGCAAAACAACAGCCAAAATTTCATTTGGAGCTAGTGTAGTTGAAATTCAGGAACTCTGAACTCTATCCAGGATTACAGACCTTAGTTCTAGATGCCAGCTGAGAGTTAAGATCTTGGAATCTTTCCTAAGAAAGAAAGAAAGAAAGAAAAAGATAAAAAGAGAGAGAGAGAGGAAGGAAGGAAGGAAGGAAGGAAGGAAGGAAGGAAGGAAGGAAGGAAGGAAGGAAGGAAGGAAGGAAGGAAGGAAGGAAGGAAGGAAGGAAGGAAGGAAGGAAGGAAGGAAGGAAGGAAGGAAGGAAGGAAGGAAGGAAGGAAGGAAGGAAGGAAGGAAGGAAGGATAAAAAAAAATAAAAAATGAAGGAATGAAGAAAGGAGAAAGCTCCAAATCCTACTGCAGTAGTCAATTTTGAGAGTGAAAATGTTGAAATAAAACATTTTGACACTTTCTGGAATTAAATGTTTTGAAACTTCCATTTGAAAATATTTTAAATGTTGCTGCTGTGAATCAGAAGAAAATTGTTCTGTTAGGGAAATTTTTGGCCAAAATTGCAAATCCATTCGTAACAGCTGCCAGACTTTCTGAGGCAGACCACAAGATCTGAGCTCAGGGATTCTCATCCACGTAGCTCTGCTGAGCATAAATTGTCAATAAAAGCCACAACTTATTGCTTCTAATTTCTGGCTTCCCATGTACTTGCTTATTTAATCTTTGGCTTTGCCTGAGCAGTTTCAATCAAAAGCAGATCTCTCCAAATGAGCAACCACTTTCTAAGTGTGTATAAAACCTATGCTGTTATTTTTTTAAATGAAACCAAATGAATGTACATAAGACAATAGGGTTGTCTCCATAAGTGCTATGCATCTTGATTATCTACATGTAACTTTACTTCATAAAGTCATACACTTTGAAAGCAATTATGAGAGCAATGTGTAACATGTATTTATAATATTTACTATCAAAGTCTTTGAAAGCAATGTACAGCATCTATTTATAATATTTACTATCAAAGTCTTTGATTAAGAAACAGAAGTTTCTGTTTATCACCATGGCTCATCTCATTATCTCAGTGGGGTATTTAGTATGTTTGTTTTAAAGCACTCTTGAAGCTTTTAGAAGACAGAAGGCTGAACAAAAATCCAGACATATGCCATAATTAAACTACAAGACGTAATTAGAAATTTTGTGAAGCAAAGATCGTATTAGAACACATTTCATGCTTTCTTTTTTCTATTCAATTTCACACACTGTCTAGTCAAGAAATTGATAAAAAATTCAATCAAACTCCAAGTGTTCTTGGATTCTTAAGGGTTTAAATTTATCTTCAGTGTATATATTTTATTATTTTATATATATATATATATATAAATTCATATGCAAATGTTATACAAATACATACCTCTTTTGATGACTTTGCAAGTCTTTCAAACTGAAGCTACTAGTGAGGTCTGAAGGAATATTACAATTATTTAACTCGTATTCAGAGAAAATAAGAAAGACAATCAATGTTTCCAATAGGCAAATAACTTCCATTCTGCTCTCCTCCCAACAAGTACTTTGAAAATCCTTTGTGTGCCAATCACTAAGGAAAAAAAGTACTGTTCTGTGTAGACCAGTGAGTATGTTGGTTTGGGAATCCAAATTAAATGTGGTATCTCATAAAATATCCCCTCTCTTTAATCTTTATGATATCATGAGATAAAAATATAAAGGGTTCTAACTTGCTACAAAAGCAAAAGACATATTTCAGTAAAATGTGATAAAATATCTATTCTTAGGTTTCTAGGAGTACTGTGATATATTGTACAATTTTTAATAGAAAAAAGCCTTTAGAACCTATTGTGGACTTAGCTAAAAATGCAAGCCTTACTCTGCTGGCAATACAGAAAGTAATGATATTTTCCTAATTTTTTTTAATGATAACACTGTATTTTTATGGACCGCACAGACATTGTTTCAATACAATGCCATCCTTCAAATTTACAGTATTTCCATTTGCAAACTCAAAAGGCAGAATGGTATTCCTGTCATAGACAAAATAATTCCTTATCTCTTGTTCCTCATTGGAGAGAAATATAAAGGCATTTAAAAAGCATTGCTGCTTTTTCTTCCATTGATAAATAATAATACACTAATTATCTGTGCAGTACTAAGAATTTCTTAATTGAAGAAGTGAGATGTATAAAAGGTATATAGTAATCTAAGCATTTGACAGAACACTTGGTCAATTAGAAGTTCAAAACAGAAGTAAAAATACAAAAAATCATCTCTCAGCAGTGCATCAAGGCCACAGTCTCTTTAATGTCATTAACAGATGTGATTCCAGCAGAAGAATAAGAAATGGATTAGTACAGCGACCTGAGGAGATCTTCATGGTGAGAGAGAAGGACGAGAATCTTGTTTGATGATCAGAAGGCTGGATTTATTGATATATGATATATAATACATTATAACTATACTAAAAAGAATAAGAGGAGAAGTTGCAGAGCTGCTAAGCTAAGAATAGAATAGAAAGAATCTAAAACAAAGTTCTGCATCCAGGGAATTTTTTCCGAGCTTGCTCCTGTGATTGGCCCTCAACTGTACACATGGAACATGAACCAATCACAGGTGCATCCTGTTGCATTTCACAGCAGCTGATAACAATTGTTTACATTCTCTTCTGGGGCCTCTGCTTCCCAGAAGATGCACAAATCTGAAAGAAAGGATTTCTATGAAAAAATGTCTGCGACAATGGATTTCTTGCCTTTTTCTTCCAAACAGGTTCTGGTCAGAGGGACAGAAATGCAGTGTCTGACTGCTGATGATCCAGAATGGCACTGCAGGCACTCTTCTTTAGATTCATCCATGCTACCTGTAGATGTATCCATGTCCCAAAAATGGATTTGCAGATCATGTACTTCCTCTGGCTGGCTACCAAGAGTGGGAGCTGGCAACATGACCATGTAGCCAACTCAATATGGAAAACAGCTTCAGAGCCCAACCAAATTCAAATTCACTTTAAACCTTTCTTCTCTCTCCAGTATTTTCTCTCCCACTATATCAAGTTGTGTGCTGCAGATTACGAATTCCTAAAAACAAATGCAAGTTGCTCTTGCCTACCTGTAAACAACTTGGACTCCTGAAAACAGGAAGGAGGGCAGATAAGGAAATCTGTGTAATAGAGAATCACACAATCATGTAATGATTTGGTTTAAATGTTACACTAAACATAATCTAGTTCCAACGCCCCTGCCATGGGCAGGGGTACATAGACGAGGTTACTCAAAGACCTGCCCAGCCTTCCCTTGAACATTCCTGGGGAGGGAATTCCCTCTGCTTCTCTGGGCAGCATGTTTTAGTGCCTTATAGTAAATAATTGCTTCCTACCACATCTGTATTTCTGGAATGACAGGGAAATCCCAACAACTAACTCTTCTGGAGGCCAATATGAACCCGCTAATATGAGGAGGAATGAATGGCAAAAGAACCCCGTTGTAACTAACACAATTTCCATGAGTCCTTAGCATGGACTAATGCAGGAGAAGGCATTTCAAGGACCAAAAAGGGTACCAGTGGACTTTTGGTATATCTGTCCTGGAGATAGAGGAAACTAAAACATTTATCTACCTTGTTCAGTTTTTCATAGCTGTGTGGTTGCTGAAGGTCAAAGATCATAGCATGCCAATTGCTACCCCAATCCACTATAAAAACATGACAATTGTGTGCTGGTTTTGGCCAGGATAGAGTTAATTTTCAACCTGTTAGCTCTTCCAGTGCTGTATTTGGGACTTAGGATGAGAATAATGCTGATAACACACCGATGTTAACACTAAGTCAAGGGCTTTTCAGCTTCTCCACCAGTTGACCAGCAAGGAGGCTGGGATGGGACACAAGGAGTTGGGATGAGAAGCAGCCAGGACAGCTGACCCCAGCTGGACAAAATGATATTCCACATCATATGACATCGTGCTGAAAAATAAAACTCAGGGAAGTTGACTGGCTGGACATTGGTCAGAGGGTGGCGTGTAATTTTATTGTACATCAATTTTTTTTTATATTGCTTTATCATTATTATTGCTTTCCCTTTCTTTTCTGTTCTATTAATTTTTCTGTATCTAAACTTGTGAGTTTTACCTTTTTTCCAGTTCTCTGCTCCATCCTGTTGTGGAAGACTGATCTGTATGGTGTTTAGTTGCTTGCCATGTAAAATTACCACAATATTCCTGTGTTCACTGCTGATGCATTTTGGTTGTGTGTTTGACTAAGAAGGATTGCTATTTATACTTCACCATGGTCATGCCATGCCCAGAAGTGAACCTGCAGAATTTCCTTCCCCTAAAAATTGTAAAGGTTTACGTGTTCCCTAGTGAAAGGATTTCCTCAGCAATCTGCTCTGGATGCTCCATATTTGACAGGACAATGAGGCTGAGTGAGGTGCTGCAGCTTTTCTGCTCAGGTTTCATGCAAGGTGATGATGAGAGGTCTTCAGGTCTCAGAATGAAGCAGTGGCACTTGTGGCACCTATAGCAGGGAAGTGGGTATCTTGCTTTGTAAAATGGTGAGTTACTGAGTTCCGACATGATTCTGTAGTAGTGTGAGTCAGCACAACAGACTCACTGCTGCTCTTATAAAATTAGTGGGTGCCTGCAAGTCATGACATTACAATATTACCAAGATATTGTCTTTCTCCATGACTAATCATGGAGAAAGTTACAGAATTTCTGGGGTTTTCCTGCATTTGAATTTCCTTAGTGTTCTTATACATATGATAGTGTGTGTGCAAAGAAGGAAGACATTAATAACACAAATAAAACAAAGCTCAAAGAATCATAGAACCTTAGAATACAATAGGTCCTGAGGTAGAAGGAGCCCCCAAAGATCATTGAAGTCCAACTCTGTTGCTGCACAGGACAGCCCCAAGAGCCACATCATGTGCCTGAGAGCATTATGCAACTGCTTATTGAGCTCTGAAAGCTTGATTCTGAGACCACTTCCCTGGGGAGCCTGTTCCAGGGCCCAACCACCCTCTGGTGAAATTATGGTGCCTTCTTGGAGCTGAAAATAGGGTCTTTAAACGCACTTTTAATGGACCAGAATTCTGATAGTCAGTGAAAGAAAACTGTAGTAATCTCTCCTCTCCTCTCCTCTCCTCTCCTCTCCTCTCCTCTCCTCTCCTCTCCTCTCCTCTCCTCTCCTCTCCTCTCCTCTCCTCTCCTCTCCTCTCCTCTCCTCTCCTCTCCTCTCCTCTCCTCTCCTCTCCTCTCCTCTCCTCTCCTCTCCTCCTGCTCTGCCTTAACCTGCCCATTTCTTCAGCAGAAATAGATTCATACTCAGCACAGACATTGGTTTTATATTAATTACTGAGCACTCACACACACAGAGTAAAGCTATTCTATGCTTGGGATCAATTTAACTATCTGAACTACTACTAAATGTCTTGGAGTCACCAAAGCCATTCAGTTCCAAGTTTCCTCATGTATAAATTAAAATAAAATATTTTCCTATTTACTTTCAATAATGGTGAAAATGTAGCATCAATGACATGATTTACTCTTTTGGAGAGAATGGTGAAAACAGCTTAGTTTTCCTAGATAAAGTTGATATTTCTTGTGTTACAGAATTAATTTTAGTAAGAGGAGAAGTTCATGGTTTGAAGCGATTATATTGAAAGTATTCAAGATGGTTTCAATGAGAGCAAACAAGTGTGTTTTCTTCTTTGTTTACTTTTGTTTTTCACCTTGAAAGGAATGGAGAGGCTGAATATATGAATACCATCTGGGAGTAAAACATTCAAACAACTCAGTGTTATGAAACATTCTGTATTTTTCCATGCATTCATTCACTGATTAAAATCAATCTTTTTATTCTGTGAATGGTTTTCTATATTACAGTACTGTAAGTTTCAAATTTATTAACAATGTCTGCTTATCTTAATAACATATCTGTAGCTCAAACCTGGGTCTATTAAAAACAGACATTTCAGTGACTGACTACACTTATCAACATTTGTAACATCAATTTCTATTTTTATTTTTATTTTCAGGCTGCAACTAGCCTCAAAATTGTTTGTGCAAACTCTAATCCAGTGACTGTTTTCCTAATATGACTTACTACATTGAGGTGTGCAGAAGCTCAGAACAACTTTTATGTGCTATTTTATAGGTATTTTCATAATGCTTTTAGAAGAATCATGGCTTCTATACATTGGCAACGCTTCATCTCTGGTTTAATTTTCCTTAATTTTCGTTTGATGAAAAGCAGATTGAAAGAAAAAAAAGTACTGTAAAAGTAAAATTAATTGGCTCATTATGGTGTTATCATAATTTGAAAGGCACCAACAAATTAAAAAAAAACCTAATCTTCCATATTTTAATAGTCAGTCCTTATGTTAGAGAAGCCACAGTGGCTGCATGACCAGGCTCAAAGAGTGATGGTGAGTGGAATTAAATCCAGCTGGTGGCCAATCACCAGTGGTGTTTCCCAGGGCTCGGTGTTTGGAGAAGTCCTGCTCAATATCTTTATTGAAGATCTGGACAAGGGTATCGATAGCACCTTGCATTCCAAGCTAGGCAGAGTGCTGACCTGCTGGAGAGTGTGAGGGCTCTACAGAGGGATCTGGACAGGCTGCAGTGATGGGCTGAGGCAAACTGCACGAGCTTCAAAAGTGCTGGGCCCTGCCCTTGGGTCACAACAGCTCCAGGCAATGCCCCAGATTTGGGAAGAGTGGCTGGAAAGGTGCCTGGCAAAAAGCACCTGGGGATGTTGGTCAGCAGCAGCTGGACATGATCCAGGTGTGCCCAGGGGGCCAGGGAGGCCAATGGCACCTGGCCTGGATCAGCAATAGTGTGGCAGCAGGACCAGGGCAGGGATTGTCCCCCTGTGCTCGGCACTGGTGAGGCCACACCTCAAATCCTGTGTCCAGTTTGGGGCCTCTCACTGCAGGAAAGGCACTGAGGGGCTGGAGTGAGTGCAGAGCAGGGCAGCAGAGCTGGGGAAGGGTCTGGAGCACAGGTCTGATGAGGAGCAGCTGAGGGAGCTGGGGGTGTTTGGCCTGGAGAAACAGAGGCTCAGGAAGAACATTACTGTTCTCTCGAACTGCCCAAACAGGTGTTGTGGTGAGGGGAGTGTCAGTCTCTTCTTCCAGGTAACAAGCAAAGGACAAGAGGAAATGGCTTCAAGTTTCACCAGTCCCTAGCTCCACTTTCCTAAAGAATACATAAACCTGTGGCAGAAAGTAGTGAAACGTACATCAGGCACTGTGAATACCAGAAATAGATCTGTGTTTGAAGAGCATGAGTATGTTGGACAGAAACCAAGAATATGAGTTCAAGGTTGACTGTACAGCACTCCACAGTCCATATGACCTGAGAGCAATCTTTGTGTACTGGACATAAATTGGCATTTCCTGCACTGTTAAAGTGCTTTTGTCACAGCCAGGGCTGTATCTCATGCAATAGTGGAGTGTTTGCAGTTAGACATGTAAGCAGTGCTGTAATACAAATTCAGATATATATTCATAACAGAATAAATGCGTTGAAAATATGCTTAGATCTCTGAAGCACAAACTTTGCTGCAGTTCATACTTTTAGCTAAATGCATTACTTTCTTTTAAAATGAAAAATTACTCCAGGAACATTTGTAAGTTTGCTGTCAGGTCAGATTGAAATCTGTTACTGGATAGATTTGCCTTCCAAGACTGCATTCTGTTACAATAAGGAGTACAAATCACAAGGCTTTTAACTGTATCTGTTTTATTTGCATATAGAATCTGAACCTTAAGCATGCTACCTTAACAGAATTCCTTTGAGGCACTTTAATCAACGTAAAATTAAAGTTAGTTATGCTAATTAAATCTTCTGAAAGTAAAAGGTGACTGGAATAGTACTCAGCTTTAGCACAAGCCAAAAAATAAAAGGGGAACATACTAACATCTTCTTCATTACTTTGGTATTAGTACAATACCTTCCTAATGTCTCTGCTGAAACTTGAATTTTAAATGAAAGTTAGAATTTTCCTTTAATTTCCTGGGGTGTGACATTAGAATTAAGTGAAAAACATGGTTGTAAATACAGTGTAACTGTTGCTCTCTCTCTTTTACTCAGCTCTTTTTCAACTTATAAAACATTACTCTCCATCCATAAAACATTAAGTTGTGGGATTTCATGTGTGGTCCTTTGGTTTAATCTTCAAGTAGTTTCAGCTAAATCAGGTATTGAGGGGATGGTCTTGTACTGATGATGTTGTACTCTGGTCTAGTTAATGCAGTGATCAGACTCTCAGAAATCCTCATTGCAGCCTGTCCTGGTTGACAGTTCTGTGTCATAAATTTGTACTTACAAAAAAACGCCATTTAACTTTTCTCTGAGCAGATCTGTGTCTGCTGATCTCCTGCTCCAGTACTGAGAGAAATATCTATAAATCTGCACTTCAGCACTCACTAAAACAGATCAATTTTGTAAGCACCAACATGGAAACAAACAGGCCCTTTATAGCTATTAATAAAGGAGGGTAATTGCTGGCATTAGTCACAGCATTTAATTTCACTGAAGTACTAGTTGGCTGTCCTCAAGGTGAGCATTTTCTGTGAGATATTTTCAAGTGGCATGGCTCATGTTTTATAAATAGGCAAACTTTGCTTACAAGTGAAAAATAAATCAATAAATCCACACACACCCCTCCAACAACATATTGGAAACATTTCTAGTTTACAAAAAGCTGCATGCATATAAATAGAAATCTGGAAGATAGTAAAACTAACATTTTGAAACATGCACCACTGTACCAGTCAATGACTGAATAGGTGTGTTTTTTCCTCCTCTGAGAAGCATGTGGGGGTTTGAGTAGGTGAGTAGGATTTTTTCCCTTCAAAAAAAAGTTTTTAATGTGATAAGAACATAATGCTTAATTGCAAGGAGCATAAAAATGAAAGCATGAGAATCTAACTAGACAAATGAGAAGCAGCTTGATGAGTCAGTAGCCCATATTGTGTGTCATGAAGATAGACATGTACCTTTATTCTCACTAAAGTTCTCTGCTGTTATTGCAAAAATAACTGCTCCAGGCACTACTCCTCTTCCTTACTAAAGAAAATCCCTGTTTCAATTACTTCAACACACTGGAAGATCTGCTTTCTGCACTGCCAAACTATGTTATATCCAACTGATCACGTGGATATAGGAAGCTTTCGGTATGGCCAATACATAATGGGAGATAATTAAGGAATTTTTGGTTACTAAACAGACAAACAAAAGGACTCATAGCCAAATGAATGGTGGTGATATCATCACCAAAATAGGAAGAATGGATGTGTTTGGGCCTTTTTTGCTGCTGAAGCTGAAATAATGACTTGCAGAAAAAAACCACAAAAACAACAAAACAAACATGCTCACTGTTGAAGCGGTATGAAGATTTTAAAAACTACCACAACTTCTGCGTGTAAGGTAACTTTAAAGTGGCAGCACATAACTTGGCGATTTTTGGGGTGCCAGAGTTTGTATATATGTTCCAGCTGAGATCCTCATTCACCTCCCTAATCCATACCTTCAATTTTTAAGTGTCCCAGTATCCTCTCGTCCTGTCTTTGACTTAGAATGATAAGATATTTCTCTTCTTCCCCCTCCAACCCCTCCTGGTATCAAGCACCTCCACTAACAGAGTACTTCCAGTATCTCTTAAACTTCAAAATCACAGATTCAAAGATAGTAAAAATAGACATATCATCCTTCATTTATCTGGAAGAATTTCACAGCAATGTCAGATCAGGTGTATCAGAACCTACAGCAGCACTCAGGTGTAGGTCTCAAAGGGTCACCATGAGAAATGTTAATGTCACAAACATTGATATCCTATTTGTTAGGGTCTATAGCTTAAGTTGTCTTCAATATGTCCCATAAAGGAAACATATATACTGAGTTTCAGGTTTTCCTACTAGGAACCTTATCAAAAGGACCTTAATTACCATTTAATATTATCTTTTGTTCTCCAAATTAGAGATTTGTATCTATGTGGGCTCCATTCAAGTGTGGTTAGTGTTTGCTAAGGTTTACGAGACTTCTAGGGAAATACAGATCAACAAGGTCAAATAGGATCCAGTCAAATGTGATCCAGACTATTGAGCTCACACAGATACTACTGTTGATTCAGGAGATACTGGAAGCTTAGAGCAATAAAGAAAATGTTTGACATTGCAGGTTTTCTCTTGGCAAGAAATGTTGTGGTACTACTAGCAAAATGACTCTGTCTTTGAATTACTTCAAATGGCTATCAGTTAAATAGAAATCTGAAAGAGTATAAACTTGAACTACTTTGGTTTCTTGGACCACTGATTTAGTATATAGAAAAGATACAAGGAGTTTCACTGGTTTTACCAATACTGTGACTTTTGTAGTTGAAGTCTTTGAAGCAGAAATCCAGATTGCTTTGTGTGAAAATAATCTTGCTCCCTAACAATAAAATATAAATTGAACTGTTTATAAATTCATGTGTTTGACAGAATTCCTTATCTAAACCATCAGAGAATTTTGGAGGCAATACAATGTATTTACATTCAAAATTCCCATGCTGAGTCAATTTTATATAGATGCTCCCTTTATATTTGAAAGTACATAGGACTGTATTTATGAATAAAACATTTCAATTACTCAAAAAATGAGTTATAAACTTTCACTATTTGTTTAATTTGAATAATATGCTATTCAAGATGACAACCTACAAAATCACAAATTCTTTGTGTTAAACTTATTCCATTTATTTAACAGTTAAAGTTATTGGTTGGAATAGTACCCATAGAAGCTGATTCAGTTTTTATGTCTATGTCCAGTTTTTGAGAGTCCCATAATAGATGTTCATCTTATTATAGTAATTGGAAAGATTTTGTGCCTTTAGAAAAAATCATTACTTTTGTAGTTCTGTGCAGTTTATAAGTGTGTGTATGTATACACATATATATATATATATATATATATATATATATATGCCTATATATATATATATATATATATAAAGGCATTGCTGGCACCATAATTTGTTATGATTTGGCTTTCATATACTCACTTAATAGGAATGAAATAGATGAATCTTTACACCTCTCTCTTCTGCCTAAATATCAGGAATTATCATAAGAAATATTGTACTGTTATAGGGTACGCATTGTTCCAAAAGTATTAATGAGAGCACTGTTGAATTACTTTCTAAGATTCCTATAGAAGAGTGAGCACAAATAATTTTTGCTCTATCATTTGTTTTCAGCTCTGATGAAGTGACCAGTTCTTCCCCAATTCCCCAGGGTGATGCAGAATACCTATAAGATCTTTAGCAATAAAAAAATCAATAGGAAAAAGTAGCTGATAGTGGATTTTAACTGAAATCTCTTTTTCAGGTGTCTGAGTTAAAAGGTCTTATCTGGCAAATAAAAAAGTCCAGCTGCTGACTTGGCTTAGTGTGCAAAAGCAGTTAGGTTAAAAAAAGTAAAGTGGCTATGCTGCTCTAGACCTAAATTAAGGATTGCTGAGTGACGTGTAAATTAATAGTTTATTAAAAAGAAAATCTGGTAGGCACCATGTAGTCTTCATGATTTTTTAAATTTAGCAGTAAGAGCACTATCTGTATCAACAGATTTATACCTTCTGTAAAAATGGTGACGTAAAAAAGATCTTAATCCCACAGAGGAGACATAGCTTTGTCTCAAGTTCTTTTCAGCTAGGTGCAATGTCTTAAATCTGAGACGTCAATTAGAAAACTGAAGCATTACCAAACAATGAAAAAAAGTTCACATCACACAAGCTTAAGGTAATACCAGATGTTTCTTCTGTAGCTTTTTTTTCATGTAGAGACTTAGCTCTTCCCTGGGTGGATAGGTTTTGGTACACGATTTTCAGTCTTTTGACATAGTGAATGGCTAGCAGCCTTTATACATTTGCTGCAATGCAGTTTTGCTTCATACTTTGTATTTTGTACATTCTCACAATGTACTTTGCAAATTCTTAGAATGTATTTTGGAGTACACTGGAAGCACTGCAAAGTGTGTAACAGCAGTCAGATGAAAGTTCTGAACTTTTGGTTGAGAAATAATAACAATTGTCTGTTGCCAAGGCTGAGCATGTATGGATCTACCCTTTCTGCTAGGGAAGGTTAAATCTATTGAATTGCTCACTGCTTTCTATTAGTGAATCCAGTAAAGAAACTGTTTTCCCAGCTCTCCCATGGGAATCTTTGTATACATTTTGCTTGGGTATCACTTTCTCATCTTACTCTGAATAGACTATTCTCTGACCTCTCCCTCACTTAAAAACATAAAATTCACTTTTTACCTGGAATTAATTTCATCTGGATTAATATAATAAATATATTTTATTTATTTGTTGATTTTAATATATACTGAATGAAAACCATCAATTCCCATGCCAAATCCCCCTTAGCAAGTCTGCTGATGACCAGCTGGGAGGAGTGGCCGGTTCCTCAGAGTGCTGTGGAGCCCTTCAGAAGCCCCTTGGCAGTACTTGTGATTCACAGTCTGGTCGTGGCCACTGCATTCACGGGATGTCAGCATTGTCCCCGAGCCACCTTGCAGCCCAGTGTCCCCTTTGGCTTCCTTCCTCTGCCCTCTGCAAGGCAGCCCCATCCTGCGGACATGGGGCAGAGACACAGCCCAAGGCTCTGGGGAATGGCTGGCTATGTCCTTTGTCTTTGGAACATCTAGCACAATCTTTGGAACCGCTGTATCCTAATAGAAAATATAACCAAGAGTTGGCTTGGATACCATGCGTGCTGGTGATGTTTCCTGATGTACCTTGCCCAGCCTGTTGTAACAGTTTCCTGTGGAATCAGACGTAAAACATTAAGTATACTTCCACATGAAAGATAACACAATACCTACATCTGCACCAAGACAGTGTCATAATTCAAGATACAATACCTAGCATTGCTTTTTACTAACACAAATGCACAGAAAATAGAAGCTGTATCAAAATAAATGTGCATGTTGATATGTTTTGAAACTTCACTGATAAAGTAGGAAATGTCAATGTATAATGACTTCAGTGCATAATAACTTAATCCAAAGCACTTCTGAATGTTCACTCTCTTGGATATTTTCACCACATGTCTTTTATCTAACAGATAAACAAGTAATATCCTCAGTCAATGAAGATGGCTGTTTAAAGCTCTTTAATGATGAATTCAAATACCAAGTTATGAGCTGCAGAGGGAGAAATTCAATTGTTGTAACTAGGCAAAGTTATATAACTTGACCTGCAGGTGAAAAACAATTTGAATGTATCGAGGCAGATTAGAAAATCTGTTCTGTACTCTGATATAAACCATGAGCAGCTATTTTTCAAGCAAAAGGACTTGAACAAAAACTGAAGTAGAGCAAAGGAAATGTTTTAAAGTAGTACTAATAATTTAACAAAGGAAATAGTTTGAAGGTGACCATAAATGGCAAAAGTAACTATAATATTTATCACATCCCTTTCAATAGATATAGGTATGAAATTAAAATATTTTGATATTTATTTTTCAGCCTCTTTAATGTTTATAGCTGATTACCACAACTGAATTCTTATGATATGACAGCACTGGATGTATTTGCAAGCAGTTTAGTGGTAGTAAAACATCTTTCAGTACTGCTCCTTTTGGTTTATTATTTTTTCTAATTAAATTATCAACATTCACAGATTATCAAAAAACTAAAATATTTAAATATATCAATGTTCCTAAAATAAATATTTTTATGATTTAGCAAATATATTGCATAATAGTTGTTCAGCACCATGGAAGAATGTGTCACTGTCCTTTTTTGTACTTATATGTTTAAAAACTTGTGCTGGAGCTAAAACATCTCCTTTAGAAAAACCTATTTATGTTTTCAATGCTTAGAATTATGAGTGACTTTCACAGAACTTTGTTTATTTTTTTCTGTTAATTTACACTGTTGAAATCAAATATTGATCAGTCTTCCAACCTATTCTTTTCTTAGTTGAAATTTCACTAAACAAAAGTTAGTTATTGCTTTGTTCAATTAAAGTCTTGTCTAATGTTAGAGGTTCTGTCCCCCTAGATATGCCTAAAATTGTAATCAAATCCCCTTTTAACTTACTAATAAAACTATTGTACCTGAGTCACTACTGTAGTTCTTCTCTGAACCCTTCACAGCACTTCAGCACCCTTTAGAAGGGTGCAAATGAAACTCCATTTCACAAGGTGTCATCGGAGTCACTTCTATATCCATTACTGCAATCTGCAAAATGCTGTGTGAGTGGGGATGAGTGGGGATCCCATACTTAGTTGCGAGCAGAGATTTACAACAACCTTTAAATATCAGTATTTTCCAAAATAATATAAATTTTGGATAAATTGTACAATCCCTGTCTGTATCTGTAGGCCCTGTAATTGGGTGCACTAAAGTTTAGCCTTCAGTAAACAAATATCAATAAGCCAAGACAGAGCTGTATCTCAGTGTATTCTTCAGCACTGCTGCTTTTATGTCTTGAAGATTCTAGGTGAGAGCAACACGTGCATCTAAGACTAACATTTCCACAGGAAAAATCAAGACCTCAGCCAAATAAGATTGTAGGTATCAAATAGACTTATAACTTCTAGGTCTAACTTTAAAAGAGGTTTCTTGTAATTTCAACATAGTTTGCATAGGGAAACAATTTTTTTATTTCAGAATAAAACAAAAAGTGTATTTTGATTTGACTTCTGTAGCTTGCCTGGGAAATCAAAATATTTCTTGGTAACCATAAACTTCTATAAATGTTATATTAACATTCTCAAATAACAAGCATGTCTGCTTAGTTTTAGGTAATCAAACAGCACTAGAAATATTTGTGTGTCACATTTCTAGTCATAGTCAATGTCATACCTTTGAAATTTTCCAAAATTAATTTCAAAAGCTGTCTCACAATTGCCAAACAATATAAACTATTCTGTGCTTGTATCACATCCATTTCAGTATTGGTAGTATTGCTTTATATTTTGAGGCAGTAAGTCTTTCTTACTCATGTCACAATTATAATCTTTACCTAAATGTCATTCTCAAAATGGCATTTAAAAGAGGGGGGAAAAGGATCAGCGGGCATCTAAAGTGTCATTTGATTACTAGTCAGTGTAAGCAGAAAGAAGCTTTTTAATAATGTTGTGATGTGAGTGGCTCCATTTATCTTCAAGAGCATGGGAAAGAGCAGACCAAACCTATTCTGTTGCCCTAAAAAGTTGTTTCTGCATCTATTTTATAGACTGTTTTGTAATTACTAGTTGTTTTGGAAAACCCATTGTTAATCTCAAACCAAGTAAGACACATGAGTGCTTGAATTATTATAATTAAATCAAAGGATAAATAACAGAGGAAAATGAGGAATTAAGAATGTTGACAGCTGGAGTCAGGCAATGGATATTTCTCATGAAAAGAACAGCATGAACTAAAATCTGTCTAATTCAAATCTTAAAATTAAGTACCTTATTGGTAGTAATCCTTTGTGGGTTTGGTTGTGTATGGTACATATCAATACACATCCCTGACATTAAGTAGATGCTATTGTTACATACTGTATAGATAAATGAAAACAAAATAAAATAAATAAAATTTAAATAACCAAATAAAAACCAACACAAATCCAAACAACCAAACCCCCCTAAAACAAAAAGCTGAGTTCACTAAAGTAGATATTTTGATATTTAAGGGAATTCTGGAGGTGGTCTAGGTGTTTTTTGCCAGCCTATATTTAGGTGCCTGTATCTTCTAATCAAATTATGTTACTGGAATTAGTTATAGACCAAAATATCATCTATTTCACCCTCTTCTAGGGATTATGCAATAGCTACCATACAATGCCAGCTGATAGTGATATTCCCACCAGATGGACAGATACCCTTCCACTGTTGCTACACTTGCTTGTACTAATTCCCCTAAAGGGTTAATTATAAAAGGGCTTTATTCCTGATGCTACCAAAAAAATTTTACTTTTTTTAAAAAAATGTGTTTAAATGGATACACAAAGAAGAAAAAATAACAGGTAATTTAAAAATCTGCTGATTTAACCAAATGATGCCTCCCTTGCCACACTTTTAATTGAAGAAGTCAAAGACCTCAAGGTTTTTTCTCTGCTTTGTTTCCATCTCATTTTTTCTGCAGAGGGGAAAAAATTTGGAAAGAGAACATGCTTCATAGATCTCAGCATAGATATTATAGAGTACATAAAAGAGACTTTCAAGGGCAGGTTGTTTGCCAAATAGCATCCTTTTCAAAACCAACAATATTTTATCTTTTCTGAACTTACAAAGTTAATTTGACCCCAACTCCCCTTTCTAACTCTTTCAAAGAGAATTTTGCAACCACAAGGCAGCCAGAAGTGTCACAGGGTTCTAAGTGCCGTAACAGAAAATGTAGAGCAGTAATGAGAAAGATGAATTAATTTTAAGAGTGTGAAAATTTATATTCACAGTAGAAAAAATGTTCTGAGGCAAAGACAATTAAAATCCATGGTGTTTATCTTTTCTTTTGAATTTAATGACAATGCTGCTGGTTTAAACTTTTCTGGAGGACAAATTTTGGGTATAAATGGTATCCTCAGTATAGGAGTCCTGTTAGAGAGCAGTCAGAATATTCAAGGGCAGCTGAACATGAAAAAGAGCAAATTTCCTGAAAGTGAAAAATAACCTTGAAAATGCATGGAGTACAACTGGTAAACAATCATAATGCAGTGCACTTCCATGTGTGCTGCAGAATAAGCCCAACTGCAAACATATTCTTTTGAAACACAATATTAAATAATGAAGAAGCTAGTCCAAAATATTGACATCAAATGAAAAGCTTCCTTTTGGCATTTGGGCAATTCTGTTCTCAACCATGCTACACTGATGTTGTCTTTGTAAATTCAGGTTTTTAATAAAAATATTCATAGCGTAACAAACAGTAGAAATGTGACAAAAATTATGCAAGCATTCCAAATGAAGTAGAAACCTTATGAGATTTATCTATTTGAAGGTGCTTTTTTGTTTATCTTTAAATAAATAAAAAATATCATTCTTATTAAATAATTCTTATCTTTGACACCTTCTAACTCAACCCAAACAAGTAAATGCTTATTCCTGTTTTGATAACATATTGCTGCAAGATGAATCCTCATATACTACTGGATGCAATAGCAGCAGATGTTATGAATGGCAAGATAACACTTTCTTTTCTTATTTTTTAAAATAAAAGACAGAAGTGTAAAGGCCAGGACTGTTTTGATGAGCTCCTTTAAAGGGGCCTAAGTTTTTTATACCCTGAGGCAGCACATGACAATGTTTTCAGAAGGTTGCACAACAAACTTTTAGTCACAAACTCTGGAAAACAAGGGTACTTGGCAAATTTTAAAGCACAATTCAATTGAAATAAAGTATTTCACAAGTCATTGACTTAGCAAACTCTAACTATCCAATTTTAAGTTACCTAGACTTTAAGAAGAGGAAATTAGGAGAAAAAAAACAGAGAGAAAGCTGACAGAGAATGATTAATATCCATTGCTCAAATTCCAGGTTAATCTAACTGCTTGCTGAGATTACATAAATATATATGTGAGATAAAGCTGCACACAATATAGTGAATACTTCATTAGGTTAAGAATTAATAATAACAAATATGGTTCCTTTGCAGAGGAGTAATAATCATGAATACAAACTAATGTCAATGAGAAGACTGTCAGCATGGATGGATCAGGAGAATTCATTGCCCTTAATGAGTGTAAACTTACACTCATCATCATATAAACAATGAGAAATACAAATACATGCAACCTTCAGAACACTGAAAATAATTTCTTAAGATATATACAAAAGGTGACTTCCAAAGAATGGAAATTAGGTTAACTAGCAACTTCATGAATACTGGAAAATAAGCCTGTGGAATTGCAAGGATGACAAATGAGGTGCATTATTCCTAGGTATCATTTTTCCTAAAGACCTAGTAATGAAAGATATATCTTTGATTATTTTATGAATTTGAAGACTTTCTACTTCCAAAGTTTCCAGGGTTTTGGGGGGGGGGGGGGGTGGGAATGAAATAATGGATTATTTGAAGTATTTATGATTAATTTTGATTCTACAAAAATTTCTTTCTTCACTAAGCATAAACACCATGCTAGGTGTCTAAAATTTTTCTATATTATACAATTGTCATGGAGGTAAAAAACTTGAAGGTAGGTTACTTATACTACCACGACCAACACCTTTAACTATAATCTTTAACTATTATAAAGCAACCTAACTCTCATGGAAAGAAATATCAATCTACACAAATTCATTCTATTTCTAGATGAATAATGTTCTTAAAGTTATTTGCATCTCTACTCTTTTTTATAAAATGAGATACAGTAGAGCACAGGCTAGCTCCAAAAGTGGAGTAACAAATCTAAAATTGGAGCTAATGTTTTTTAAACATATTCTCACTATATTTTGGTTTTGTGCCTGTAAAGACACTAGTCCTACAAGCACTAGTTGCTTAAACAATTAGTTTAATTCCTCCTCCATGCTAAAGAAACCCTGTTGCAATTAGTTCTGAGTTGCTGTGGTTTAATGCCAGTGGGCAGCTCTGACCCGTGAAGCCTCTTGCTCCCTTCCCTACAATGAAATGGAGAGACAACTAGAAGGGTAAAAGTCTTGTGGATTGAGATAAAGAAAGTTTAATAGGCAAGGCAAAAGCTGCATGCTCTATCAAAGCAAAAAAAAGGGATTAATTCACCACTTCCCAGGGACTGGCAGGTGTTCAGTCATGTCCAGGAAAGCAGGGCTCCATCACAATTAATGGCGACTTGGGAAGCGGGAAGGAAAACACTTGCTCTGAGTGTCCCTTGCTTCTGTCATCTTCTCTGTTTCTGTGCTGAGGAAGACACCAGACAGCACAGAATATATCCCTGTGGTCAGCTGGGCTCAGCTGCCCCAGCTTTGCTCCCTCCTCACTTCTTGTGATGGTGTGAAGACAGAAAAGGCCGGGACGCTGTGCAAGCCCTGCTCAGCAATAACTAAAACATTGTCGTGTTCTAAACATTTCCGTGTTCTCAGCGCTGGCTTGGCCACAAATCCAAACTATGGCACCACATGGTCTGGTGCATGGCAAATAACTCAGCCAAAACCAGCACATAAGGAAATTTCTGAGTTTCTGCATAGAATACCAAGCATTGGAACAGACACACTCCCAGTGGAATTGATATGGGCACATCTGTGTGCAGAGACTAAAAGTTTTAATGGTTTAGTGTGGTATTTTCTGAGATTCCCGTTGAAGGGAGGAAATGATGAATCTGACTCCATGTTCTTAGAAATCTAATTTATTATTTTATGATCTATATTATATTAAAGAATGTTATACTAACTATACTTCTGACTGAAAGCTAAAAGATAATAATGAAAAACTCGTGACTCTCACCAGAAATCTGACACAGCTGGACAATGATTGGCCATTAAGTAAAAATATTTCACATGAAACCAATGAAACAAGCACCTGCTGGTAAACAATGTCCAAACCATATTCCAAAGCAGCAAAACACATTAGAAGCAAATCAGATGATTATTGTTTTCATTTTTCTCTGAGGCTTCTCATATATCCAGGAGAAGAATCCTGGGCAAAGATATTTTTCAGAAAATATGACTGTAACAGTTTAGTGAAAGACCATGAAGTGATGCAGCGTTTAATTTGGCAGCTTTGCTAACAGGAAGGAGTATTAGCAAAAACGAAATGAAAGATACACCTGTTCTTGTGAGAATTTAAAAATTTAGATTATGAGCAATGTTTTTTCTCTAATAATACATTATTTATGATTTTGTAAGAGAAAAAAAGTTAAGTAATGCATTGAATATTTTCAGAAACTACAGAATGCTAGTTTTCTATCCCTGGTATTCCTTGTTATATCTGACAACTCTCTGCTACTTCAAGGTTAACAAATCTGAGAACATGATTGTAACTATATTTTCATTAAATATATAATATACTGTCTCTCTAAATTTATAGAGTAAATTAGTTACATTCCTGAGTATTTAATAAGGAAAAATACCTCCATATTTCAGCAGGTAAGTTTTAAAGACAATACTCATTTCCAACAGAAGTTAAGAGAAGTGGGAATGATATGAGAATTGATGTGCCTGTCACTTAGAACCAGGACTTTGCAGTGTCTGTAAGAAAGCACCAGAATGCAAACAAAACATGGATAACTTAATAAGAAAATAAAAGAAAGGAAATGGGGGATAACTGCTTTATAAATACAAAATGAAGACACAGTTTTGTAATGGAGGACACACTACTGGCACCAAAGATGGTGATAAGCATCATCACTTTTTTAGTCTCCAATACAATCTTTTACACCCTGTGTCTCACGTGCACAACACCTGTGTGCCCTTTCATGCTTTTGTGATTGGTCGATGCACATCAGCATTCCGTGCTTCTCCTTCAGTGCTGGTCACCTTTCTTACCCAGCTGCAACTTATCAGGGGTGAGATTGCCCACAGCGCTGCCTCTATTCTCTGACAATCCATTCTCCCACAATTTTGAATCTATGAAATGGTGAGGTTCTATTTTTCATTATTATGTAGTTAATTTTGATTACTATCGTTGGATTTTTCACATCAGAATTTAAACAGAACACATATTTCTTGAATTCATTTCTTATTTTTAGCAATGTGACTCTAAGATAAGCAATTACAGTTGTTAAACTCTTCACCAGGTGCTCACATAACAGTATTTTTTTTTAGAAGTGGCCATTGTTTTTGTTTAGTGATGAAAGTATTCAAAAAGCAAATAACCAGTCTCTTCCCAGAATCACTATAAATCCAGATTTAACTAAATCACCATTTTAAAGTCCTAATTACAGAAAATAACTTGTTACTTACATATAATAAAACATGCATTAAAATTGTAATAGTTCTTACATTCAAGTGTTTTCAGCAAGGCAAAACAGATGTTTAAAGTTATTAATGCAGTATAAAATCTATTTAGAAGAGGTTTTCTAAATGATTCTTTCTGTCCCCTTTCCAGAATAAGTATGACTTTTGTTGCAATTTGACTCTGTAAAATGTTAATTAAATCAATATATACTTATAAAATTATTTTTAATAACATTATTAGTAATTAAAGTAATATTATATAAAATAAAAGTGCATCTTTCTAAAGGTATTATGTTTTTTTGAGAGCCCTTCATTTTTTTAGTCTTAAAATTATTCTGAAATCTAACAGGCCCTTTGCCCCCCAGTTCTGTTACATAACTTTCTTGCCTAGATGAATATATGACAGATGCTAACCTTAATATGACATGAAGAGCTCTACTTTATTTCTTCATTAGTTTGCTCTATACATTTGTAAGAGTTGCTACAAGCTTTACCAAATTGTATTTCCATTTTCTTTCTAATGACCAATTCTCTTATAAGAGGTAGCAGAAGAAAAGATGTTAATGAGCTTTTTTCTTGTGTTTTCTGAGACAAAATATGCTTGCAGAAATCAGTAGCTCATTTCCTTAAACACAAAGCTAAACCATGTATTTTACTTTGAGCCTAAGATTATGGCATGTATCAGGAGAAAAATTAAGAATATAACACTTCTGCGAGCAGTAGAGCCAGTGATTCATTATCTAACATTCTCCCTTGGATTAACACCTCCTCTTAAGGAAAAGAATAGTTTCAAATTATTGTTCAGTACATATTTCTTACAGTAGACACTGCACATACAGGAACAAATACACATAAACTCATATTGGTGTCTGAAATATAAACCAAGGTACTTTACATTATAAGGTATAACTATTAGATAATATCAATTGCAAATATTATATAATATCAATTGTACATAAAGAAATATATATATATATATAATGATAAACGATTATTATATATATTATCACTTTACAATTTAAAAAAATATTCACAAGTGTAAACTGAATGAAAATTTCAGTGACTACCTTAAATAAGCTGGCTCCTGAGATTACCAATTATCTCAGGATGGTAAAGCATGCAAAAGAGTTAAAAATAATATAGGTTTTATTTTGCTTAAAATAAGTCTATAATTCATTGATTAAAGTAGAATAACTCCTATTTTGTAAGAGGATTACCCAATTACCCACATACTCTATTAGCACATCTAGAAGGGTCCATAGACCAAAACTGCTGGAGATTGTTATCTCTTTTTTTATTATCTTTTCCATTTTATAAAGCAGTTGAAAGTCCTCATTGAATGCAGCATCGTGCAGAAAGGATGCCATGTCATCCTGACCTTCCCTCAGTAGGAAGTTGAATATCTTTGCTCCAAATTTTCCAAGGACAGTTAGGATGTGACAGACCTGAATCAGCTGATTTCTCTCACTGCAGCAAGGTTGGTGCAGGCAGCACCTGCTTGATTCCAATGCTGTCACTGAAAGTGACGTGAAAGCGTCAGCCCTTCTTATCCCAAACTTATTCCAGAATATCTCCATTGATAAACTCATAATATTATGGAAATACCTCATCAACTTCTTCAGATAGTCGTGGCTACTCATACATAGTCATTCGCTGCATAAAAAAAAAAACAAAAACAATTGATTATGATTAATTTCAGCCTGAATTAAAATTTTAAGCTGTAAGACTTAACCTACCAAGCATCCAAAGTTATTTACTCTTCATAATTCATCAGCCCTTGATTGACTAGTTCTCCAGTCCTGTAATGGGATTGTGATATACACTTAAGTGAAAAATCCATAAAATTTTGGATAGGAAATATACTGGTAATATTTTCACAATGGTAATTTACCTACTGTGGGAAAATAATAATTCCTCACAAATGTGCAGATAAAGCAAATAAAGAAATTTATATATCAATCAATCTAATGGATATTTAAAAAATAAATAAATGTCTTTTTTGATGAAGGACAAATACTTCAGCCCAAAGAAATATTAATTATTTAAGGACAGGGTAGTTGCACTAAGTATTGAATAAAAAACCTCATAGACTTAAATTTATGAACAATTAAGCTTCTGTGAAAAATTTGGAAAAAAAAGTACATGAAGTGGAAATATGGGTGACATTTTCTCTGCAAACTCTCTAAAAAAAAGCCAGATCATTCAGCATTTTCATTAATTTTTGCTTGATGTTAAAATTCAAAATGGAATTCAGACAGAAGCTCTAGAGCTGAAATTAGCTCACAATCATTTGGCCCAGTATGCTTTCACTAAATGCAATTATTATTCAGTGTTCATTTACCTAAATGATGGAACTTGCCTGCAGCAAGGAAGGAAAGAGCACAAAGCTAGACCTCTAACAATCATACAAACTGCTTTTAAAATTAGTAGTCAGAATTACTATTCTTCAGTGACTGGAAAAGCTAGAACTCTAAATGAAAACTCTTAAATAAAGAAAGAAAAATTCCACTGAAATGTACTGAGAACGATAATTTAAAATTTCTAAAGTCATTCTTGACAATGCATCCACAAGAGTTTTGGAGAGATCAGCTGAGTTAATTAAGCCCGCAGGAATTTTTTTCCTATTGTCTGGAAGAGTTGTGAACTTATTTAAGTTACTGCTGTTAAAGTACACAGAAGTCCAAATGACTCCAACTATATTAAATAAAATAATTATAAATGAATGCATAAATATACTTTCTGCCTGTTTAGAAATATTAACTCCATATTTTTTAAATTTTGCACACATAAAAGTTTAACTTACACTTTCTAGAATCTATTTGATTTTTCATATATGGCATCATCCTTTTTCTCACTAGCACTAATACTTTGTCTTCCAAAAGAGTGTTCACATATTTTGAGTTCAAAATTCATACCTGCACTCATGCTAATATATGATGACTGACTTAAGCTTCATGCAACTATTTACCACTAATATGAACACTTTTTGGTTGGATGTCTGAAAATATTTTAATTAATTTTGTCTAAAAGTATGCATAACAGTTATTATTTTCTGTTTGGCAATTTTCTACTCTGATATACTTTATTCCTAACCCTATCCACCTACTTTGAATTTCCACGAGCACCCTAAAATATTAGGAATATCACAGAAAATATTTGGGCTTTGAAATTTTTTATCCTAGAATAAAATTTTCATTCCAAAATATACTTTTGTTCCAGTTTGCATCATAAGTCAGAATATAATTATTTCTCATAGTCAAATTCTTCTATAGAAACTACTAGAAATCATCTAAATGGTATCTGTTAATATGCAATAATTACAACTTCATGTTCAAATACTAGCTCTAAACCCAGAAAAAATAGGTGTTACTGAAACAAATTGCGAGAGCAATGAAAAATAAAGCTGAATTCAAAACATTCAAAATAAAAGTTTAGATTTGAGAAAAATGAGATTTTTTTCTAAAACACATATGTATTTTATCAACTATTCTTTGCTGATTCTACTAGTAACTAATTTTTAGACAACATTCAGCTTGTATATTACAGATGGTTTGAGCTGCCTCTTCAGATGTTTCTTCAATAGTAAGGAGCAAACTGCTTTTGTAGTATTCTGCCCCTTTCTTTTCCACTAACAATAAACACCAGTAGCCAAACATGGATTAATAAAAATTAGAATAATTTTTGTCCCTAAATTCTCTTTTGCCTTTCTCCCTCGCTGCTATTCCCTTTATCAGATCTTACATTCACTAACTTTCATTTCTGTTCTTTTATCTTTCCCCAATATATTGGTTTTTACCATCTTTAATTTTTTAAAGAAATATTGGGAAAATCACAATTATGTTTCTTAGTTGCTCATTGTATAATTTTACAATTTAAATGCAGCAGTTGTGAACAAAGGTGAGAAGAGGGGTTCCTTGCCATATTTAGTTCTTGCCTTTATCTTTGCCTCTGTGCTCTAACAAAAGCTTTAGAACCAGGTGGAACAATACTGGGGTAAGTTCTTCTCATAAAATGTTCTTTTTTCTGAATACTGGTTTCTCCTGACATCCTTGGGCTTCTCCAGTTTCATGCATTTTGTGCAGGTTTTCTGCTCACTCAGTATAACCTCGGGCATACTGTGAAAATGACGTTTCAGCTGAGCTCTGCTGCTTAGGCAAACTTAAGAAACCTCAAACTGTGAATATTCTAGCCCTCTGCTGTCTGTCATAATTTGTATCCTCAAATCCCCTCCTCAGCTAACAATTTTCCTGAGTAATACTTGTTCATACAGTAGTTATTTTACTTCTTTTTTTTTTTTTTCTGTAGCAGAATAAAGGTACTTTTGTTTGCATATTGTACAGAAGAAACACTCTCCTCTGTCAGACATTTAAAAAATGACCATTCTGTCATCTGCTCTGCTCAGTTTCTGTTATTGATATACAAATCATAAGGCATCCATTTTGCAGCTTTCCACCTGAGCTTTCCTCATTTCCTCTTCCATGTTTCCTCTTGGATTGAAACAATTGAACAGTCATGAGCCTCTGTGTGTGAAACTATGAGGAGTTCTCTGGTTTTCTTTCTTTCTTTTGAAAAGCTGTGCAGGAAAAGGATTTGAGAATGCTCACCTAGAAAAGGGGAACACTAATTTCAAGTCTTTGGTCACCTCAGTTCAAAGTGATAGATTTTGGATGAAAACATTTTCAGTGTTATTAGAAGAGAGATAACACAAGCATGTAGCAGACATCTTTTCACTAAAAATCCTTTCTTAGGATTTTTTCCCTTCTGAGGAGCTGAGGCCTCAGAAACAAAATGTAAACAATGGTTATCTGCTGCTGTGGAATGCAACAGGTGCATCTGTGATTGGTCTCCTGTGGAGACTCCTGTTTGGTTTTGGTGACCAGTCATGGCAGAGCTGGCTCTCACTCTCTGTCCCGGCCTTTGTTCTCATTCTTTTCCATTCTATTCTTAGCTGGCCTTCTGGGAAAACCTTTTCCTTCTATTCTTTTTAGTTAGTTATAATGTAATATATATATCATAAAATAATAAATCAAGCCTTCTGAACATGGAGTCAACATTCTTGTCTCTTCCCTCGTCCAAGAACCCCTGTGAACCCTGTCACACTAGCCCACAGAAAATCAAGAACATGTTTTCTTTAACAATAACTTCTTCAGGCTTTTTTTACTTTTTATGGAATGCAAAATTTACTTTTTATTGCCTTGGACAGTGACTGAAATGCTTTCTAATGGAAAAATAACTTGTACATAGCTAATTCCTTACTGCAATGCAGTGTGTGTGTGTTAGGTGCTCATGTAAAAATGAAGGAAACTTTACATATGAATTTATGTGTGAGAAAGACACATCAAAGTTTGTTTAATCGTGGCTAAATGCACAGGGCTCAATTGTGGGAAGAAAAAAGAAAACAGAAAAATGACAGGAAGCAGGATCTTGGGAGTTCTTAATTCTGCTACAATTCAAAACTGGAATTGGAGTTCCAGAGTTGGAAATTGTATTCCTGTCAGATAATTTCTATTATTAGATTTGGATTTTTTGTTAAGTGTAAAGGCATTTTGAAGGAGAGAAGGCATGAAAACAAAGGATATGCAAAGGGGGAAAAGTCCTAAAAAACAAGTTAAAAAATGAAGTTCACATGGCAACAGAGGCATAAATATTTATTTGTCTTATTGTATTAATTGTTGCAAATTAATTTCTACATAACTACTGCTTAATGTAATGTCTCATTCTCACATCTCTAGAGGCCTGAAGCCCCTTTAAATAGGTCTCCAGGCTTTACATACAACCTGAAGTTAAACCTGAAGTAATCCAAACAACAGAATTATCCAGTCTTAAGTAAGACTGATTTGGGCAATGAGAACGCTGGAACTTGTGCCTGCTTTGGTGCTCACCATAATGGGATTCCTGGTCCATGGCTGTTTCATTCATGGTACAAAATGTGGCCAAGGCTGTTCCCTGACATTGTTTAGTGTCAAGAAATGTCTCATGTTTATAAGATTTGCTTCCTTCTTCTCCCAAAGAGGGTGTGTCCACCCAAACTGCTCTGGAGTTGTATCCTTCCAAGGGTAACCTTCACACAGCGTTTTACTTCTTGTAGAATGCAATATCAATTTCAGTTTAGAATAAAAATATATTATTGTTTGTCAAATAAATGACAATCTAGGAGAGGTAGAAACAAATTGTGCATTCAGTATCTGAAAGTATTGCGAGAATGAATAATGTACAGTCAGATTCTGAAACCTTTGTGCATAATGAATAAGACCCAATTCTTTTATTCACCAAGTAATGTAACTAATTTATTGGAGGCCTTTTAATACATAATACTACTCAAAGTGAATGCAAGATGAAGATTTGTATGATAAATTATAAAAACATAGGTTTAGTAGCTTCTACCTTTAAAATTTGATGAATAAATTTCAGCAAGTTTGCAGATGTTACAAAATTAGATTTAGTTGGTGCACCAGATGGTTGTCTTTCAACTCAGAGGAGCCTTGACAGGCTGGAAAAGGGGGCCAGTAGGAACCTCCAGAGCTTGAACAAAGGCACAAACCAAGTCCTGGCCCTGGAGGGAATAAAGGCAGGCACCACTAGAGCAGGGCTGAAGAGCAGCTTTGCAGAAGCCCCTGGTGGACACCACGCTGACCACGAGCCAGGGACGTGTCCCTGCAGCAGCACAGGCAGCAGTGTCTCCTGCCACACCAGGCAGAGGGACAAAGATCACCCTTCCTCTCTGCTCTACCCTGCTGGGCCATGTCTGTTTCCCATGCTGGCTCTTCAGGATAAGGCAGGCACTGACATCATGGAGCAAGCAACTGGCCATGAAGATGATTTTAACAAGATATATATTGCCTTACTGATTACACTTGTCTTCTTAAAATAATTTGCTATTCATTTATTTTTTTTCAAATGCTTCCTTTAATACTAACATAATTAATTATAAACAACGTTTGCATTTTCATAAACAGGTACATTTATCTGTGTGTGTGTGTACACTTTTACGTCATACCATGGAAAATACAAAATACAATCAAAATAACCTATTTTATGGATTATGTCTTTTTATGGATTATGCCTAATATGATAATTATCATGAAAATACTTAAGAAGGATCATAACAATTTCCTTCGAACACTGAACAAGTAAATTTGAAAGTAAATAAAATTTTTCTTAAATTCTACTATTGGTTTGTCTCCATACACATTCTTGGGAATAATTAATTTCTCTCACCAACATTGTTAGTAATAAACCTTCTGTATGTTATCAATAAGAGAGCTACATTTCCTGCTGGAAGTGATTTATGTGAAAACTCAGTCCAATTATACCGCTCATCTTCCACCTAGAAATCACTTAAGTAGCTGTGTTCTGCAAGGTTAAAAATACATGCTGATTGTACTGTATCTTTCAGATCTTTTCTGATGATAAGGAGGATGTGTGCAGGCAGAACAGTATATCAAAAATTAGAAATCTGCTTTCATGGGTACACATTCATGGCTGTATAACAAACTGCACACTACTCAGGTTCAAGAAGGGTCAATCACATCGTCCCCCTTACGGTAATGCACCCCAGGATTATATTAAGAAAGTGAGCAGTTCCTGTAGGAAAAAATAAATACACCTAATTACCTTCTTGCCTCTGCATTTCGCTGGTTAAATTAAAAAAAAAAAAAACCCGAACAAAAGCCAATTAGTACAAGTTCTCCATCTCCCTCTGACAGACTTCTAAAATAACTTGGAAATCTGTCCTAATCTCCTGCAAGGCACTGCTGGACAAAGTCCTGTAGCCCAGTTTTCTCAGTTCATTTGGTAGTTACTTTTTTTTCACTGCAAAAAGTAAGTTTTGACAGTAATTTTCTCAGGTTTTCATCAGCTCATTCAGTAGTTGTGCTTAGAAATTTCACAACCCATCCACAGCTGAAACTCTTTTCACTCCTCCAGTGTAGATCTAATAAGAGAATCAGAGGTTAAGTGGCTTTCTGTACACTTACATTGGAGTGGGAAGAACATCCATTATCCAGGAGGACACTGCAATATAATCTACCCCACAGCACAGCACCCAAAACAATCATTTCATTGATTTTTGTAAATGACGTCTTAAAAAACATGTGTTCAGTTCTGTTGGTAATGTATTATCTGACTTCCTCACATCTCTAGGTGAAGGGTGTATTGAACATTTCTCATCAGTGGGATTCATCCAATAGTGACAAAAGTATATGACAGCAATTGAATACAAATACTACTTCAGGGCCTATGCAAATAAGTGACATTTATTGAACTTGACATGTCTAATGGCAGGAACACTTCACTGTGTTTGTTGGCATTACAGTTATTGAAATCTTTAAAAAATAAACTTTCCATTGTCTGTTCTTATTTTATCTCTATAATTTTAAGTGCAAACTGTAGAAACAGGAAAACTACAAGGATTCTTATTAAAGAAGCTGAATGTGTCAAGCCAAGACATCACAGTTAAAAATGAATATCCTCTGTATTTGGGTTTGTTTACAAGGGACTCCAAAAGAGCAGAAAAAGAATATTAACTTAAAATGCACAAAGGGCTTTGTACACTCTCTTCATGTATGCACTTGTGGTGCATGCTAATTTACAAAAAGCTTTCTGAATTAAAAAAAAAGGAGGTGCCTTA
This sequence comes from Melospiza georgiana, assembly GCF_028018845.1. Lineage (NCBI taxonomy): Eukaryota > Metazoa > Chordata > Aves > Passeriformes > Passerellidae > Melospiza > Melospiza georgiana. The sequence goes on from NC_080431.1 coordinate 107,952,763, forward strand.
AGATCTGTCTGGTTTTTATAATTTATTCTCTATTCAAATAAAATAGGTTAAATGTATCCTTAATAATATCACCTTTGAAAAACAATACTTAAAAGCAAGAAACTGGAGACGAGGTGTCTCAGAATTTACTGTTGCAAACATTGAACCAGGCTCAGGTTTATACATTTTTTCTCTTCAGTCCTTACTAAAATCTGTAAAGTTGCATTTTCAGGCATTATCCATACCATAACACTTATTTCTGTTCTTTCTTCAACATGATTCAATTCTGCTGCACAGAATTATATGGTTATGTTGTATCTGTGTTAATTTTTGTTGCTCTTCTTATGAGCAACTGCATGAGTGGATATAGGAAAAGAGCCTTCATTTGCCAGCTACAGTCCACCAGTTTTTCCTGTGATGCTTCATTTGGGTAAGGACACCAAGGAAAAACAGATCTAGCAGTGATGTAGTTCAAGTCTGGGATATTTTCTGGTTTGCTTTATTTTTCATTTTTCTTTAGTATTGGGCAATCCCCTGCATACTCTGGGTGATCTTTGGAGTTTGAAACAGCCATTAAAAATTTATAGCTATTCTTAGAAGAAAGAAAAAATTGCAAGCACAATAATTTCTTCCTTTTCAGGGACTTTGACATGGTGGCATTACCACAGTACTCCAGCGTTGACCTTCAGCTTTGAGACAACACTAAATAATTGAAATCAATGTCTTAACAAAATATATTTGTATCTACCAATTCAGTGATAACATAATTGCATCTGTCATCTGGACAGGGGTTAATGAAAAATTTCAGGATATATAGTGGGTAAATTCAATCTTTTCAAGTCAGTGTAGCAAAGAAAAGTCAGAAGAGAGGGCTCTAGAAGGACACTGACAGGAAAAACTAATTAAATTAAATTATTCTACTAAAATCTTTAATGAGGCATACTCTTGTTTCATGAAATGTTGAACATTTATGTTGCCATATCTATGGTTAAACCAAGGAAACTATTTCTAAAATTATGTTTATCTTGCTATGGGAATAAGGAGATAATTTCTTATACCAAAAGAAAAAAACCCAAATTGGTATTTTTTTCAAGCAGATAACTTTACCTAGCCCACCAAAGGTTACAGTGATGTTGCTAGAAGCACCTTGTTTCTGTCAGTTTGTTTAAGAGCTCTGTGTGATACAGTGTGTTTATTTTTGATGGCAAAAAGATCCAGACTAGCACTGGCTTCTCTAAAATGCCCTCCCCACAGGAGTCCAAAGTGTTCCTCCACAGGATACTGTAATAGCCCCAGAAATAAAGTTATTATTGCTATAGATATCCATGCCCAGACAGCCATGCACACCCGCACAAATTAATTGAAACGGAAAGATGGCCGTTGCATGTGTCAAAAAACTGAGAAGACACTGTGCTTCTCCAAATTGCCCTTCTAAGCACAGGTCCCAAAGAACATATCTTACTTCATGGGTACTGTTATTAGCAGCTTCCAAACCCATCAAATTCATAGTAGCTTTTTTTTTTAGTGAGGAACATTTCTCTTATCCAGAACAGAACAGCAGTTCAGACCATCTATACACATCATCATTCTGAATGCATCCACTATGCTGATGACACATCTATCATTCTCAAGAAGAGAGATAATGAAAACATAAACTTCAAAGTCTCTCTTATAAAAATGTTTTCACATCTTTGTGATACATTCACTGAGATAAGTTGTGGAAGCATTGTGTGTTTGATTTTTTAATTCTTTTTTTAAGCCATCATCATAAAATGGATTTTGGCATCTTAGGTTTTGGTTTTTCTTAGTGTGGTGGGATTTGGTTTTGGTTTTTTCTTGTTTGTTTGTTACTAATAAATTTTTTTTTGTTTGTTTGTTACTCTTCAGGAAAATATCTTTTAAGTTATCTTGAAGTGAAAATAGTATAATGAAGGCATATAAATTTCTTTCAGAAATACAGGTGATGTGTATTCTTGAGTTTTGGGATATTTTATCGACAATGAATTATTAAAGTACCTTAAATACATCATCATTTTGTACCTATGACTTCAGTAAATTTTCAACGCAATATATGATTAGTGAATCTCCCTTTTCTGTCTTTTTAAACCTCCTGTTCTTAAATATACTTGTCATCTCAGGTATTCAAGACAGAATAGACAGATTAAATATATAGGTCAGGTTTTCTGTCGCTTTTATCTTGAACATGTACAAATAAATCTGTCACATTTCAAATTTCTAGTCCTCGTGAATTTCATGACTTAGATGAATTTAAATCTGATACCACTGTAATTCCTTGTTTCAAATTTTCTGTTATAAATGTTCATTCTACAGATATATCTGGTGGAAAGAAATCTATAGGAATTTTAGGGAAGGGTTCATCTACTTATATTATCTTTCCTCCCTGTAGAGTTTTTCTCTCAGCGTTCACAGATAGTTTATCAAAATCACAGTCTTAGGGTGCTTATGCATGCAGCAGTTGTTACAGAATTACCCAAAGTAATGCATGATTTCCAGAACTCTGATTTTTTTGTGTGTGTAAATATACTTCACAACACATTGTATGAAAGTAAGAATTTTACCAGAATTTTGATCTGTGAGAAAAAGCTATTTAACTTTTTTCTGTATTTATTCTGAACTCTCCTGTTTTAATTAGTCTTCAAGTAAGAATGTCATTGCAGCCCGTGTGATCTGTTTGGTTACAATTAGTGGCAACTGTTTAGAATTTGACAAAAACTGCTGCAAATGTGTCTCATATCTCAGTATTGGTCTCCCTACTTTACATTTGGAAATTCTTTGTTTATAAACATTGGACTATAAAGAATAATTTCAAAATTTTCTAGCATGTAGAAGATTCATCACATATCATTATTTTATTCACATATATATTATATATACAAGATAATCTGTGTACAAGAGCAAAGGGGCAGTATCTGCTTTGCCAGATATATGGTTTATACTTAGTCCAACTTTAGGTTTTTCTGAAAGAATAATAATGCAAAAGAAATAACTAAAAAACACTTGTGAATTATGGGAATAAGGATTGCCTTTGTGAATATTATGTTTCATAACTATTTTCACAGATAAACAAACCATCATCTAAAATCTGAATAATTATATTTTTCTTCTCTGAGGATTTATAACCTCCAACAGTTCTAGAAATTTTTTTTAACATATGATACATTTTATGACTTTAATTAAAATGTAAATTTTCATCTTTTGTCTGGTCTTTGTGAGTAAACAGTAGACAGATTGTAAGCAAATACTGAATATTATAATACCAACTTGTAGATATTTTTCCATTTAAAAAATTCCCACATCACAATTCTAATTATCAAAGAAAGGTATGAAATGCATGACTGAGTAGAACATTTATCTGGGATTTTTCCATAGATATATTGTGATGCTAAATAGTTAATCAGCATGAAGAGACCAGAAAAAAGCTTTTTTATTCTTGTAAGTATTTAGGAGTGTTATTCTGGCCAATGAGGATTTTTGGCCATTTAGGCAACTGCCTAAAACATTTAATGAAATGCATGAGTTTATTGTGACGATATGTTTCATTATTAAAATACTTAGTTCTCCTAAAAGAGCATTTTTTACCTTGTTTAGATTCTTTGCACTGAAATAACTTTGAATGGTATTTTGCAAACTCCTTTTGACTTCTTCCAGTCTGCAGGCCTTTTTTTTTTTTTCCTCCAGAGTTAAGTAATGCCATTCTGACTTATTTAGGAGTGCTATTAAGACCTACTAATCATTTTATGCTTCCTTCTGCATCAAATATTTCAATCAGAATTTTGCATGAGCTATGCCAGAGACAAATGAAGCCAAATAGTTTTTATGTGTGACTTCATCTCTCTTTACCAAACAATATTCATTTTGTTGCATAAAATAGCACTACGATGGGAAAATTTGAGTCCCACCACAGAAAATGTAATGCCAAGCATTTGTCTGTTAGGGAATAAGAATTCAAATTCCCTCTGTCACTGGAGAGAATGCAACCTTTTCTCCCACATCCCAGCTGGACTACTAAAATCCTTATTAAGAAGAATAGATGCAGTTTTATCTGACAGTGTGGTAGCGAGGACTGGGGCTTTTCCTTCTTTTTTAGTTCCTTCTTTTTTCAGCTCCCAAGACTAATTTTGTGATTCATGTGGGCCAGCTTGGGATTGGAGGTGTCCTGGGAGATGCCTTGTGAAGGATTTTAAGGAAATCATGTTCTAAATGTTCTGACCATCATGCCAAAATAAATATCTTCAGGTGCCGAAATCTTCATGAGGGAGAAGCCAATTGCCTACATACTGAAGTTTCCTGAAACACCAGATGGCATTTGATCATGGTTTTATTAATTTCAATATATGGGAAGTTGGGCAAAATGAGGGGATATAAACTTTCTTACAGATTTAGTAGTTGTCTTCTTTAATAGAATGTGCACATTTAGATTTTGATACTCTGTTTGACCAAAAAAAAAAAAAAAAAACAACCAAAGATGAAAAGAAGACATAGAAATGTTTCAGTTCCTGTTAGATTTTCAGGCTGAAATTTAGATCAAAGAATTTTGGCCTGGAGTAGCTTTATTCTTGCATCTGCGAGTTATCCAAAGGAAAGAAAAGAAAAAGAAAAAATTTCTCCCCCAACCTATTCAGAGTTGGCCTTTACTATTTTGGAGCTCATTTTCTATCATGGGATCTGAGAACGGAAAATACTTTTAAGAGCTGCTGTAGAGAAAGCTCTTAGAATATCTTAGAATAATAATAAACATCGAAACACAGTTAAAATATGTGTGGCTACCACTGATGCAGAGACCTATTCCTTTAAAGAAATGCCAGCATATATCAATGGCATTACATTATATCCATTTTACTTGGCTAAATTTTCCTGAACAAGTTTTGGCAACTGTCATATTTGAGACAATCTCCCTTCCAAAGGAGAACAATCTGTTAAATTAATCAGGTGTATCTTTAAATGTTCTCCATCCACTCTGAGTACCTACATAAGTCATTCATTGCAGCAAAGGCATGTGTTATAAATAAATAATTACTATAAATTGCTTTAGAATATTTTCTTACTTGAGTAGACACAGGAGTGGATAGCAAAAACAAGGCCTCTAAAGAATATTCAGGCCTATGCAGAATAATAAGCTATGCCTTTAAGAAGATCTACATGTGGATATATATAATTTTTTTATATCAATCGCAACAGAATAACAATCAATCCCTTCTAAAATAATTATCTAAGCTACCATAGCTCCAGGGTGAATTTATTTTGTTTTTAAACAAAATTGTATTTAGCAAGAGAAGAGCGTCACAAAGAATTAGTGGAGTAACTGAAAGAAAAATTTGCTGCTCCTCTGACTTACTGAAAGTATATTCTGGTGCTTATAAAATTTTAATTGCATGTCAACTGTATTAGAATTCCTTACCAATGAGGAGTATTTGTCTTGATTATAGGCATCACATTGTATCTCTTATTCCAGAAAATCTGATCACTTAAATGACTGTCATCCTTTGATTCCTAGCAGACATCCCTTTCTTACATCTCACTTGTATGAAGTTAATTTTTCCCAATCAATGAAGCAATAGTCATGTTTCACTTTTATTTTTATTGCTTGCATTTTTCACTTATAAAAGACAAAACTCTCACACAGAAAAGGAAAATTAATGTCATGAAATTCTAGTTGAAGCAAAGAGCTGTTCCTTGACAACGGCCTTGATAAAAGGATAGTGTTTAGTGCGTTCCTAACTTGAAATACCTGAGTCATTTCCACTGACAAAGTTCAGTTTTGCTAAAGTGCACTGTTTATTCAGAACCACTGTTTTAAAGACCTTAATTTTTTAAGGACAATGAGCATCCAATGTTACCTGCAAATCTAGGAGTGGAGTAAATATAGATCGACTTACCCCATAAAGCTGGAACTGCGTTATGCTTGTCCTTTTAGCACAGAACATATATAATTCATAAGCAAGCAAATTAAGTAGGGCAACATTACCACCTTGTTGGACAGGCTGACTTTAAGTATCCTTTGGTGACTCATTCTATCCAATTTTATAATAAACTTCTTTTATATAATCCTTTCCTTGAATATGCCATTAAAGGAGGATGACAGAGCGTAGGAGGTGAGAATGACTAGATGAGTATTCAGCACCAGATTGGTATTCCATTAATATGAACTACCATTTCCTTGTCTTCAAAGATAGACATTTGCTTGGATATCTGTAACCACAAAGTTTTATTTTTACTAGACTCTTACATTAAAATAACTCTACATCCTCATATTTTTATTTCTTTAAATCGATAAATTATTTATTTATTTAGTATTGGCAGAGATTCAAACAGAAATATTATGTTTTCACACCAAAGGTGCTGTAAAAAATGCATTCCTGTGTCCTGCACAGAACACAGAGTATTCTATACCCTGGCTTCTTTTTCTTTAGATACCCAAGGAAAAAAAGCCCAGGAAAAGCAGTATGCTAATAATTCCATTAGGTTTTACTAGACAAATAAAAGTGTTGTTTGTTGCTACAACAGCACAGACTGAAAAGAAACAGTCAGAATTGCCACTAATTATAATTCCTGAATGCAAATATGCTGGCAGTATTCTGTTCTCTGTAGTCTGTTTCTGTAAAAACAAGTGATCTTTCATCTGACCATTCAATCATACTAAAATACCCCTTAAGATAGTGTTTTTATGTACAAACTTAGTGAGTATGTGAGTGAGAATAGGATTTCACACAGAGGTGTTTGTTTTTGTTTGTTTTTTTTTTTTCCCAGATTACATTACACAGATTCATGTAACAAGATTTCCTGGTTTTAAAATCTTGCCTCGTGAGGTTTGAATGATTTTTCCAGGAAAATTTGTAAAATTAAATACAGGGCCAGAAATATGACTGAGTTATATCTGATTTACCATTGTTTTGTTCAAGACAGACAGGGCGGTGTGCTGGTTTTGGCTGGGCTAGAGTGAATTTTCTTCTCCGTGTTTGGTAGGGGGATGTGTTTTGGATTTGTGCTGAAAACAGTGCTGGTAATAGGAAGATGTTGTTGTTACTGCTGAGCAGGGCTTACACAGTGCCAAATCCTTTTCTCTTTCTGGTGCTGCCTCACTGGTGAGGCAGCTGGGGGTGCTTGGGAAGGTGGGAGAAAGCTCATCTGGGACAGGTGATCCAAACTGATCCCAAGGATATTCCACTCTACACCATGCTCAGGATAGAAAGAGGGGGAGAGAAGGAGGAAGTGGGTGATGTTCAGAGTTAGTGTTTGCCATCCCAAGTCACTGTTTAGGGTGAGGGAGCCCTGCTCTCCTGCGATGGCTGAACACCTGCCTGCCCATGGAAGTGGTTCATGAATTTGTTGTTTTGCTTTGCTTTTCTTTACCTATTAAACTTTACCCCAACCCACAAGTTTTCCAGCTGTTACCCATTCAATTGTCTCCCCGACCCTGCTGGTGAGGGAGGGAATGAGCAAATGTGTGGGGATTAGTGGCCAGCTGGGCTTAAACCATGAGAGACATTCTTAATTTTTTGTTTTAATATTTGACATATATTTTTAGATTAATTAACTGACAGCTTATTTGCACCAGCCTCTGCTATTTGTAAGGTAGACGTGCAAAGTTTCAATTTTCCAAGATTTTTCAAATATCAAAATGTCATTTATTGAAATAACCTTTATATTTTTGTCTTTTGTTCTTTCCACTTTCCCCTACTTTCTAAATCCTGTGAAGACAGTATGTAAGTAACTTTCATTCTTTTTCTGTGTATGTATTTAATGTACTTTCAGCACATTCTATGTGTGCTGGGGGCACTTTGAGGACAATCCAATTGCAGTCTTGAAGGTGCTTGCAGTTACTGGGTTTTATTTATGTTCCTGGAAGAGAGAACAAAGAAATGCAGAAGAATGTTTTATGTGTTTCTGCTGTTTTGGATGCCTCAGGTGAGAGAAAGGGGAAGAGAGAGAGAGAGAAAGTTAGGGGGAGGGGAAGGGAAGAGAAAGAAAGGAAGGAGTGGGATAAGGAAGAAAAGAGTGTAGGGAGTAGGGAAAGAAGGAAAAAAGGAGGAAAGGGATGGAAGGAGACAACGTGTTCTCCTGGGATCATCTATAAACCAGTGTGGATGTTGCTCATGGAAAAACAATTTAAGATTCGGATAGATTTCCGAGTTGAAATATCTTTGAAAATCTTGTTCAAAATATAAGTTTCCACTGAGTTTTGCTGTGCTAAGTAATACTTTCAGTAATAACAGTAATTTAAATTTTAGCAGATGAATGTAGAAAAAAAAAACTTTAAATGCTTAAGTATTTTTCAAGAGAGGGAGTTGAGTAGCACTGCTTCTGTTTCCTCAATAACAGAATTGGCTGGCAAAACTTGGAATGCATTTGTATCAGCAGAGGCTGAGCTATTACCTTTATTTTGAAAGCAACATTACAACTAAATAGGAGCTTATATTCTCCCTTGGGATGTGCTGAATTGTGTCATTTCCAGAGGTAAAGGAACTAATGTCTGCATGACAAACTCCTCCTCACACGAGACAGTTCTGTAGGATGAAGCTCTTGTACAACTGCTGGCATTTTCAAACCCATCACCACGAGTCACAAACCTGTACTCATCTACATCCAGACTAAGTTCTTGATCAGTCAGCAATTTGTGATTCACATCCTTCATACCGTGGTGAGAAGTTCCTCACGTACCAGTTCTTTGAATTCTGCCTATCACAGTCAGAAAAATAGAAGGAAAAGATCACAAACAGGGGAAAAAAAGAGACAGATTTGAGATATTCTCAAGGAAAATATATATCCTATTGTGGATAGACCTAAATGTTTAAAACAACAAACTTCACAACATGGGACAGGATGATGTTTTAGGAGGGCAGAATTCTTAGAGGATCTATCACTTGGTTCTTTAAATAGAAAATGCCTATGTGTTCCTATTTATAGTCTGTCACAAAGCTATCAAAATGAATGGGAATATGATTTTTGCTTTCTCCAGTTTACTTCTCAGGCTTTTTTTACTATATATTTTCTCTTTAATGTTGGGAGATTTTGGAAAGAAAAAGAATGTTCTACTATTTTCCTCTTATATATTTACTCCCTTTATATTTCCTTTGTATATTTACCTCTTCATTTTCCATTTTGACATTTCTTACCCCCAAGTATACTCTAAACATAAAGGCCACAGCTTGAGGGAGAGTTTTAATGTAAAAGAGACAGTTATGGGAGCACAGCTGAGGCTTTAGGAAACTGAAATATCCTGCAAGAGAAATAATCAATAAAAATAAAAGGAATATTTGAAATAAAAGCATTCAATTTGTCTGCAGCAGATTCACTTGCTCAGTCTCATTGTGCAGTAATGGTGAAATGGAAATTATGTTTGGCATCAGGCTTTGTTTGCTTGCTTAATTTATGGGAGGTTCATCAGTTGTGAGTTCAGATCATTTACAGTGAAACCAGGCAAACCCCCACCTCACTGAGGCTTTGGCTTAGTACAAAAATGAGTTTCATATTCCCCTTATTAGCATTCCTTGCAGAGATTTGTGGGACAGGTGGAACCCAGGTCAAATGGTTTCATTACAGCTTTGGTTTTATGACAGTCTTTACTTTGTGTCTGATGCAAACTTGCTGAGCACATAGTGGTACAAATTGTCTGTTTATCTGCAGTCCTTTTTCTTTTTAATTCAATGATGGCATTAAACTTCAAGAAGATATCACCTGAAAGCTGACAGCTGCACTTACAAAGCAGTGTATCAAACATCAAACATCAAGGAGCTGATGCAGCATCTTTCACTCTAAACTTTGCCACTCAAATTATGAAATAATTTGAAAAGTAGACTTTCATTAGAGCATAGTGTGGTAATATAAAAGCAAAATTACTGTATAAACACTTGAGAATGTGCATACATAGAAAATAGCATCTTTTATAGGATTCATAGCAATTGTCAAAGTGCAGAAGGGGCACAGAAGATTTAGAAGCAATGTTTTGCCATGATTTCCATCTGAAGTCAATGAAAAATTGCCCATTTGCGCCACATTTTTTTATCTTTTGTATATTTCATATAACTCTAACACAGATGTTTTATTGCAAATTAGGAAATCAAATTCCAGATTTGTCATTAATCTCATGTAGGCACTGATCTCATGACCTGAGAAGACAAAATTATTTTTGGTTTTGTGGTAAATTGACTTTTATTTTCCAAGTAAATTGAAAATAAAAAAGTGCAATGCTTTCTGATTTGAAGTAAATAGTGTTCACAGTTTTTCAAAATGTTTATTGCTAGACAGGTCACTATTACTTCATCAGTGCATTAATCATTATGATAATCAAAATTAATATATTTTAAACTTTCATAGTATAATCAACAAGAAAACATATTTCCACACATTTTGATTTTAAAATAAATAATTTAGTGCAAAGAAAGAATTATTTATTCATCCACAAATCACAATAATTGGCAGGGTTCAATGCCAGTTCAATACCAGTGAATTTGCCAGACAGTGCTATTGTAAGTCTTTTTCATAAATCTTTATAACCGGGTGTGCAGAGTCGCTCATAGAACCCCAGTTCTATCTTGTATGAAGGATTTAACATAAATATATCATTCACACATTTGAGTGTATGTTGTTATTGATGAAACTCTGATTTGTTTGAAATCAGTAGCAAAATATGTATTGATGTAAATGAAGCTAATATTATAAGCTTTTCAAATGAAAAAAAAAGGGATTTTTTTCAAACCAATTGCACAGATGGAAGAAATGTTGCAGGGGTGGAGCTGCCATTCTGTCAACTTTTTATATGTTCCACAGAAATATTCAGCACAGCTGTGCAGGTAAGGGTACAGAGATAACCTGCTGAAATAAAAAAGTACATGATTATCTCTGACTTGTAGATTTCATGAAAATACAAGATATTAACAATTTTTTAAGCTATTGAAATTATTCTGAAGTGTGTGCGAGATTTATTGCTTTATTAATTTGTTAAATTGATCTGATGCTCAAGTTAAATAAGTTAATGTTTACTTTGAAATGGTACAAAATAAGTTAATCATCCAAATTTGTAATAGAATGGACATCTTGCATACTTCTAAGGGCTGGTGTATACAGGAAGGCAGAAAGGAGATATCAATACTTTGGCTGTCCATTTTGTCATCCATGTCTTGGGTCAGGGGACTCCAGTAAAGCATTCATATTTCTTTATTGTGTATGCTCAATTTATCCTACACATCTTGGACTTAGATGCATTACATGCCCTGATTTTATGCTAGGTTTTTTTAAAATTCATACCATACATTAATTTTGCAAGTTAACTGTTGCTGTTTTTCAATGCAGAATTTATTATTCGCTGTTCTATTATAGTTTGCTTCTATAAAACCAATTCTGCTTATCTCTGTGTTCAGGTGGCTAAACAAGGCTTGTGTAGAAAATTGACTTCCAGCCTATAAAACTCCTTACCAATGACAACTTGACAGGATGATTTCTGTGTTTTACATTTCCCTCTGTAGTGTTGCTCCTGAGGAATGCCACTGAAGCAGGGGCCTGTTGGTTTACCTTGGGGTGCTGTGGACTTGGTACTGCATTTTCTGCTCAATTCTGGCAGCAAGCAGAGAAAAAAATAGAGAAAGGAACAAAAAAGATGATCCTCCACTATAACTACTTTGTACAACATGACTACCAAGGGTGCAATTTTAAAATAATTCTCTCCCACAACAGTATTAGAGATCCATGTATTCTATCTCTTTTTCCTGTAAAATATAGTTCATTAGGTTCTGAATGTTGTTAGTAATAAACTATTGTACAAATGTATAAACAGTTATATTGCATTAATAAATGAAGAATTAATTTGTATGGATTGTAAGAGTTGAGCAAATACAGGAAATTATTGCCTATGATTTTTTCAGGGCTTCTGAAAAAAATGTACAAGAGAGGTCATAAATTTCCTTCTGGAAAGCATGAGTATGAATATTAGATTTGTAGCTAAAACTAATCAAATTGCCTACTATATAAGGGATATGACACACTGGAAGTGTTTTATTGTATTTTTTTCCCAAATTATTCAGAATTTGAATGTTTTTAAACAATTCACCCCTCAGTAACACAGCAAAATTAATTTCAAATTTGCATAGTTATTGAAAAACTGAGGGAAATTACTAGAAATTGAAAGTCTCATTCAACTCAGAGTTTACTGTTCTGCTTTTGACCATGTATTTCTGCAAACTTTCATTTTTTATACATGAATAAATTCACCCAGAGTAAAGACACAAAAATCCCTGTAAAGACCATCTTTCCTTTCTCTCTCAATCTTTCAGTGCCCTGATGCCTTTATATAGAGCAGTATATAAAGAGGTGTTCTGGAAAAATGGTTTTTGACCAGGAATCTCAATTTTCACCAGAGATTTACCAGTGTATTTTAGTGTAACTTGGAACTGAATGATCAGAAGCTGATTAATAATCAGGCCTGCTGGCTGGATTCCTTAAAAATAGGTGGTACCACTAATCAGTGTTAGCAATCACTGTGCTGTGACAGCTCACTTATATTTGCAGTCAGTTGAGTAAGAACTTGTTTCTAAACAAGAGCTGCCTCTGATTTTGGAACAAATGAAAATTTTTTATGTCATTTACCTTACATATAGTCACACGTTTGCAATGAGGATAATCACTGCCATTATAAGCCAACAGATGCTGTGGCTTACAGTTTAAAGGACATCCTTTGTCATGGAAATTTCCTCTGCCTTTCACATTAGGTTTTTTCTGCCTTAATGACTTATCCCATATCTATTAAAGGTCTGAGGATGTTTCACTTCACACTTCTGATTCATTCTCACAGTAATTCCCTACTGAAACTTGTATTTCTGTCCTTGGTACTACTCAAACTTTTTTTTTTTTTTTATTGCAGTCAAGAAAGCTTCTAGCAAACCATTTTAAGATCTTAATGGTGACTGCTTTTGCAGGGGTCACTCAGAGAGTAGGTATCTCAAACTTTTATTCCTACACTGCATGAAGTGCACAAGTCTTACCCCTTCAAATGTTAAGCTGGAGTGCAGCAGCACCACTAATACCAGTGCCTTTTATGCCTGCTGCTTGTTTTTATTTTCTGACTGTTCTCCAAAGCAATATTCAAGATGTAGAATCAGATCCATTAAAATTCTGGGGAAAAAAAACCCAAGAAAATTATTTCTTTTCAAATTTTCAGTTTGTGAGATTAATGCACTCATTTGATCTCATGCTGGGAACTCATCCTGGCACTGCAGAGTCAGTGTCTAAGGGGGGAAGGACCACTGCTTGGTCAGGGCTGGCAGCAAATTGAAGAAACTACAACTCACGCCATCCCACAGAGGGAGTTTGCCTCACTGAATCCTTTGCATTTACACAGCATTGGGGTGATGCAGGACACTGAGGTGAGGAGGAGTCTGTGCTAGGGTGGGGATCTTCCTGAACCAAGGCAGAACATGGCATGACCTTTTATTCCTGTAATTGCTCATGTGCTGCCACTTTCCTGGGAAGAAATCCCACTGCAGTCACAGCCCTGCAGCAGAGATATCTCCCTGAATCTGCAGCTTGGGGGCTGAAGATTTGCTGTCTGGTACACCTCAGGTCTGACATCCTCCTCTGAGTGGGATCTGCTCTTCAATTTATTGAGTGCTCTTTCTGCATTCCCTCCCCTGCTTCAGCCCAGATGATGGAGAATGAAAGTAGTGAAAGAGAATCCACTGTTGCATACAGGTAGGCATATTAGAAAAAGAAAGGTCTTATAAAATATGGTTTAGGCCCTGCTACTTTAGCTAAGCTAGCAGTCAGATTGTAACTTCCCATGAGAAAAATCATAAGAATGAAAGCAGTTAGCACAACAAACTGCTCTGGTAACAGAACCATTTGCACCTGCAAAAACTATAAATGTTTCCCATGAGATGTTAGGAAGGATGAAAGTTTGACAAGAAAGTCTCTCAGATATGTATGCTTAGCAGAAAGATTTTTAAATGTAGACTGATGAAGGAATAGAGATGGGAGCAAGTTTTGATATAGAAGAAAAGAATTGCTGAGCCAGTCTTAGTGGCTAACCAAGGAGGCAAAGAGTGTGTTAGTTAGAAGGGGTTTTTATGGCTTAGAGCAAAGGATAGACCCACCTCAAACTAGAAGATGTTTTTATCAAGCAGAAAGATAGCACAGGCAAACAAGTCACAAAGTTGCAAGTAGAAAAAAGGTCTCAGAATTTTCCACTGCAAGAAAACTGAAAAACAACTTCTAGCTTAAACTGTAATGTACTAACTTCTAGTGATTGGAGAATAGTGACATGAAGATGATAATTAATGTAGTTATGATAGGCTGTAGGTAGGAGTTAAGGTATGGATTGGTTCTACTGTGTTAAGATGCTCAGCAAAGAAAAGTCTATAATGCATTGTAACCAAAACCAAAGGGTCTCCAGGGCTGCCTGCAGCTGGAGCTGACAGCTCTGTCACCCACCACCCTGGACTGCTGTAACCTCTTGGATGTGATAAACTGCATTTTGGAGAGCCCCTGGAGTCCCACATCTCTCGTTCAGGCTCTTACAGTGAGAATCAGTGAAGAAGATGAATAAACAATTTAAGAATAGAGAGTCTTAGCATGTACACATTAAAACACCTTTTAACCAACGAACTGAGTGGCAAGAAAACTACTAGCCAATTGGAGTTAACACAAGGTCTGTGAAAACTGTGTAAAAATGAGTTATGTGGATAAAGAATTGGCTTTCATGCATGAAGAAATGGAGTCCTGTCTGCTTATTACTCGAACAATCTACTTTTAGAAGTGTTCAAGCACCCTGCGCAGGTAATTTAGGTGGAAATGGAGAAGGGGCTGTTCACTGGACCAGCTCATCTGGCAGATGGGAAAGGAAGGGGAGGTTGCTTCCACCAGGGAGGTGGGAGAGATCAGATGGGGGCGAGGTGGCATCACTCAGATCAGATCATCAGCACAGCTGCAGCTGGGAGAGGATGTCCTGCTCCACCCATTGTCCTGAGCTACACTAATTCTGAATCTAATAAGTAGCTTCAGCAGTTTCACAGGGCGAATTTGGGTCTGGCTGAAGCATGAGTCATATCCCATGGAGGAGGTCAGAAATGCTGTTATTGATGCTTTCTTTGTGTAAATTATGTGGGAGACACAAATTCAGGACCTTGGTTAAAAAGCTTCTACATCTCAGTTTTTTCCTTTGTTTCATATCTCGCTTGAGTGAAGATGGTGAAACTATTGTTTTGGAGTGCCAAAAAAATGAAGGATTTCTGATAAGAAATAAAGATTGCACTTTCTTACTTCTTTTATCTCTATTAGTGACAAACAGTTTCAGAGAAGAATAGATAAAATATGTACAGAGGACTTTGATTACAACTCAAATAATCTCTATTTTCCTCTAATTTTCTCTTCAATACAGGAAGTTTAGCATATGAAACTAGCTCTTCTTTAGCTTCAAGCATCAACTACTTGAATTTAAAATGGAATAATTTTATATCCCGTTTAGCATTAAGGAAAACAATTAGAGTTATGATTCCAAACAAGTATATTTTAATGCATTATTTGGTAACACACTTTGCAGTTTTAAATAAATGCTTCAGGATTGCATTTAACTCCATTAACTTTTAAAAAATAGCCTTTTTTTTCCTTTTTCCTCTTATCATTTTGTGTTCATCATTAAATGCTGTGTTGCCCTTCTTAACACTGGAATAAGGAAGGTATAGTTTTGTAAGGCACAACACCTAATCCAGGTCAGGCAAAGGCATCATAATACACCTGGCTGTGCCTTCAGCATCAGTGGTGTTCAGTACTCTCAGCTGGTCAGACAGAAAAAAGTTAGCTTTTATTGACAAAAAGTGAGCTTTTACACTTGGACAGGAGTATGTGGGGTCTGTCTGGCACAGCCTCAGGCAAAAGTCCAGCTGTGAGGGAGAGGAGGTAGGAATCTATATTGGTTACAAATAGTTTGTAATTAATTTGATGGGCTTTGTAATGCCATGGTATGTTGGCTGCTGGATTTTATTCAGTCCACATGCATCACCCTCTAATCTAGAAAAAGAATAAAAACAAAGCAAGGAAAACTAATCTGCAATAGTATATTTATACTCTGAGACCAACAAGAAAAATTGAATTACAAGAAATTTATTTTGCACTAAATGCATTTGGCATCAATCACTATCAGGCTTTCAGAAAACCTGATGTATTATTAAAAAAATTAAAATATTAACCCTTCTTCTTTCCCTATTTACAACTCTTTTTTCAGTTACAGAAATCACACTGATGGGAAATATATAATAAAGAAAAAAAGAGAGATTGCAGATATTCTACTCTGTCTACTATCACAAGTAAATTTTTTTGTCAACATAGACAATTTTGTTGGAGAAAGACTGTCAAAGAGCAAGGAAGAGTCAATAAATCATACACAGATACAAAATCCAGGGATGTAAAATGGAGTGGGAATGGTTTTCTGATAGGTGCACTGATAATGCATCTAATTCTGTAGTAAAGACATACAGAAAAAATGAGTTAGCAAGATATTTTGATACAATTTTATACTGCAAGTATAAATTCATCAGGTAAACATGACAAAGGAGAAGAGGAAAATTCTTAAAAAGAATAAAACATTCCATGTGACGATCTAGCAAAATACAGATATCTCTGGGAACAGTCTCTGCTGATGACTCTTTCTTGAGGTTTGGTATCAGTTTTCCTTTGGAACTATGCAGCAAGGATCCAGAGGCAGCAACCATCACACACTGTGGTCTCAAGTGGACAGCTGAAATCCATTTTCTTGGTGATGCCATGTTATCCAAGGGTTTAAGTAAAGAATTTCAGACCTGTATGAATTTAGGCTGTTTCATCACTTCCGTAAAAGAGCCTTCATAGACTGGATTTCCAAAGGAGTTTGGAAGGAAGCAATACTTCTAAAACAGTCAGGTATTAAACTTTCTGGACCCCACTGCCTAGGAAGCAATATTTTCCAAGAGGACTTTGTATTATTATGCTTTTCACAGGAGAGGTTTTTTTTGGAGAGCAGAGTGGTTTTGTTAGCATGTGTTGGGTTTGATCTTGTCATAAATTGAATAATATGTTAAACAATATTTAAAAACAGGATTTTTCTTAGCTCCTCCACCTTTTATGAAAATGCCAGATAATTTGTAAATCCCATTTAAAATAATCTGAAAATCCTACTAAAAGTTTGCCATTGGCATCTGCCCATTTTGCATGGGTCCATATGGAGGTAATTGCCATAGGATACATCTCCTTTTTTCAGACCATGACTTGTTATTGTGAAGCCAGTACTACAAATCTTCACTGATCAGAGTAATAATACAAAAATGTTGCATTTAGGCAAAGTTCATTTACTTGGCTGCTTCTTGACATGAACAAAATTTCTCTCATCATTTTTCAGCTCTCCTTTATGTACTTGTAGCCCATCAAACTGAGGATTTATCGTGCTATAAGATGGATACTACTTGGAACAAGCTAGTCTTATTTTTAAATACATAATGTAAGCCTAACCGAATCATAAATATTTCCTTTATCTTTACAGAACTAAAATTATTAACTTAACAATGTATTGCAACAGAATCTCAACAATGTTACTCCTTTAGCTCTTGGGAATTAGCACATCTTTTAAAAAACTTGATAATTTGTACTTTCAGAAAATAATTTCAGCATATAGATTTTCAGCTAAAGATATGATTTTTAACTCTTTGTAATCACTCATTATTCTTTTTAATCACTGAAACATTATTAATTATGCTATGAAAAATTCTAGAAAAACAATAGATATTTTAAATGCAACTTGAACTAGAAATATTTTTTTCTTATATTGATATAAAAATGCTCAGAAAGTAGTTCTGAGAAGAAAGGAAAATAAAACAAACCAACCTGTTTCTGAGATTTATTTTTGCACTTCAATCTGCTCCCAAATCAAAAAGAATTGCTGATGTCAGGTGGGTCAAATCTCTGTGAATTAATTGGATTTTCTGCCAAGGAATTTACCTCACAAGAGGCCATCATTATTATGTAAAAATCTTATTACACCTTACTTTGGTTTGAACCTTTCAAACCATAAATGAGCATAGGGTGGGGGAAGGTGGGGAACAAAAGAAAAAGCACTATGGAAAAGGAGGACACAACATGCTGCCCTTTGGAGGGTATTGTAGGACGGGAGTGCAACAATGCAAACCCAGGGTATATTTTGGCCTTCACAAGAAACCAAATTTCCCTTCACCCAGGGTTCTGCATGTGCAATGCTTTGTTTTGTCTTCTTCCTGCATTTCAGCTCAGTAATGTTGCTAAAACAGGTCTGTGAGTGGAAAAATAGACACATTAAATGGAGTTCCTGTGATTCCCTTAGTATGAACAGTGGCACGAATAGTGTTGGTACACTGTGCAGCAATTAAGCTCCACATGTATTTTTGTTTATCCCCTCAATATAGGCAGCATACTAGAACTTATGAAACAATCTAAAATGGTTAATTTTAGATATATTGGAATTTGTTTTCTGTGCATGATTTTATTCTATGTTGCAGTTTGTCTGGCTGGCTTTCTTAAAACAAGGAACTGCAAAATAAGCTCTTAATAATTATAATGACTGTAACAACAGTTAGTCTTATACTGCTTTCAACCAAGATTTTGAGGTATATTAAGAGCAGCAGTACAAAAAAAAAATACTTATGTTCCACAAATGTGAGGTGAACACACTGCTGCCACATTAAACATAAATTCGTTCTCAAAGAGTGAATGCAGAAACATGGCAACAGAAGGAGAAAACTCTGAGAATGCTGTCATCAGCTGAGAAAGAAACCTGACAGTTTCTTAGTCCTGAGAAAGAAATTGTGGTGGTATTTATGAAGGCACCCCACTTTTATTCGCACAGCTGTGTCTGCTGCCAGTACAGGCAGGCAGTGACACCGTTCTGGATGTGAAAAAGCTCTGGCTTATGAATGCACAGACAGGGTGGCAGTGACTGGGCAGGTTCCCTCCTCACTTTCAGCCCACCTTCACACCTGCCTGCTGTGCTGCAGCGATGGTTTGAACCAAAGGAAAATAAAAAGTGGGGCTGGGAGGAAGAGTATTCAGTAGCTGCAGGGAGAAGAGGAACAGCAGGTGATTACTAGAGAGTAGGTGATTTATCATAAGAAACTGCTTAGAGCCAAAGCTTCATCCTGATTGCTCTGATTTCCTCAATTTACACCAAAGTGAGGGATATGTGATAAATGGAAAAGAGGCCTTCATTAAAAAGATATTGTAATTCACTATCATTTTACTAATTACCTCACTTGTGGCTTTCAGTACTCTTCAAGTTCTGGTTATAATCTTCTAACTAATTGTTGACTGGAAACAGAATAAAGTTATACAGCTTGCATAAGGATTCCCAGAGAGAAACAATATTTGCTTTCTGTGATAGATCCAAGCTGTTTTCCTGTATCATCATTTGTCTCCAGTATAAGAAAGAATGGAGTATCTTAATGTGGTAATGATGTGAGAAAAGTATTTACTATGTGTTTACTATGTTATACAGTTATATTTTCACTTCCCTGGTATTTTCTGTGAAAATAAAATCACTCTGATCTTAAATGTGTTTATCTGTTTCTTTTTTAATATTAGAATCAAGTAATCATCTTATAGACAGTCAAATTCCATTCAAATTCTGGCTTTCTGTACTAGAAACCATATTTTTTTATACGGTAGGTTTCACTTTTTAACTATCTGCCACTGGAAACAGCTGCACTGGAGAATCCATCAGTATTTTAAACAGCATTTATTTTCACGATTATGCCTGGAAAACACAACGTGGTTTCACGTGTTGCTTGTTCAGTGCCATTTGTAGGCACAGTTGGAGAGCCCCAGGTCACAGCCTGGGGAGAGGTTCCTGATACAACTTTACCACACTGCTGCATGTGATTTCCCCTACCCATGTCTACGAAGACTTTTCTTTAGTTTTTCTGCCCTGCTTTCTCTTCCTCTTTAGATCAATACTCAAGATACCTACCACTCCATAATGGTCTTTCCTCTTTCTAATTAGTTTCCATCTTCTGTGGTTCACCAGACTCCTAATATAACAACAAAAGCACAAACCACTATGGTTTTTTTCCCCTGCTCAGTTGTCACCAACATTCCTTTGTCCTCAAGGTCTTAAGTTCTGTCTTTTTCTGGAAAAATATAGACACTCTCTGCTTGCTCACATATCTGAAGATTCCAGCTCTCACACAGCCAACACACTTAAATGTATAGAGCCTTTAAGAGCAGGATCTAGAGCTGGTTTTCTAAGGATGTAGGTTGTTCTTATATAAGTAGGGTTAAATTTGTTTCAAAATTAGGAAAAAAAATAAAAAAGAAAAATTGTTCATTTGTATTTTCTGCAAATTATCCTAAAATCCTTTAAAGTACTTCTGTGGAAACAGTATTTCCTCCATAATCTGAAAGCACAAACCAAAGAAATGGTAAGAAGATACTAAAAATAAAATCTCTTTTTTATTTTTTTAACTTGCAGAGGTATTTCCATTCCCCATTAGAAACCTGATATACATTCTGATGACAGAGCATTATGTTCATCACTTATAAATGTAAGGTTTTCTCCAAGATTCTTTTTCTGAGCTGTCTTTCTCTATAATTATTCAACCAGCATAGTTCCTCAGAAAGAGAGCAGATGGATTAAATAAGCAAGCTGATTGAAAGAAATGGATTATATAATAAAGTATAAATGCATATTGGACTTAAATAATGAGAACAATTTGCTTTCAAATTGCAGTGCTTTTTTCATCAAAAGCAAAATAAAGTCTTTAATATTTCATTTCTGAATCTTGTAGACAGAAAATCTACAACTGTTCTCCACAGGACACCAGATCAAAACAATACAAATTAACTACAAGTCTAATTTTGAGTTAACAGCTCTAAACTGTTATAACTATTATAACTCTTGTAAGTCTTAGAGTTCATTTAAACAAACACATATTCTAAAATACACAATAGATATTTTAAAATGGTAAAACACAGCTTTTATACTGTTTGCTTCATTATAAAATAATTACCAAAAATGAAATTCTACTAAATCTTTTCAAAGTTACTTAGTAAAATTAAATTTCATTAAACATTATTGGTTTGATGATCCTGTCAAAGTGTTACTGAAGTATGAAGGGAATGACAGCTGTTAGGGTTCTTGCATGAGTAAGGAATAGTGATGCCTCCAACCCATTTGGTAATCTACAAGCTTTATTAGAAGGCAGTTTTGGAGATTAAGACTATGCAAATCAGAAATACAGAATTAAGAAGCATCACCACACCTCCATTGAAATAGAGGAGTATTTAGTAATTTGGTGTTCCCATGTTAGAGAACTCTTTTGTGTGTGAGGTCATGATTAAGCATTCACTGTCATGGGTCAGTGGCAGTCATCATGCAATGGCCTGATTTGATTTTTCCATAACATTGGAGTTATTGTAGCAGATTATCCTTAGGGCTGATACTTCTGTCCCTTGTTCTTTTCCCAGAGCAAACTTAGCAAATGTGTATATAAAAAAGTCAGCTAGTGAAGTATAAGCCTTTAAAATTATTTCAAAGCAGAAATAACTTCATAAAAGAGTGGAGAAAGCTCTCAATGAAGATTAAAATAATAAAGAAAAGTCCTTTCAAGTAGGATTTCAGTGGGCTTCAGCCACAAAATCCATACCTGCCAGTTGCTTATATTTAGAAACTAAACAGGGTGTCACCTTTTCTTAACTGAAGGTTCCCTAAATCTCTAACTTTCTGCTCATTACTGTCTTTCCTATTTCCTGCCTAGCCACATTTGGAGCCAGCATGGGAGTGTTCTGACAAATCACACAAGTAAATATCCCTAAGCAGCATCTTTCTGACAGAGAACTCTCCTGTACAGAAGAGTTCCTCCTCACTCTTAATGAACCTTCTCAAAATGACCTCTGAATTCTGGATCTGGACCAAAGGGTGGAAGATGTCATCTGGAAAACTACCAGGTGTGAAGAAAGGGAAGGTCAGATACAGCTGCTTTTCATTTTGGTTGTTATAACCCTTCACTCAGCAAGTCAGCTTTTTCCAAGATGTAGATTACCTAACATAAAAGAGACTTCTATTTTCTTCCTCATGAACATGTATAAGGCCTTATTGGCAAAGTGTTTGTAATTTTGCCTTCATATAACTTGCAAACTTAGAAAAGCACTTAGTTCTGAAATACCACCTATTTTAAATTGGGCCCTTACTAGCTATTATTATATTATGTAACAAATTTATAAATATACATTTATTAAACTGGTTAGACTGGTTTAGTAAAAAATGCTATGTAAACTACATAGCTATATACATTCTGTATAAAATGTTATATTTTTTCCTAGGAATTTATCAATTAAATTAAATTGTATATTATTAATAAAAAAAAATACCTGTTCAGAGGTATTGATTAGTGTGAACAAAAAAAATGCATTTTAAAATAAATAATTTCTGGTTAGTTCAGAGTTTGAGGAACCAAGGGACACTTCCAATTCAACTGTCCTTGTTTTATGGAGGACCTCATCTTGATAAAATCAACTGGGAGGATTCCATAGTTGTCACAACCCAGGAAAGTAGATTTCTAAAACATTAGATGGCAGCTTGATGGAAGGTCCTAGGGGACCCGACTCAGAAGGATGCCCTCCTTGATCTTTTTGTCAACAGAGAGGATCTTGTGAATGAGCTGAAGTTTGGTGGCCATCTTGGCCACAGCAACCATGAAGTGACCAAGTTTAAAATCCCTGTTTACAGGAGGAAAAGTGCAGCAAAACCTCAGCTCTGGACAAGAGGAAAAGAAACTTCAGGCTGCTCATGGAATTAGTAAGTGAAGTCCCCTGAGATAATATTTTTGCATATGCTGGGTCTATCAGCACTGGTCACTTTTTAGTTACGTCATAAGGGAACAGGAGCAGAAAGTTGCTAAAAGTTGGAAATCATGCAGACAAGGCAGAAGGCCAGCTTGGCTGAGCAGGGATCTTCTCTTGGAAATAAGGTAGAAAAGGAAGGTATGTGCCAAATGGAAGCCAAGTTAGGTGACACGGGAAGAATACAGAGATGTTGCTTGCCAGTGTAGGGAGAAAAATTGTGCGAACAAAGCTCAGTTGGAGCTGAAGCTGGAAAGAACTGTGGGGGATTATAAAAAGGGCTTTTTTTTCCAAATATATTAATTCCATTGGAGAAATAATATCAGTCCATTACAGAATGGAGATGGCCATGTCACAGACAGGGACATGAAAAAGGCAGAGATGTTTAACACATTCCTTGTCTCCATCTTTGACATGGAAAGTAGACCAAGGAAGTCTCAGTGCCCTGAGCTAGAGGACCAGCATTGTGGCATTGATAAACTTCCAGTTGACCCTGAACTTTTGTAGGATCTGCTCCTTCAGTTAGATCCCCACAATCTATGACATCTGATGGAATTCACCCAAGAATCATCAAAGAGTTGCTGATCTCATTGCAAAGCCTCTCTTGGTCATTTTTTAGTGGCCTCAGGAATTCAGAGACTTTCCAGCTGACTGGGAGCTGGTGAACATCCCAGTTTTCAAGAAGGGAAGGAAAGAGGACCCCAGAAGCTACAGGATTGTCAGTCTCACTTCAGTGCCTAGTAAAATCATGAAAAAATTGTTCCAGGAGGTATTGAAAAAGACCTGGAGGACAACTCAGCCATTGGTCATGGCTCGTATGGTGTCATGAGAGGAAAGTACTGCTTGTTGAATTTGATTTCCTTCTATGACAGGCTAACTTACCTAGCTGATCAAGGACAGCCAGTAAATGTAATCTTTTTGGACTCCAGTGTCACTGTCATATTTTCTGAAAAATCCTCTTGCCCAGGGTTTTCTCCTGGGAAGCCGAGAAGCCTGAGAGAAAAATGAAAACAATATTATCTCATTTGCTTCTCCTGTGTTTGTCATCGCTTTTGAATGTGGTTTGAAGGTTGTTTATTCAGCAGATGGTTGATTGGCTTCATGTGAATTGTTTTTATGTAATGACCAATCACCATTCAGCCGTGTCAGGACTCTGGAAGGAGTCAGGACTTTTTTATTAGTATCTTGTTAAGCCTTCTGTCTGTATCCTTTCTCTATTCTTTAGTACAGTTTTAGTATAGCATTCTTTAATATAATAAAATACCATAAAATAATAAATTTGCCTTCTAAGAACATGGAGTCAGATTCATCAATTCCTCCTTCTTCCTGGAGACCCAGAAAATTTCATTCCCTAGCAAAGATTTTGGTACTGTCTCTCACAGGATTCTTCAGGACCAAATGCCCAGACACCAACTGGACAACTGTATTATGTGATGGACATCATATGAACATCTCACCTTCATCTTATGGATGATCCACTGGATTTTGTGCTTGGGAAATGTTTTTTGTGATGTTAAACCCAAAAATTTTATTCCACCCTATATATTATTTCACTAAAGGTCATTCAAAATATTTGACTAGAAATTAGAACTTAAATGTCAAAATATCAGTAATATTTTATAATTACTAAAAAGAGTACTGAACGTGGTGTGAAATGCTTAGTTATTTCACCTGTTTGCATACAAATCAATTCCATTAAATTTAACAAAATTAAGATCAGCTAATAAATATTCCTTTAGGGGTATAAATATATTACTCCTTAAAACATTTTAAATTTATAATTTATATTTATAATTTATATTCAGCAATTTAATTTAACCGTCATTAGTACCTTGGGAAAAATATTTTTATTAAAAGAGTTTTTAAGAAATTGCTTAAATATTAGTTATTATTTTGCCTGAAATAACTATTTAATATATGCTGTACTATTCTAGTTTTCAATTACATTAGGAATGGGATGTTGAAGTGTTAAATACTTTAAACATCTTTAAATATTGTTTTCAAACCAATTTTAATCTTCCTGTTATTGACAGATGTTTGTTTTTTATATCTTGCTATGCAAATTCTGTGTAATGTACTACAGAAATGGAGTGTTTATGTTGTTGAAAGATAGAAAGAGGTGTGTAGGAAGTAATTTTTTATTTCACATTGTGATTCATGTATATTATTGATATTATTTTTTAATACTGGTATTGACTTTACCATTAGATGACTATACAAGAACTTTTCTCTCTTCTGGAATTACTGGTGATTTATTTTATTTTGAAATACTAAAACAATTTATGAAGGCCATAATAGTGGTTTTGTCAGTTGGATTCAGATGATAGTGGCGACAAACTTCAGAGAAGACAAAAATTTTTAGGATGTTACATCACATAAAGTTATATGTGCCAAAGAGTATTTCTAGCCATCAAATGTCAGAAGAAACCTCAAAAATGTGTACCTAAAATTTCAAAAGAAGTTTTCAAATTATCCAATCTATGGATTTTTTTTTTTTACTTTGTAATTCTCAAGAGACATCTGGGAGATGTACTCTGCCTCAACAGCTTTCCTTTCATAGTAAAAACCCACTTAAATCTGTTGTTTTCAATATGCCAGGATATACTGTGACACTGAACCATTTGTGCAATACTCATTCAAATAAGTGGAGTCCCAATGTCAAGCAATTTAATTTAGTGAGTCCTGGTGACCTGACTGATGCTTGTATCTACTGTGTTCACAAAAATCTTGCAAGGCAGAGACAATTTTCAAGCAACACCTCTATCTTTTGCACATTAATAGCATGTGGAAGCCTCAGTCGGAGCAGTGGCCCTGCATCTGATTGATGAGTAAACTCACAATAAATTACAATCCTCATCTAAGAGGACAGCAAAAACCAGTCCTGTGAAACACATGGGATAAAAGGCTTCCTGATGTTTTTCTAACAAACCACCAGATGTTTCACTGATCATCAGCAGTATTTAATTTTCTGTTCATCGGTAGGAGTCCGTAGCTATGGTGTTGCACTCCGTAGTGACCCTGACCTCTTTCCAATTTGCTGCCAAAATCTTCCCTACACGTGGATGTGCAGGGAGGAGGGTGTAGGAGAAAGAGAAATTAAACAATTCCTCTTGGCCTTTTCCTCTGTTGTGGATATGATTTCCATCCCCAGAGCAGCACTGCAGCTGTTTTGTAATGGGAACAATTTGCTAGCAGGGCAGCAGCAGGGGATGGATAACAGACAAATGACAATAATAACAGCATGGTATCCTCCCACCTCTGTAGAATAGATAAGAAGGAAGCTTTTTTTCTGCCCTTTTCTGTTTGGGGCAGTTTATTCATACAGCTTGTACTGCTTGCAGACAGTTTGAAAGCAGGGGCCACCCAACTAAAAGTAGGAAGTAATTATTGGATGATGCAGTCAATAGACTTTAAGGAAGAATGAATTACTACGATAAATACTAAAATGCTTCCCTAAGTTCATTATAGCACACAAAACATGTTTACCCTCTAGGAAGTTGTCACTCAGGTAGGGAAGAGTCAGCATCAACACATCCTCAGTGTTGCTTCATTGCAGCCTTCCACACCCCTGTTTCATTTACTTATTGCTACAAATATTTTCTGGTATTACTTATCCTGTTGAATCCCTGTCTTGAGAACTGCCTTATTTTCAATAGTCGGCATTCTGTCAGCCAATCTCACTGTTTTTCTCAACCTTTCCCTGCTCCACTCTGCAGATTTTCTTTCAGAATTTTTTTCCCACCCTAGAAACATTCTCAGGAGTTTAAGCTGTGGCTGCACAGATATGCTTCATGGAATCCAGGCCTTGGTCTCTGGCCCTTCATGAAAGAAAATGTTGTGATTTCAATGAGGATCAATTTGGCAAGCTTTGGTCCATTTTTCTGCACTCCATGTCACCCCATGCCATTTTTTAGGTTTCCCTTTGGCACAAATTATTTTTAAGTGTTTCCTTTCATCAATTTCTTCTCCTGAGTTTTTGTTTGATTTCATTCCCTGATTTGGGGATTTTGGTAAGTATAATTTTGCAAGGTTTTGTCCAGAGCACTTCACACCCCACTGCCCAAAGACTCTCTTTATACCTTTCTTCTTTGCACCACCCACGTGCTGGGCACTCAGTAAAAGGCTGCTTTTACTTTTCCATTTGGGATTTACAGTCATACACTTGGGATTAGCCTTGAAATAAGCACAAAGCCTAGAGTTCCAGGGACTCTGCAACTACAAAAGTCATGCCAAACAGAACGTGGCACTGCCCCAACCTTGCTCCCTTAACACCTTTCTGCTTGGCACCACTCATGCTCTTGGCACCTCAGCAAAAGAGGCTCTTATAATGATCCACTTAGGATTAGGGTTAGGCTTACGTTCTGGGTTGGGACAACCACAAACCCTAGAGCTCCAGAGACAGTGCAGCTAAAAAAGGCATGCCAAGGGGAGCACAGTGCTGCCCCAGCATTGCTACCTCCACAGCTTTCTGACTGGCTCCACTCATATGCTTGGGGACCTCAGCAGAACGCAGCTTTTACCTCTTTGCTTAGGTTTAGTGTTAGGCTTAGGTTTAGGCTTGGGGTTGAGTAAACCAAAAAAACCCCAGAGCTCCAGGAACACTGCAATTACAAAAAGCATGCCAAGGGGAGAACAGCAGTGCCCCAACATTGCTCCCTCCACACCTTTCTGCTTGGCACCAGCCTCAGCCAAAAGCTGCTTTTAATGCTCTGCTTAGGGTTAGTTATACTTTGGGTTTGGGAAATGGAGGATTACAGTCCAATGTACTGTGATGAAATGAGGTGCAGTGAAAAGGTCGGAAACTTACCATAAATATATTTAGTTCCAATATCAGGGAATGAAGTCAAACAAAGAGAGGAGAAGAAAATGATTACATGAAATGCTTAAAAAAAATCTGCACCAAAGGGAACACAGTAAGATGGCATGGGATGATATGTAGTGCAGGGAAATGTATCAAAGTTTGCCAAATTGATCCTCATTGAAATCTTTAAAACAGAGAAGAAAGTGTGACAAACACTCCGAAAAGGAGATATGATAAAATAAATTGTAATTAAAAAAACCCAAAAATTTGGTAATGGTGTGACTACAACCAAATGGGTTGTGATGAAATAAATTGCAGTGAAAAGGACAGCTCAGAGACCCAGACCCTTGGCATCAGGGGATTTGGGATGGGGATGTGACAGGTTATAGCTGGGGAGAACCTGTCCAGCCTGGAGAATGCTGTGTTCCTTTGGAGTGTCCTCATTGAGCTTGTAACCTGCAGCAACACTGCCCCTGCTATGTTTCTCTCACCAGACAGCAAGAATGTAAACCAGTACTTTGTCACACAGATTGAAAAAGAAAATATCAAACAGATCATTTTTCTCAAAAAGAAAATGCCATAATTAATCAAAGATAGATAATTGGATTGCAGGGTAATCCTAGGCTTTGTTCAAAACTAAACCATGAAATACTAAATTATGTTTTCTTTTGTGTTTGTTTGGCTTTTTTTTTTTTCTTTTACAATAGTAACGTCATAAAATGTACAAGTGTAATAAGTTACATTTTTCTCATATTTTTCTTAGGCTACTTTCTCCACTCATTGGATGAAGACAGGCAGAGCCATTGGTAGCAGCCAATTCCCATCACTACATTAAAAGGAGAGTTTTCTCCTAAATAACCCAAAGTGTAAAAGAAAACAAAACACATGCAATAAAGCTTTAATTAAAAAAAACAAGTACTTTTTTTTTTTTTTTAAACAGAGATTGCGGAAACCAGATTTGCAAATAGAAAAGCGTTAACTGCTTCATAAAATCTTAAATAAGCAATGGTACATTAGTTCTAATCAACTGCTCGCAGGGCTTAGAGGCTGTCCAGTAAAATCAAAACACCATAAGCACAGACGTGAAGTTTAATGGTCCTGTTGTGTTGTCTGATTTATTTCAGACCTCAGTAATGCAAGTTCCTGAATAATAACCTGGTGAGTTCATTGTTACTTTCTACTTATTTCTGAATAAGTTTATCTGCAAGATCAGCTGTTTAGGATTTCCTATGGTAGTTTGTCTAATTGTTCTTGAAAACAGCTTTTCAGGAATTATGTTTGACTGTGGTTTATATAAAGAAAATATTTGTAGGAGTAGATAAAAATTTTTATGGCACCATCTGAAGTGACTGGAAAAAACAACAGTCACAGAAGTTTGCTTCCATGTTGAAAAGATTGCTTGTTGTATATCTCTTCAAAAACATTAATTTGTTGCAGTAAAGATATAGTCTTCTACTATAAACCTTGTTTTGTTTGTATCCATTAACCTATCATTTCCACATAAAAAAAATTTCTTCTAAACAGAGTGTAAAAGTGGTTTACAAGTTTTAATTCTGTCTTATTCTGGTTGACTCCACATTTATTCTTAACCAGAGATCTAGTTCATGATACTATTGATGAATCTATAGAGATTATACATTTTTTAAATTATACTTGGAAAGGTGATGTTTTTTAAGCAATATTCTTCCATGATATAGGGTTATTTCCTCTTATTCTGATGGACTCCAAGTGGGAAAACACAGAATTCTTATTTATAGCCCAGGCAATTAAATCAAAAAGAACTAAATTGCTTTCCCAAGATCTTAGAGTAGACCTTTGGCAAAGAAAGTTTTTATTATTGGCAGTTTTTTCCATCTTAAAATCACAAAATTTTTCTTTCTTTCTAATGCAAAGTGACTCAAAAGAAAGATGACATTTTAATTTTAGAGAAAAGTTGGGGGAGAGGGGAGTAGGGTTTTTAATAATTGCATTGTGTTTTCAGTTTTTTGTTTTCTTTTTTTTTTTCTCACTTGTAAAATCATTAGATGCCTTTCACTTTTTCTATGATTCCAGTAAAACGCTCCTTTTTCTTGATCATTATTCCCATTCTTTTTTTTCATTTGGCATTATTTTTTAAAGATGTTTATTTTTATTTTGTCATAATGGTTACAATTAAGACAATAATTTATCTAGTGTCTTTGAACTATTATACAACTTCTTTTTCTCTGTATCTCTCTTTTCTAATAAATAATACATCCCATTTAATAAATTTTTCTCTATATTCAAATTTGGCCAGGAGTATGCATATCTTTTCAAAATATTGCAGTTCTTGATGTATTATATACTGGTTTCTTTATATGCTCATTGATTTACAGAAGGACTTTGTCAAGAAGTATATTTAGATATATTTTGTAACCTTAAAATAAAAAAAATATAAAAAAATAGAGAAATTTTGTGAAATTATTTTGGAGAATTTAACTGAGAAAGGCTTTTGAATATTCTTCTTAACATTGAATAGTTCAGGCCAAGTAACTTTCCCATTGCTTTTGTTTTGCATGCTTGTCTGACATCACTGCTGCAAATTTTTTGGTCTCTCTAAGCCCTATTTCTTTGATCACTGACATTTCATCATGCCAGCTTCCTGTTTCAGGATTACAATTAATCTCAGTCTATGATTTTGTACCCCTATTTTGGAGCATGTGCAGCTGTAGTCTGGGAGGGGTGGTACAAGGAGTCTCTGCTGTCCAGCAGGAAACATTGCCCAGGAGAACCTTTCTCAAATCCTCCACTGCTCTGCTTCAAGGCACTGAACAAGCCACTTTATCTCTGTTTTCCAGTCCCATTTTCCTCCCATTTCTCACTATTTTTGCCTTGGGAAAGATATTTGAGTCTCATAGTGTGTGATGCCAAGATACCAATCACAAGTGGGTTTTTTGATGCTGTAATTCCAGTATCAAAAACACCAACACTACACAGAATGAAAGCGTCACATTCCTTTAGTGAGTCTCTGGGTGCTCCTCAGCTTGTGTTGTGCTCCTGGAGCCAGAAAGGAGTTTCCCATTGACTTCAGTGAGAACACATTTAAATAAGTACCAATCCCTGTTAATCACAGCTCAAAATGCAATATTAAGAAGGAGAATTTTACCTTATTTTTTTAATATGCATATTTTATTATGACCTAGTTTTGATTTGTGTATCTGCATGTTAACTAGGTTCAGTCACATTAAGGAAACAATTTCATAAAAGTTGAAAAATCAAAACTTTTACTGTAAGAAACTCCTCAATCATAAAGTAAATTGTCCTGTGGTATATGAAGGGATCAATATTGATAAGGCATGGTTTTCCTAATTTCTGATTCACTATAAAATAAAACCATCTAATTATTTTTCTCTTTAGTTAGAATTTTTACCTTCCCTCCCTTGTCTTTTGATAGTTGTATTTGAACAGTCTCATTCTGCTGGGAGAGTATTACTCATTAGCATTTGGAAACTTTCCTCTAGGATCAATAGAGCTCCATTATTTTGATGTTTCACACTGAATTTATGTCTTTAAAGACATGTGACCGTGGATAGTTTTGTAAGTCTCCCTTTTTGTTCCATTTATTTCTTTTTCCTCTGAGTATTTTAATTCTTTGCTATAGATTAAAAAAAATTGCTTAAAGTAGGGAGATAGTAGTTACTGTAACATATTTTACATTTGAGAATAAGTTGATGTAGTTTTTAAGGGTGTTACGGATGTCTAGCAATGCTGGTCAATTGACAGCTGATGAACCACCTTGGAGCCCCCTGTTCCAGGCTGTATTTAGCCATACTTACTAGTAAATTTCAGTTTTTGGTTTGCAATGGGATGAAAACGTTTTTTTAAACAGCCTAATCTACTATTTATTTATAAAAAATGTCAAGTGGTTTGGAGTTTTTTGCTTTCCAGTACACAGGTCAGCTGTTAGTTTTTAAAAACTATTGCTGTTATCAGGACCATAGTTCAAGTTTCTTGTCACTATGCATGCAAAATTGAGTACCTCTGTCCTTGCAAAGTGAGGAGCAATCCCTAGGAGTGATCCATGTAATACTGTGTCAAAACATTGATTAGCTAAGGAGACAGCACAGCATTGCCTTTTACACGTTCTTTGGGAGAATGATGGGTCCTGTTTGCTCTAGTAACTCACAGAGTCATTTCTAATCAGACTCCTGGGGTGCCTTTGACCAGTGGTTGGTTACCTGCAGAAGAGACATTAAAATTAAAACAGATTTCAGAATGGGAATACAGCACATCACCAGCAGAAAATTCTTATTTTCTCTTTCTTGTTCCCTTATCTTTACTTGTGAGTCAACAGATGTGTGTCTGAAGGGAAAGAAGAGCATGACTACTTAATAACTGTTCCGAAACACAGATGGAACCTGGAAGTTTTTATTTTCACCAAGCCAAAAAAGGAAAACATATCAGGTATACTGCATGTGCAATCTCCACTGCAATGAACCCAGAATGGATCCTAGCTGTAAATTCTGAATATGCCTAATGGAAGCAATAGTTTGAATCTTAAATAATAAAACAAAGAGTTCTTCACTGCTCTTTAATCCCCTCTGGGAAGCCCAGTTAATTAAAGCTGTTTATTACAACTTGATCAAAAAGCCTAAATTCTATGTGTCCTACATCTAGCTACTACAATATTCTCTGTCATTGAACCCTCACGAGGCCCTGAAGACTTTGACTTGGTAATGCAGCCATCAAAGAGACAGACTAACTCACTCTTTAGTCAAGCTGTTTGTTTCAAGGTGCAGTACAAAACATGCTCTAGGCTTCCCAAGGCTGCAGTCTATTTCCTCCTTAACATTATTCCAAAATCTTCCATGCCATACTTAATTTAGCATTTGAATCAAATTAATTATTTTATAACACGACTGGTGTGGAGGATGTGGGTTTCTTGCTTAGCATGGAGCATTAATTGATGCAGTGGAATGCTCTCTTTGAGCAGCTGCTGTTATCAGTCCTGTGTTCCAAAGAGCTGACACAGGCACACACATGCACACAGATAAGCTCATGAAACATCAAGATGAAGCATTTAATTAAGGAGGGGAATGCACAAGTCAAAAAGAAAAGGAAAAGAAATTAGCACTTACAGCTGCATTTATCTCTTAATCATGAAGAAAAAAAGTTGCACTGCAACAGCTTAACTATCACTACTTTTTTTAAAGACAAGTGTGATCACTGATGAATATTTTCTTACTGTACTTGTTAAGTATTAACTGTAACCATGATCATTATGAGATTAAGCTCGTAAAAACCAAACAAAAAACTCATTTGCCTAGATTTTCTTTGGTTGAACAGACAGTTCGTGCTGGAAGCAGTAATGATTCAAATCTAATCATATAAAAGAAAAAATAATCGGTGAGTAATTTTAAAACCTTTTGCTGTAAGTTCTCTATACTGTTAAGAAAAGCCTCTATTGAGTAATAAACTGGAGCAGGGAGCATCCTACCCTGTGTTCAACTCCTTTTATCTCATAAAATAAAATAAAAAATATTAAATACTAACCCCTAAGCAACTGTTTTTGAAATTCAAGCTAAGAGAATGGGCACATTTCTTAAACCCTTTTTAGTTTTGGCTGAAAGAATAAGTTTTCATTCCACCTAAGAGAATCTTGTGCCTTCTACTCCTCTCATACAGGGCTTTTTATTCAGAGTGTTTTAAATATCAATTGCTGCCATTTTGCATTGAAGATAAAGCTTGCAAATGATGTCTTAATGTCTTTATTGATGATAGTCACTGAAAAAGCCAGATGATTTTAGCCATTTTAAATGTCTCCCATAGCAGCTTCTCTTCGGAAAGGGTAAGTGGATTTAATTTCCCATTTTCACGAAAGCATAAACCTCCTTTGTGACACAAAAAGTCCTGTTCACATGTTGAAGGCTCTGTAACTGATTTTTTTTTTTTTAATGAAATTCCTCCAAGATACAAGCAAGTAACTGTCACAACTGTGTGGAAGCAAAAGCAAATATCCTGATTTTGAAAATAAGGTAACCCCTGAATTCAAGAAGAACAGACACTAGAATAGTTGTTTCATGCTCTTACATAAGAGTTGCATTTGCTCCCTAAGAGCAGCATGACCCCTGACATCTCCACACAAATGGGTAAGGGACTGCAGGTGTGCATGAAATGCCATCAGCCCTGATGCACAGCTCTCAGGAAGCTTTCTGCCACCTGGCCAGAGGTGTTTCAGCACCAGAGGTAAGGTCCTCCTTGACACTATCCTCTCACTGTACTGCTTTGAAACTTTGGAAGACAAGCAATTCCCGATTGTAGGGGCAATCTGATCTGTCTGCATCTGCCACTCAGAGGGTCTTGAGCAAAAGGCTCAGTGATACACCAGGACTTCCCAAAGAGCAGCCCCTGCCCTTCTGCTCCCCTGGAGTCAGTGTCGCTCCCCTGAGGCTTTTCATGCAATCCAGCTGAAGTCCTTGCCTTGCTGCTTTACCCAGGAACACCTGTGGCTGCCTTGCTGCAGGTGCTGTGCCTCCTTTGGAAATAAGGTGCTGTACAATTTTCTCCCCAGCTTGACACCATCCTTCTGTAAGTGCCAGCGACAGGCTGAGCAATAGAGCCATTCTCTTCCTCGCTGGGGCTCAGCTGTGTGTTTCAACACACAGGGAAGCTGCTGTTTGTGGACCAAAACAAACAGATCAGCATCTTAGGGCGAACAGACAGAAAGGGTGGGCTCATATTCTCCTTATTTTTAACTTCACTTTTCAAGGGTGTTTTCCCATTAGCAACAGATTTTTTTTTTGTTGTTGGCATATATTTGTACCATGATCTGTTAAGACAAATCTCATAAAATTGCTGGGGTTTAAGTGACTTCTGTGTTGTAAATTATTTTTTGTTCCCTCATTTTATTCATATGTAAATACATAGTGTTAGACTATTTAGTGAATTCATATAATCCCTAGGAGACCATAAATGTCTTGTTCTATCCCTGAAGGACATCCAGTAGATATACTGATTTACTAATATGTCCCCTGACAAAAGGGTATTTTAGTTTAGTTATTTTGTAACTGAATACTTCTTTCACAGATTCATTCCCTTGACATTCCTTACATGCAGCAGTTAAATAACAAAGGTTTAATCTATATCAAACTATTAAATCACAGGTAAAAAAAGCAATAACATAAGAGAATCCACACTATAAATTACAATGAACACAATGAAGAATGTTATTAGTCATGATTTTACCTTTACTGAAACACACTTCAGGCTAATTCGATCAGCAAATGTTTTGACAATCACCATCCTCATATAGGACATTCATGCCAGAATGATTAGAGATGGATAAGAAAGTGAAAATCTTCACCAAAGCCAAGCAAAACCAAAATTCTTCCCAGTAGTTTTCACTGGAAAGCCTGCTGTGGATGATCCATATTTAAGCCTGCTGTGGATGATCCATATTTAAATTGGCCTAGAAAACACTTTGGAATTTGTGCTGCACTCAGACATTAGACATTTGCGAGTCTACTTCAAAATAATGTGTTATTAATTCTGAAAGATGATTGTTATTTTATGTTCTCTTAAGACCTGGAGAAATGGAATATAAGTTGAAAAAAAAAATGTTTGATAGAATGAAAGTAACATAAGGAAAATATTTCTCAGGATGGCATTTCTGGTTTTCTGCTGTTGAGTGCAAATATGTCTGCTCAGAATTAATAATGTAGGCATAGGTAAGGATCAAATGCCATCTGCACCTAGGAACTTTTCAAGAGATTCTCTCTGATCTTCTCTCGTCTTTTCTCTCCCAACTCTTTCCTTTTCTTGGGCCCCAATTACTCTATTTTATTTTTCACCACCTTCTGTTGCTTGTAGATAGGAGCTTATAATAAACTTAGGTAATTTTTTTCTGCTTTATGAAAGGGTAATAAAAGAACACACTAATCTCTTCTAAAACAAAGCCACAATGGGATAAGTTGCTGTGAAAATTATTTTTCTCTACTTCTGTCAATCTTTACCATAGACTAATAGTGTTATTAATGGTAACAGCAATAGTAGTGTTACTTGTTATTTATCCTACAAAAATGTTGACTGTGTTAGACATAGTTTAAATATTTGCCAACAACTCAGGAAAGGACTAACTTGCAATTTCAGTATGAAGACACGGGCAAGAGTTTTCTACAGCAAAGAAATTAAAATATGGCAAAGTATAAGAAACTGAATTGTCAGAGGAGGATCTTATTATTCTCTGTCTGTGGCTGTTATCATGGAATATTCCATACAGAGATCACAGCAAGAGAGAGAATTTAAACACAATATAAGTCAAGGAAGTGATTATCTGAGTATTTAAAAGAAAATTTCATTAATATACTTGTCTGAACATCCTAAAGGCAGGAAAACAGCTGGGCATTGATTGACTGCTCACAATGGATATATTGCTCTAGGTACAATTAAACTTTTCTCAGGCAAGAGCAGAGAGAATGTAAATTGAAATGCGAGATAATAAAGGCAAGAGAGATGACAATGAAAATATAAATATTATTAATGATATGTAGGAAAATTGCAGTCCCTGAAGAAATAACACATAACATCTCAGCAGTAATCTCAGATTGACAAGATGCTGATGGTGTTCACAGTATCTGTGAAATGAGGGAGAAGAGCTTTCTTCAAATGAAATTTAGGAATTTGGTTTGACCATACATGCAAATTTAATCTCACACACAGTGAGTCAGACCCAGAAAAGGAGAGGAACTGAATTAATTTTTCAAGTGAAAAGGATGATGGAAAGGAATACAGGATTTCAGAAAAAAATCTTGGTGACCTATTGCAGATGTTTTCGGGGTACCTTGAGTAGAATTTAAAGATGTGCTTGAAAGCAGATTTAGGATAGGACAAAAATATGGAACCTAATAGAAAGACAAAATTAACAATAAAATACTATCTCATGGGCTCAAGGTCATCTAATAGACTAAGGAAAGCAAGGGTGGAATATTGATTCTGAACCTTGCCCAAGAGAAAGTTATGAAAGACATTGAAGACAGACACAGGTTTGTGTAATAGGATAAGTTAGCCTATGAAATTTTTTTCCTGACATAAGAGGAAAAAAATAGAGCTTACAAGTTTTCAAATTTACCCACAGGCATCCAGAAACTATGATTTAAGTCAAAGAAAGAAGGGAACATGATGAAAAAAAATAATGCCATTATATATAATCTAATTCTACTGGAATAAAATTTCTACCCATTGTTCCCCCTGTTCCTGACCTTATCTTTCTATAAGGCCATTCCACAGACACACTCCATGCTCCATCCTTTACTGAAGATTTTCCTGTCCTCTAAGGGAAATAGAGTGATTAGAACACTTTATAAAGTCTGAATCTCAAAAATGTTACCATTTGAAGTAAGAGATATTTTATTTGAATGAGTTTGCTATCTCACATTATGTGTCCAAGAAATTGCTCTTGAAAGTTAAATATTTATTCAACTTCAAAGATGAAGCTGTGAAATTCTGTTCCTAAAAGAGGGTGGCATATCTCTATGTCTTCCTCTCCCAGTTTTTTCATTATCTCAGTATCTAGAGGGCTGGAAATAGCTTTATTGTTGATTCTGACTTGCTTGCCAAGCCCTACAAATGACTATGACTGCTGAATACCTGCTCTTGTAATATTTCTGGCCAAAATGTTTCTATTTCATGATTATTATTGCAAGCTATACATTGCCTGCAAGTGCTCCAGTCCCATCAACCTTTGTGGTCTCCACAGAACTCACTCTGGTTTAATGATGCTGTTCATGTACTGGGGGACCTAAACCAGATGCAACAGCCAGATGAGGTCTCAGGGGTGCTGACTAGGATGATTCAATCCCTTTGTTTGCTCTGCTGGCCACACTGCTCTTATTGGTGTTGGTCAACTCAGCTTCCCATCCCTGGTGATCCAGGGCCTTTTTTGGCTTCCCAGCTGCTCAGTGTCCAACATGCAGCGCTGTCAGGGAGTCTCTGCATTGTCCTTGGTGACTTGCTTGCAGTTCCTTTTGGAACTGCTGTTTCGGTCTTCCTTAACAGCAGATGTCCTTTCAGTTTGGAGTAGTCTGCAAAACTTTTGAACAGGGAATCATTGCCCCCATGTCCTTGTGAAAAATATTTGAAACAAGACAGGCCCCAGAACTGATCATTATAGTATTCCACTTGCTCCTCACCTCCAAAGTCCCATTAACCTCTACCCTCAAAGCTCAATCATTCCGTTTCCTGTATGAGAAGCATTTATACAATTTTATTTTATTTTAATTTACATTCAGTGGTTAGAGAGCATTATGCCTACAAACATTTACAAGGTGGGTATCAAGAGGATAGGATTAGACTCTTTTCAGTGGTTTTCAGTGACAGGACTAGGGGCAATGGACACAAACTGAAACATCAGAAGCTAATTTGAATATGAGATAAAAATCTTTACTTTGAAAGTGACAGAGCACTGGAACAGGCTGCACAAAAAGGTTGTGGGGGCTCCACTTCTGAAGATACTCAAAGACCACCTACATGCAATCCTTTGCAAGCTGCTCTAAGTGAATTTGCTTTAGCTGGGAGATTGGGCCTGGTGACCTCCAGAGTTTCCTTCTAACTCCAACCTTTTTTTAATTCTGTGATTTGTTTCATCTTCATCACACCTGTTGACACTTCTTTTGTCTTCACTTGTATTTTGTTCCAGTTTCTTTTCCTTAGAAATGTACCGGTGAATCTGTTTTTTTTTTTTTTTTTTCATTTGCAATATTTTGTCTTCTATTCCCACAGCACGTTCTTTTCACTTTTGGAAGACTGCGTGTTTCTATGTCCCTTGAATGACTTCCCAAATACACAGAGCCAGCAATGAGCTCTGAAGTATCTGTGGCTGAAAAAATAACTGGGTCTTATAGGAGCATGAGCACCTCCTCCTCTCCCTACTCCCTTCTCATTGTCTCCTCTTCAAATGCATTGGCTGCAAAAGCTTTCCTATTTCTCTTCAAGCCAATCTCTCTGAATGTCTTTAAGCTTGTGGAAGTCCCCAGAATCTTTTCATTCAACAGGTACAATTTGCAGTGAGTAGTGTGACAGTAACTCCCCAGACTGTTTCCACCCCTGGTACAGAGTGGCCTCAGCAATGCTGAGCTGCTCTGCTCCAGCCCGGTACCAACAGTGCTGACATTTGACTCCTGTCGGGCTGCAGCTCCCAGCTTGAGTGACACTTCCCAGCCATTTACCAGGCCTCTGCCACCTCAAACATGGATGTGGCAGCAGATCTTCTCTTAAGCACATCCCTGCTACACTGAGATTTTATTAAAGCTATCAGCCTTCTCTCTTTGATGTGGAGATTCAGGATTTCCTTACGCAGCAACTCTAAATCTGTATTGTAAGCAGAGAGTATTAAAGATGCTCTCATGCTCTCTACATTGAGTTAAAAAGGCAGAAGGAAGGGAGGAGGGAAGGGAGAGAAGGAAAATGGATTTTATATTTTTACAGCATGCTGTGAAAATGCATCCTGGAAATTTTAATAAAATTAAAATCAGAAGCATCAAACCCCACTTTGGTGAAGGGCTGCATCTTTGCAGTGCTGCAAACGAAGCTTATTTAAGCCAAAAAACGTTCATAGGTAAATTCCACTGCTTGCAACATTTTAAACATTTCATATTCAGAGACACATCTTTTTTTGTAAAGGAAACAAATATATATTTTAAGGAACTGTACTTTCAAGCTTGAGAGTGTTTTTCAGGGCATTTGAGGGAGAGAAATTACAGCGCTAGCAGCAGCTCATGAGAATCACAACAGGCAGTAATGCTAGGATAGCTAGAGCTGTCTCGTTGCTAGGTAGAGGCTGACCATCTTTGTGAAATTGTAAGACATGCCACTTTTAGTTTATATTATTCTAGGCTGCACATTTCTTCAGGCAATTATAGGGAGAAAATGTCTTAAAAGTAATTGGCTACAAAATTGCTACAGTAAATCCTTTACGTAACATTTAATGTTATATCCAACAGGGAAAAGATGGTAAATGTGAAAAAAAATCTGATATAACAACTACTCCAAATATTTATTTAGACATCACTCATATGAAGTGTGCATAGCACACAGTGTATAAGCCTTTGAAGTTTTCTATTTTTTTCTATCAGTTTCATGCACCGGGTAAATGAGCACTGCAAAGATAACCAATTTTAAGACAACAACATTAAAGCCTTAAAACTTTATTCATTGCATAAAAGCAATATAGAAGCAGTCTTGAGTTTATTTAGGGAGTTTTTGGTTTAGTTTTTCCTTCAGGCTTTTTTTATTGAAAAGATAATCACACCAATCAATACTTTTTCCTCTATGAACTACTGAGAGCTCTGTGTGTTTTCATCAGTGCTCTGTTTGCACAGAAAACAGGGAACACAAACAGAAGACACTGCATGTTTAGATCAGATTGCTTTTTGTGTAATTATTTTTACCTAAGGAAAAAGCTTTTCTGGCAGAAATGCATACATGTGGCTGTAGGTGGCATAGTAGTATAATTCAATGCATTACCTCATGTTATATACTTTGAAATGCATTGTCTTCTATTTGGAGACAATGGGTGCAACATTTAAAAATGCAAGAGAAATAGGTTTCCAGAGTTATTTCCTGTAAGCTCTGTCACAGCTAGCAGAGGGCTGGCTGTTTTGCAGGCAGCAACAAGGGCAGTACAAGGGTAGTAGAGGCAGCACATTCTATAGAATGATCATTGCCTTATAATAAATAGTTAATTTCAAAATATTTTCTTTCAAAAATTAAAGTTAATAAAAGAAGGGACAATTTCATAAGCTACAGGGGAAGAAAAATTTCTATATATACATACATTTCAAGTAATATTGTATATCTAATAATATTTTCATGGAATGTAAGATAAATATAGAAATTCATAACACTAAAGAACTTTATATTACTTAAAGTAAGTAAAATTAATCTAGAACTTTTAGTAATTAGCTAAACAAAAGCAGATCTAATATTAGTGTATTATTTTTTCCAAGAGCATGTTCACAAATCCTTCTATAGTCACACAATTACATTTGAGGCATTCTGTTCAGTTGCTGCCTTTAATATTACCAGACTCCCAAGGTTTTTGAAAATAGATTATGAATATCAGATTTAAACAATTCAATAAGGGATCTCTTTTTCAAAGCTGCACATATATTCCACCCTTTCAACTAGAGGAGAACTTTCAGTATCACTGATAATTCTACTTCTTCTTCTGAGGGCATTTGAATTGAAAAAGGAGTAGGATTTTGTGTTGGGTGGATCAGTCAGGCTGTTGGTAACAGAGGGCTGCAGGGGTGGCCTCTGCAGGGAGAAGGCATGGGCTGCTCTTCTCTGGATACAGATATTTCCAGTTGGCTTCAAAATGAACCCACCGCTGGACATGAGCGAGTCCATCAGCCAAGCTGCTGCCAACTGTGAAAATGTACTTAAGGGACAAAAGTACTACAGGGAGAGAGGAAAACAAAAAACCCAAGACAACAACAACCACCAAACAAAAAAAAAAAAAAAAAAAAACAAACACCAAGACAAAAAACAAAACAAACCAACCAAACAAACAAAAACACAACAAAAAAACCTCAAGTGAAAAGCAGCAGAGGGAACACAAGTGTCAGAGAAGGAGGCGAGGGAGGTTCTCCGTGCCAGGGCAGCCTGTGGAGGACAGAGCAGATGGATGTTCCTGAAGGAACAGCCACCCATGGAAAGTTGTTAAAAGAGCAGAAGAATGAAGAGTGACAGAGAGAAACCACTATGTTCTGACCATAACATTCTCCTGTCCTGTGTTGTGCATGGCCTCTCTCAAAGGACTGAGGGTAACCTGCCACAACATCAAGAGGCACGAAGAGACTGGAACTCAGTCAAGCATGGGAAAAGGGAAGAAAAAGTGTCTCCCATACTTTTTAATGTTTGGGTGTTTTGAGATTTTTCAATAAACATTATTTTCAAAAAGTCAGGTAATTTGTAATGTCATGTAATATTTCATCTTGATCCCTGGACCTTTTTTACTGCTCTTTCTGTTTCCTGCCCCAAACCTTCTGAGGTTACCCAGAGAGAATGAGTGGCTGGGTGGGGTTTTGGCTGCCACTTGTGGCCAACCCAGGGGGAGAAGGCAGAATGGTGCAAAGCCTGAGCTATGGCAGCTCCAGAGGCATGAAAGAGTGGATGGGAAAATGATAGCTTCTGGCAGTTCCTGATAAGGAATTCCATAGTTGTCATAACTTTTGTCATGCTGTATCAATGTGTCAGTGATGGTAAGGTTTCCTTATAGATATCCTTTGTCCTTAAAATGATGCAGCCCTTCGGAATTAGGTCTCTTCTGTAATTAATCATTGATAACCTAGCAGCCTTTTTTGACTTTAATAACTTTGCTTACAGTTATCAATTTTAACTCAGCCTATTAGGTGTACCTTGGACTCAGAAATTGTGATTTTCAGCTCCTGGACAGAGGCATATATAATGACATTTTGGAATTATAAATTTTTGTAGTAGCTAAATAATAAAGCTGAATATAATATAGAGAGAAGCCTTGCTGATTGTTGTTTTTTGCATCAGATGGCTCTGCTATTGTTTGTGCAGCCACTACCAGAGGGGGTTTGACTATTTGACCCTTAAAAGTCCCTTCCAACCCAAACTATTCTATGATTCTATAATACTAATAGTAGGATCTGACTGACAGTACTGCTAGTCGTGGAAACTACCTAACAAAAGTATGTAGGAGCAAACCACATCCTTTATGTATTACTGGAATTTTTTTTCCAGTTGTCTATTAAAACTCTTTTGACTCACAAAAAGAAAGAAACACATATTTTTAAAAGGACATTTAGAACTAGAA
Source organism: Melospiza georgiana (assembly GCF_028018845.1). NCBI lineage: Eukaryota > Metazoa > Chordata > Aves > Passeriformes > Passerellidae > Melospiza > Melospiza georgiana. The sequence continues at coordinate 107,995,179 of NC_080431.1, forward strand.
GTACTTTTAATTTGCATTTATTATAAAATAATTTTGAAACTATGGTTATACACAAACAGAAAAAATGAACCCATTCCAAACTACGAACCAAAAACCACAACCTACATATTAATACAAATACAATTATATTAGTAACCAGGTGTTTTAATTCCAAAGAAATTTAGAGGAAACAATAAATATTACTAGAAAAAATAACTGAGTGGAACCAGCATGAATACTCTTGCAGAAAACAGTAGTAGGTAATGGAAACCAGCTCTTTCAATTATTATGACAGAATCTCAATATTCTTTAGATATTATAGAATATCTAAAGAATACTGAGATTATCTACAGCAAATCTCTTATTTGAACATTTTAGCAAAATGTATAGACTGAGATGTGAAAAGTGTTCTTCAAATGGTATAAACTCTCAGCAGCCAATAACTGTTTGTATCTGTCATAATAATTGAAAGCAGAATCAGCCAGAAAGTCAGCACAAAATCCAGCTGCCACTGCTAGAAAAAAAAATTAATGCATTATTTTGTCTTGTGCCTGCCAAGTTCAGCTCTTTAGCAGTGATCACATCAGTCTTGGAATAGAGAGAGGACTGCAGAAATTAGAGAGCCTTATAATGTTCTTCCTTATTGACACCTACATAAAGTTATTGTCCTAAGCATTTAGTATTGTTTACTGATATTGAAAAGGTGTCGGGAAAATCCCTTCTTTTATACATTTATACACAGTATCCATGTGCATGTATTCAGAGATTTAGAGTTTTGCAAGTTACGTATGATCATGATCAATGAAAAATTGCTACTGCTGTTACTTTCTCTACCTCAACAACTTTTCTATCGAAAAATATGAACAAAATTAAAGAAAAATGCAGATTGAAATGCAGATTGAAAAATGCATATTTTTCAATCTGATTTCATTTATAAGGAAAGAGTTGGTTTGTTCGCTTTTTTCTCAATTAATCAATTCTATGTGATTTCTTATGTAGGGTCAGTAACAACATCTGTAGTTAAGGTTGCACACAGGTTCTCATTCCAAGAATCGCTTTTCAGTGGCTCCTAATCTTACACAACTGTTACCTTTTCTTTTAAAATGCACTGAGTTTCTGCTCTCTTTGAAAGAAAACTGTCTTGCAGGTGTTGGAAAAGTAGTTATGCCATTTTTGAGAAAAAAGAATAATTTTATCACATGAAAATAAGTGTTTTAAAGAAATTTTCAGCAACTATTTGAGTTTTAAAAAAAATTGAGTTTACCATTATTAGCATACCTTCCTAAGGCTGCATTATGTTCAGGAGCATAATAGGAATAAAAAAGAATGCTTGTTGACTGAATTTTTATGAAACTATGAAAATAGCATTTGATTGCTGAAAAATGAATTGTAATAAACAAATTTCATAAGTTCTATTATTTTGTCTATCTCAGCTGTCTCGTGGAAACATACAGAATCTACTAATGGATGAAGGAAAAAATCATATTTTTAAACCCATGCATTCTTCATCTTTCAGTAAATTCATCAAGCTCTCAAAGGATGTTGTAATTTACTCATATTGCACCCCAGCTAGCACTATTCAAGGAATTCTGTGCTAGGAAGACATAAATAGTATTCCTTAGATTCTATAAGAGCAGAGATACCCACACCCACTAAAAGATCTAGGCTGGAGAAGAAGGAAGAGCTGTGAGGAAAAAGAAATAGGAAAAAAACCCCAAACCATAAGCAGTACGCTGTAATTACTCAAAATTATATATAAACTCAAGGTTATCAGGGTATCATTCTGCCATGAAATTTATTTAAAGACTATATAGCAATGACTATTACTTTGACTGTGATATTTCATGAATCCAGAATAACCAGGACAGTCTCTTGATGCATTTCTTTAGAAGTTTTTCCATATTTTCCAAATCTTTTAAAGGGACTTACAAACCTTACTTAATCATGGCATAACCTTTGTTAGGAAGACATTAATTTGATCAAAAGTAGTCTTTGCCACTCAGCCACTGAGAGAAAGCAGAACTACACAGAAGACTGCTTAAGAAGATAAATGCAATTTATAGACTTTACTCAATAATTACCATTTTTATCCACACATGGTACAGGAGCTATCTGCTTCTTATAAAAATGCACATTTAGAGATTTCAGGTCAACAAAGTCAACTGCAGTTTATCAAAGTACAGGGATGCATTTGTTCAACCCAAAGTCAACTAAAAATATTTGTGTAGAAGAAGGAATGGTCGAATCTCTAAGGATGAGGCTCACCTGCTCTGTGGTGGAGGCATGGTCCCAGGTGTGATGGGAATGTGCTTGATAGATCATAGGGCTCCTTTGTGCCCATTTCTTTGATAAACAATCCCTCTTCCTCTGGCTGCTGAAACCAGACCCCATTTTTCCTTGTCAGTTCAAGATTGTGCTCAAGTGGTTGTGTTTAAAAAACCCCAAACACATACACATACACCCCCTAAACTACACCACACCTCACCACACCACACCACACCACACCACACCACACCACACCACACCACACCAAACCAAACCAAACCAAACCACCTCTCTCAGCTTTCTCAGAATGTGTTTTTCCAGATTTGGGTCAGGGTACTGAGAAAAGTGGAAACAGGAAGGTTTTCATACGAGTGGAACAAGGCATCCAAAAAAATACATTGATAATGAAGACCACAGTATTCAGAGCATTTTGAAATCATCATTTGATTATATTAACTTCATTTAAAATGTTCAGGCTCCTAAAGAAAACTTGTCTTTGCTCAAAATATGTGTCTGTCATATTCATTTCCAAAGCAGCTTTCTATTTGCCTTTGCATTCTTAAAAAACTATTTTCTCCCAGATATACATATAATTTATATATATATATGTATATATATAATTGAATTTATTTTGTTTTATCATATATTGGTAGTTATGGAATAACTTTTTCAGAAGAGAAATAGAGAGAAAATATTTTTATAATTTGTTTAAAGTCTCAGAAATATTCTGTGCCTGCCATGATGAGAGAAATACTATCTTTGCTTTTATCTAGACTGTGCATAAACAAGTATTATGTGAAGAAATAAACTCCAAGGACCACCAATATTTTAAAGATGCAGATATCTTTTTTTCCCAACAATTAGTAGGGAAAAAAAGTTTAAACTTTTTCTTTAAACTGCTTTATTGGGAAGAAAGGGTTAAAAAGTGGAAGTCTGGAAAGTCACTTGAGTGACACTGCAGCTGGGAAAAACTCTTGACAAGCCCATGTGAACAGCAGGCCAGTGACCCTCTGGCATGGACAGAGTTTAACAGGGCCACAGTTTTATTCCTCTGCCCAGGTGTTGCTTCAGGGATCCCTCAGGTATCTCAATAATGGAATAAATTTACTCTTTATGTTCCAGCCTCCAGTTTTTGGCTGTTCCACCTGCCTGTGTCTACTCACACATGTGGCTCATTAGCCACAGATCTGCTTGTTTGTTGCTGTAAAATATCTTTTTAATGAATCAGAGCTTAGGAATGACAGAGAATAGCCAGCAGCATATGCATATTCATGGCATATATCCAGAACAGAACTCTACAGACTCTTCAATAACTTTTTCTCCTGGTGGTCCATTTTTTATTAGACTTAAAAAATTCCATTTGCAGGAGCTCTCAGACTCCATCATGATTATGTTGTCTACATTTCACACAATAAACAAATCAACAGCATATATAAAATGTGCTGCCACTTTTCACAGTCATTTTGGACCCTAACCTTTCACTTTGCTCTTGGAAAAAGTCATGTTCATAATCTGAAATTTTGTGGGGGTGTCCTCAAAATAGTAATTTTTAGTGGTGTCTTTTAAATTATTTCAGTGAAAAATCAAGAATGCAGATAGTGCAATAGCTCATGTGTTATTTATTTAGCAATGAAGCTAAACTGGTTTTCCACTGTTCACATATTCTCAGCTCTTATGGAAAAATGTTTTCACAGTGGAAGTTAACCGGATTTTTTTCCAGTGATTAATATATTAATAAAAATTAGTCTCATCAAAAAATACTGTGAATTTGAAAGACTAATGTAATGAAGGAGTTTTAGTTGAAACCTTTCTCAGTAGATGCAGCCCTGGTCTGGAGGTTACATACAAAGATCACTGTATTTTTGCTCTGAAGGACTTGCATAAGAGCTGGTGTTGCAGCACAAGCGTGTTTTGGAGCAAAGTGTCTCCATTTGCCCTGTGCATTTCAGAACACAAAGCATGAATCACAGCACCTTGAGACCTTGCTTAGTCATGGCAGGTCGGCAATCAGAAGCAGTGTAACGGTGTCAGCGTGCCAAACACTGCAGAGAGAGACCTGTGACCCACCTGGGGCAGGCCAGTGTCCATCACATTTACAGGGTGTCTGCTCTGGGGCACGAGACCCGGGCCCAGGCAGTGACACTGTGACAGAGACACGGCCCTGTGCGAGCAATGACCATATGTGGTACTGCTGGGACCCTGCTGGAGCAGGGGGGCACCTGGGTCTGCCTCCTCAGAGCAGTGGGTCTGGAGCAAGGGTCTCTTCCCACGGGCTGGGATGCTGCCCTAAGGCACCTCCTGGAGAGCCCTCACCTGACTGGGTGGGTGGTTGTGCATTCTGGGTTACACTTTCTGAAACCCTGGGATTTGTTAAGTCAGTTGGGCAGTATCAGTTCCATTTGACATCACGAATTCACAGACAGTTGTGTGAACCCAGGAAATTCCTCTGGCTGCCCTGGAGGGTTCAAGCCCCCGCCCAGGGGGCTCAAAGACCTTGGCACAGAGCCCAAGACCCCTGTGCCTTTGATTTAGCCCTTGGAAAAAATAATAACCATAATTGTATGAAGAATTACAAGCCAGGAAAGTTTAAGTGGAATGATAGTAAATTTATCACGGGCTGAAAAATAGATTTTTGAGGTTTTTAAGAATGGGGGTTCAGGGGGCAATATGGAGGAATCTGAGCATGTCCTGCTTTCTCCTTCTTGTTCTTGGCCTCCATCTTCTGCTATGATATTGGCACTTTTAGATTGGTTTACAGTAGAAGCTCACTGTCTAACACAGGTGATAGGAATTGGGAAGTAATTGTAAACATTGTACACGTAGTTTTTAGTATAAAGACATAACACCACCATGGGGAAGGCAGAGTGCCTGGACTGTCTTGCTGAGCGGACCTTGGATGGACAGGAAAAAAAATTTTATAGATAAGAAGCAATAAACAACCTTGAGACCAAGAAATTAAGAGCTCTGACTCCTTCCTCGACTACAGGCCTGGGAAAAGAGATTTTCCAACCTATCTTGGGGTCACTGACCAGCGAGAGACCCCGAGAGTCAGTTGCTGGCTGAGCTTTAATCAGTTTGTCTGGTTGAACTGGTTTATGAAATAGATCTCATTTGAGTATATTATGTGTCTGAATTCTCTAAGATTCCACAATAGTCAGATGAGACTGGCTTTTTTATATGTTCCAGAAAATGCTTGAAGTGGTCATTTCATTTCCTCTCACAGAACACCTTAACAACACAGTCCTAAATTCTCATGGCAATGTAAGTATACAGATGTCTGGAAAAGCAAGAACAGTGGGAATAAACTCATACAGAAGAAAAAACAGAAAAATTTGCTAATTTTCTTTCAGCAAAATTATAGTGTGCCAGCTTTGTGGAACTGTTCTATATTCACCACCTGAACACTGGGTACATTGCAAATTGAGTCACTTATTACTTCTGAAAGAAAACTCTAGCCTATATAATTGTGTTGTTATGAACAGATCTGAGGGTTTTGTTTGCCTTATTGTTTATGTTTTTGTTGTTTTTTCCAGATGGAAGTGTGGATTTAACAATGTAAACAGTTACTAGCTGAGTATGGTTAGGCTGGACACAGCTTACAGCATTCATGTTGCTGGCCTGGCAAGGTTTCCATTTAAGAGCCATGACCTTCTGTTTTCTCCCAAGTGCACTTCATAGCCCAGTAGAACTGGGTTTCTCTGCAATTATGCTCAACTCATATTATACCCTGCAGGAACAAAAATAAAATTATATTAGTCATAAAAAATCCCAGAGTTCTTGATGTTTCTTTATTGATTTTCCCCTCCATTCTTCACTTTCTCTGCTCCCACTGCTGATGTGTCCTGACCCCATTTATTTATTAAATATGCCTGATTGTCATGACTAAAATAATATCTGCTTGAATTTACCCATGTCTCCCTGATGTACTGACATTCATGCTCTACTTCCCCTGTATGAATTCCTTTAATGGGAGATAAAGATTCCATTTTAAGTATTGGTATCTATTACTGTTCTGCCCTTGGCATTGTAAGTCACGAGGACTTAAGTTTAGTAAAAAAATTTATGTGAATTTCTGCACACAGCTTTTCTGTGTATACAAAACCACAGTGTAGGTGAATGGGCAACATAGCCACCACTGAATTAGCCCAGTTACATCTCCTGAACCCCTGGCCAAGGGAGGGCTATTCAGTGACTTGGCTTCAAAGAAGAGCCTGATATCAATTTTGCTTCAACAAGAGGAGACAAATAACAATGGTGACATTTTGAACCTAGAGTTTCAGAGGAAAGGATGTAAGTTCACTCTTTTAGGATGTCCAGCTGACAGAAGTCATCTGCTTGCTTATCAGTTTCCTTGAAGGGCTGTGGATGTTGTGTACCTGTACTTCAGTAAGGCCTTTGGCACTGTGTCCCACAGCACACTCCTGGAAAAGCTGCAGCCCATGGCTGGGACAGGAGCACTCTGTGCTGGGCTCAGAACTGGCTGCATGGCTGGCCCAGAGAGTGGTGGTGAGCAATGCTGCATCCAGCTGGGGCCAGGCACCAGTGGTGTCCCTCAGGGCTCTGTGCTGAGACCAGCTCCATTCAATATTTTTATTGAAGACATGGACGAGGGTTTTGAATCTTTCACTAGTAAATTTGCAGATGACACTAAACTGGGAGCGTGTGTCCATCCATGTGGGTAGGAGGGTTCTGCAGAGAGACCTGGAATGGTTGGATGTATGGGCAGAATCCAGTAAGATGAAGTTTAATAAGTCCAAGTGCCAAGTCCTGCACTTTGGCCAGAATAACCCCTGCAGTGTTACAGGCTGGGGATGGTGTGGCTGGACAGTGCCCAGGAGGAAAGGGACCTGGGGGTGCTGGTTGACAGTCAGCTGAACATGAGCCAGCAGTGTGCCCAGGTGGCCAAGAAGGCCAATGGCTCCTGGCCTGGATCAGGAATGGTGTGGCCAGCAGGAGCAGGGAGGTCATTCTGCCCCTGTACTCAGCACTGGTGAGGTCACACTTTGAGTGCTGTGTCCAGTTCTGGCCCCTCAGTTTGGGAAGGACGTTGGGACACTTGAGCACATCCAGAGGAGGCAACGAGGCTGGAGAGGGGCTTGGAACACAAACCTGTGAGGAATGACTGAGGGAGCTGGGGGTGTTTAGCCTGGAGAAAAGGAGACTCAGGAGTGACCTTATCACTCTACAGCTCCCTGAAAGGTGGCTGTGCTCAGGAGGGGTTGGTCTCTTTCTCCAGGCAGCAACTAACAGAACGAGAGGACATAGCCTTAAATTGCACCAAAGGAAATATAGGTTGGATATTAGGGAAAAGGTTTTACAGAAAGAGCAACAAAGTACTGGAATTGTCTGGCCAGGGAGGTGGTGGAGTCACCATCCCTGGATGTGTTTAAAAAAAAATATTGGATATGGCACTTGGTGCCATCATTTAGTTGAAGTGTTCAGGCATGAGTTGGACTCGATGATCTTGAAGGTCTCTTACATTCTATTGATTCTGTGATTCAGTGATCTTTAATTTCTCTCACTTCATGTTTACCATTCAGTGTCATAAAGTATTTTTATGATAGCCTCTAGGTAATATGAAAGAACTGGCTAAACACTATTTTTAATTTTGTTGAGTTTTGCTATAATTTTTAGAAAGAAGATTTCAAAGAACTTTGAAAACTTTTTGCAAAGTTTTTGAGACCTGAACACAACAGCCTTTTGCCTTTTCAGACAGAGAAATTGGACAACTGTGCCTTTCACTTTGTTTTCTAACTGAAGGAAATATCTAGATTCATTAATCTCCTATCAGGCCTATAGACAAGATTCTAACTTGTATATCTATCTTTACTAGCCAGGTCCCACTGAGTTGTAAAGCTTGCTTTGTGTTTTTCTTCAGACCCTCCATTGGGAGCTGTTTAATTTTCGTATGTAAATAACTCAGTAAGACAAAGAAAGAGAAAAAAAATGGGTATTTGGGGCAAGGGTAGGATGAGAGGAAGGAAGATTTCTACTCTCTGGTGGCTAGGGCATTTACTTATAATGGAGTAGAGAGGGTTTCCAGCACTTATTACTTTTTGCTAGATATAAGTTGCTTAATCAGGAAATACGGAGAGTACAATTTCATCAACTCTGTCATGAAATTGAAGAATGAAAGGAAGAGCAACACACCTCAGAAGAGAAATAACTTAGTGCTTAAAATATTCTCTTGATCACTTGGAATTAACCACCCCCCTCTAAACAAGATAAAGTAAGCTGCTGGGATAATAAAGCCCTAGAACAACAAGCCCCAAGGGAATGCTCATTACCTGTGATTGGAAGACACTCCAATAAGACAGGGAAGAGAATGACTCTTCAAGGACTTGCATAATTCGAATAATTGAGTAAGCTGTGATAGCACCATATTTTTTACTGTCCTGTTTCACACTTATATTGGACAGACATTCCCAAATAGTAGTTGTTAAAATTAAAAAAATAATAATAATCTTGAGATCAAATAAATTTTCTTTAACAGGATGGTTAATTAGTGCCCAGATCACAATAGGAGGCTGCATATTCATCTGGTTTGTATGACACTCCTCAAGCAGCTCTTCTAAGTTCTTATAATCCAGTTGGCCCATGGTCTTCCAGTACATGCAATATTTATTTCCACTAATTATCTGAACTAAATACAAAATACTTCTAAAGTGTTCCTTAACTATCTGGAAAATATGTGGCCTTTACTGCCTCTTCAGGAATGAGTTTGTGTGGAAAAGTCTAGGGAGGACACAGGGCTACAAGGGTGGCCTCTGTAAGAAGCTGCTGAAAGTTTCCCCTATATCCAGCACAGGCAATGCCAGCTGGCTACAAGATAGAACCAGTGCTGGCCAGGATTGAACCAATCAGCCAAACATGATGTGTTTAAGAAAGGTAAAACATTTCTGCACAGCAACAGTGGAGCCAGCAAAGACATGAGTGAGAAAGTGTGAGAGCAACAGCCCTGCAGATTCCAAGGCCAGTGATGCAGGAGGGGCAGGAGGTGCTCCAGGAGCAGGAGCTGAGATTCCTCTGCAGCCCTTGGTGCAGACCATGGTGAGGATGGCTGGCTCCCTGCATCCCATGGAATTCCCTGCTGGAGGGGAGTGTATCCACCTGCAGCCTGGGGAGAACCCAGTGTCAGAGCAGGTGGATGCACAAAAGAGGCTGTGGCCCCATGGGAGAGCTGTGCTCTGTGGATTAACAGAAAGAGGAGCCCACAATGGAGTGGGTTTGCTGGCAGGACTTGTGATCCCAGGAGGCCCATGCTGGAGCAGGCTGTTCCTGAAACGCTGCGCCACATGGGTGGGATCCACACTGGAGATGTTAATGAGGAGCTGCTGCCCAGAGGAAAGATTCATGCTGGAGAAGCTTGTGGAGGACTGTCTCCTGTGGGAGGAACCCTACAGTGGAACATGGAAAATCTGAGGAGTCCTCTCCTAAGGGGCAGGGGCAGAATTATGTGAAGAATTGATCACATCTCCCATTCCTCATCCCTCTGTACTGGTGTGAAGGAATCAGTAGGGAAATCATGAGTGAAACTAAGCTCAGAAGAAGGGAAAAGTGAAGGTGTTTCTTCAATTTGGTTTTATTTCTCATTATCCTACCCTGATCTGATTGGTAATAAATTAATTTAATTTTCCTGAGAGAGGTTTGTTTTTCTTGTGGTGCTAACTGGGGAGTGACCTTGCACTGTCCTTACCCATAAGAGTAGCTTGTCATCCAGCCACAATCTACAAGGTTTTATTGGATCACTACCTGAGTCTTATTTCTATACAGTTTCATCAATTTCACAGGAGGAAATTACTAGGAGAGTGTCCAGAGGGAATTGCCATATTCATTATCCAGGGTGCTAAACAATGCATTTAAAAATGCATCCAAAAACTCACCTATGGAAAATCTTGAGATAGTCTCTAGACTCTTCAAAATTCCCAGATGGAGAGCTTCTTGAAATAATCAGTCAAATACTTCATTTTGTATGTGCCTTGGAGCACTGTCAATGACCTGGTTTCACATCTATCAGCTGTTTCAAGCCAGTCCATTTTCACATCTGTGCACAGAATCTTTGGCATATTTCTGGGCTCCCTAGGGAACTAATGACTTGATACACTGGGTATGAATGTAATCATAACTCTGCTAAAGAGCTACACTGCAGTTCTAACTGTAGAATAACTTTATTTCCATACTCAAATCTCTCTTATAAGTTAAAGCTTATAAATCTCAAAGCTTTTGCTTCACTAAACCTGCTAGCTTTGGAAACAGAGCAATGACCCTCTGTCAGAGAGAGAATTTAAGCCTAAAAGGCATCCAGTTACATTATGGAACATAAAATTCCATCCCTTGTCCTTCAAAACATCTCTCAGAGGTATTTAACTCTGTATTTCTTATAAATGCAGTAAGTACTAGCTGTGAATTTAGTTACCTTTTAGGTAACCTAAAATGTCACTGACACTTTTTTATATCCTTGGCAGCACTCAGTGGCACCCTTTTTATAGTAGTTCTGTCAACAAATAGCTTCCTTTTTATCACCATGATATGTTCTTTTGGGTGTCACTTGCTGATAGTTTTGCACTCATCTTCTTGGACACTTTTGAATGGAATAATCCAACTCACCTTTTTCTCAGTAACATGTACATCTTTGAAGATGCAGTTTATTTCCTTTCACCATTCTTTGCTCTACCAGGGAGCATAGGACCTCAAAAAGGATGCCTGTCTTTGTTTCTCTTGTTCTTGTTTTGTTCTTGTTCAGTGACATGAACAAATAATAGTATGAAAGCCCTAAGGGACAGACACAATCAACAGTATTCAATCTGCAGAGAAAAATCAGTTCAAGAGGACCACAATTAAACTAATAACGCTTCTTACATAATGTACCTAAAGAATCCAGAAGATAAGATGTAAAACTTTCAATATCTTCTAATGCATATAGCCATCAATAGTTGATGTAGCTGACTTCCTTTATAAGTCAATCTGAATAATGCTCCTGAATTCTGAATTGAGTAACCATTAATAAGTGAAACCTGTACATTTCCTTTCTTACACATTGGATTGTATCATACTGATCTCCTTCCAAAAGATCCCAAACAAAACACCATGAATTCTGATTTAGTAGCTTTGCTAACACACTTTGTTTTTTGCTGTACCACTTTATATATAGATCTTCTTCTTATATACGACAAAAATTTACTAATTTTACATATGAGACAAAATCTTACTCTGTTTTGATTTTCTTGTATTTCTTCTTTATTTTTTATTATTTCTTGTCGTCTCTTTCTTATTTCTTTTCCCTTTAAGTGCCACCCAGATATTAGCTCAGTTGGTTAGAATATGGCACTAATAAAGGTCAAGGTGCTGAGTTCAATTCCTGTAACAAGCCATTTATTTAAGAGTTGAACTTGATGATCCTTGTGGGTCTCTTCTAACTCAGAATAATCTGTGAATCCTTATCAACATTTTCTGTGACTCTTTACTTTGCCTATCTCCTGCTTTCTCATACCTGCATTTTCATTTAAACTACCACAGCCATTTATGCAACAAAGCTAATTCTATTTGACTGTAGGAGCTTGACCTGTATCTGGGATATGTTAGAAAAGGTTTTTTTTTTTTTTTTTAATTGGACAGCTCAATGCTGTCATTATTGATTTTCTAATCTGTTTTCTGCAAGAATTTTGCTAACTCTGTCCTCCAAATTTGTGTTTGACAGTGTAAGATCACCCCACTGAAAGAGATCTCTTGGAAACCAAAGACTTTTAGCACAGATAACCAGGAAGCCATGTCAGGTAATCTTTCTCATAAACTTCTTTTCTGTCTTTCTCATATAGCCATTTTCATTTTGTTCATAATAAGTTTCATTGCCTCCTGTTCAAAAGAGTAACAACGCACATGTAGTACTTGTTCTTTATTTTTATTACATTTCTTCTTAAGGCAAAAAGTAACATAGCCTGGGGGATTTTAGGATGTATTTATTGGTCATAAAAAAAGCCAACAGGAAACCAGCATCTGCTTGTGAGTTTTAATTTTCAGTAATTTTGTCTGCCTCTTTGGTCATCCAGCACAAATCTTCTTTTCTACAAGACGTCATATCTATCGGACTTGACCTGATGCTGATTTAAAGTGTATTACATCTCATTTATTTTTTTGAGTTTCATTGTACAAATACTGTTTTTAATTTTATTTTCCTTTTCATCTTAATTCCATTCTGTTGGCACGTGCTAACACAGCAATTTCCATTGATGAGACATTCAACAAACTACATAGGTGTATAAAAGTGAAATTATTGCAATTGACATTTGCCATATCAAACATCAATATTTCAATGAAAATGTCTTCTCTACCTCAGTAACCATCTTGAATTAATTCTTTTTTCAAGTTTTTTATTGGTGGTTGTTTTATTGTATTATTTTCCTATGATTATTGCTAATGCATTTTAATTTTAAAAAGCATTAAGAAAGCCTCTTCATTTAAATCTTTGTTTATTTGAATGTTGCATAACAGTTTATCCATAAAAATAATATAATTTGCCACACACTATACCACTTTTTCTCTTTCCAAAGCCTAAGGGGATTTCCTTGCAAACATTTGGCTCAAAATGTTTCATAGGCCATGGAAATTTAATAACTAGTTCATTATGAGAAAGATTTCTTGTAATATAAATTTTCTATCTCTCTCAGTCACGTCTCTTTTTGTGCACTGAGAATTATACCCAAGTAGACTGGTGGAGTTAGAGAAGGAGATTTCTTGGAGGTGATACAAATGAACAGTTGGACTGAAGAATTGTATTTTCAAATACATAATTCACTTAACTAAGATAAAAAGGCATTTTGGAATGTAAGAATTGAAATTATAAAGAGTTCTGTTACTTATTGAGAGATAGTAATTTTTTAGTGTTGTGTAGTAAAATATGGTGAAATACTCATACTACATTAAATAATGCACCTTATGCACAGTGAAAAAATGTTCTACTATAAAAGTTAGACAAGAAAATATGTTTCAGAAATATGTTGTTTACAAGTTGCTTTAAGGACTCTTTTAGATATTAGCTGGGGAATTTTTTGAGATTCAAGAAAAACTTTTAAAAGTTCTTCATCTCCAAATCCACTAGTTGCTTTCCTTGGTTAAACATTTCAAGGCATCAAAATCACATTATTCAAAGAACATTTTCTCTTTCTTTTTTTACTTTTGTGCTGTAGCTGTAAAAAAATCTGTTCTCTATTTAGTTACAACATTAAATTACATAGGGAGGTCATTATAAATCGTCTCTGAAACTCCATTTTTCATTGCTGTTCTTAAGGGGTTGTTTTCTTCAAGAAAGAATGGAAACAGAGAGTAAAATCAGAACCTAAGAAAGACAGGGAAAGTTAGCTAATTTCCCCTATAGACCTGCTATTTAAGTGTCTTAAGGAAGTCATGTTGAAAGCTGAAAGAGTCAAAGAACTGATATAATCAGAATATCCTGTAGAACAGGAGCCCAGAGGACTATAAAAGCTAAGGAAAAAAGGAAGTTGCTGGAAAAGAAAATAAGAATGTCAGATCAAGTTTGTGTTATTCTTCCTGAAGTGTAGTTACATGATGTGAATCAAATTAATGACAGTTTAAATCTGCAGCATGAAATAAAGATTTCTGAAGGCAGTGAAGCAAACTGAGTGGAATGCTATTATTTCTTGAATTTCTGCACAGAAATATGAGGCACTGTAAGACAGATTTAAAACTTCAGAGACTAATTAGATCTTCTGTAGAACTTCTCATGCTGTGCTTATTTTTAAAGCATCAGTGTTTTACATCTAAGGAATAAAGCAATATCTTTTTTTATTTGTTTGTTTGAGCTAGGTATACCAATAGCTTTAAACCATCTGGGAAGCAGAAGCACTTGCAGCTAAGATTTCATTGATTCTATGTTTAACCCAGCTTAACTGTTTTCTAATTTTAATGCCTGTGAGAACATTAAGGTTGCAAAATCAAACACTCAGATTTAGAAAATGTCAAAATTAAGATTGCCCATGCAAATTTTTTTTGCTAGCCTTTGTGAGCATACACGAGGATATAATCTTTAATTTTTTTGATACAATCTTTAGTTCTTCCACAAGACACCTGCCTCACTCAGGGCACATGCTTATACCTTAGACAATTTTTCAATATTTCTCTTTTCTCTTATCACTCAATATGTGGCTCTGGAGTTTATTTACCACACGTTATCTTAACTCTGCACTGAAACATGATTATTGGCATCTTGATTTTTAATGGATTTCATTACCAGAACAGCTGGTACTCATAAAGCATTAATCCATTTGTCTTCACAACAATATTTTTACAAATTTTTCAGGGTGCATTCATCTAATTTTACCTTTTTGTCCTGCCCAGTCATCCCAGCTTTTTTGCTCTGATTCTCCCCCATACTTACTCACTTCTGCTCCAGTTTTCTTATCTCCCTCCTCACCACAGGACACTCTTATGTTACTTCTTCTCTGCTCCTTACTCTCTGAGCATCAGCTTGTTTTCTTCCTCCCCTCCAGGCCACGCAGCTCTTCTCCATTCCACAGACACACTCCTCACTGCCAGCACAGGAGCTCTCCTGGTTGTCTTTGTGAATGTTGTCTCCCTTCATGGCATCTTGAAAGCCAGATTCATATTTGGAAAGCAAAGTCTTGGCCGAATTCCGCGATGTGAAACAGATCCCATTTTCAGCGAATTTCATTGGCAAATTTTAACAGACCTCTCCAGTTTTTTTAAACATGCATAAGGCAATTTTAGGAAGTGAGAAAATCGGGAAAAAAAAACGAGGACAGCAAAAGACATAATCTGCTGGATGATGGAAGGTGTTCCCAAATTAGCATTAGTACAAATACATACTGTGAGTAGTCCCATGCCTCAAGACTCACTTGTAGCCTGGCAGCCCTTCCTTCAGGCTCAGACTGCTTCCAGACATCCAGTGAAACTCAGAGACATTGCCACAAGGAAAGGTAGAATTCTCAGGTAAGTAGCAATAATTTTTTAAAAATGTAGCAATCTTTCAAGGTTTTTCTCAGGAAAATGCCCAGGTTTTGATGGATAAATTTCAAATAACTGAATACAGAACATTTCAGGTTAATGTCATTAAATTTTGGTGAGTTTATGGCAAGCATAAATTTTCCAGAAATTTAAACATAGGTGTTATTTCCAAGACTGCATCTTATGCAAGTCTGGATATGATTTCATGTGTGGAATTATACTATATAAATCCTTTATAATATACTCCTGTCAACCACGAATTCTAAGCATTTATGCAATGGTTTTCTACAGTAAGACTTGTAACAGAAACTGAATAGAACTGAGAGACCAGAACTAGAGAGAAAGTGTGGGAAAGAAAAAGAAGGGGAAGGGAGGGGAGGGAGGGAGGGAGGGAAGGAAGGAAGGAAGGAAGGAAGGAAGGAAGGAAGGAAGGAAGGAAGGAAGGAAGGAAGGAAGGAAGGAAGGAAGGAAGGAAGGAAGGAAGGAAGGAAGGAAGGAAGGAAGGAAGGAAGGAAGGAAGGAAGGAAGGAAGGAAGGAAGGAAGGAAGGAAGGAAGGAAGGAAGGAAGGAAGGAAGGAAGGAAGGAAGGAAGGAAGGAAGGAAGGAAGGAAGGAAGGAAGGAAGGAAGGAAGGAAGGAAGGAAGGAAGGAAGGAAGGAAGGAAGGAAGGAAGGAAGGAAGGAAGGAAGGAAGGAAGGAAGGAAGGAAGGAAGGAAGGAAGGAAGGAAGGAAGGAAGGAAGGAAGGAAGGAAGGAAGGAAGGAAGGAAGGAAGGAAGAGATCATACTCAGAAGGGGGAAAGCATATTATTATACAGATTCACCACGGAGTGTTTTTCGGAATAAAAGTCTGGAATGAACACTAAGCTTTGAAATCAGCCCAGAATGAATTAAATAGTTTTGCACTGCAGCAGCTGACATTGCAAATGCAGTTTTTCAGTGATATTCTCACAAACCAGTGCATTTCATTTATATCTCTAAATACTTGTTGAGAAAAAAAAAAGGTGAATGGAAGGATACCATATACAAGCAGTGTCGTTTTCTCCCTCTTCTAATTAGTGGTTATTTGAGAGCTTCCATCTTACTCAAAACCTGGAAGAAGAGCAGGAGGATATCACTGGATTATCTATGCAGTACAGAAATCCAAAGTGCACACTGGATCCTTTAACCCTGCTTTGTCTTCTGGATGATATTGTAATCTTTACCTGTCCTCTTTATTACAGTGATTTCAAATTTTTTTTCTTAGACTGAAAATATTTATACAGAGTTAGTGACCTAGGAATCAAAAAACCCTCATATTTTATGATGCACAATTATAAGAATTTTAAAAATAACCTTGCTATAACAGAAAGATGACTATAGAACAAGAACTTAAGGCAAGAAGAAGGGAAAAGGTCAGTGTTACCCTCAATATCCAGCCTGAGAAATTGATCATCTTGGAAATTTCAGTCCTTTGTAACTGAGAGCAATGTGAGAAGGTTTTATTGGAGTTTTAAATCTGACAGATATCTTATGAATATAGAATTAACCAAAGATTCATAAGTAATATGCATTTAAATTAATCAAATGAAACTTCTAGAAATTCTTTACTTGCTGACAAAATAATCAAATTCTACCACTACAAAATGGCTATTTATCTTTATGGGACAGGACATTACCTGAAAGGGCTCACTCAGAAAATGAGTGACATTCAGATTAGTAACACTGCCTAAGACTCGTCCTGCACAACTAAAGTTTTTTCTTTCACATTTTTGGCTGCTGTGAACAGAAAAAAGCCACAAAATTTTCTTGAAACTACATGTTATATTAAGGCATAAAGAGTCTTAAAAACATATTAGAGGGCCACTACAGATCAAATCTAAATAAGACACCAAAAGAATTTTTCTCTTTACCAGTTGAACATATAGATAATCAATGCTCTACATATGAAGAATTTTAGTATGAAAACCTGATAGAAAAATATATTTACTGTACATTAATACTGTGCACTTTAGGAGGTCTCCACTGAATTTCTAACCCTTTAACATAATTTTAATAAAAACTCCTATGAATTCCCCATTCCAATCTTTTGCTAATTAACTCTGAGCAAATGACACAGAGATCAGAAGAGAATATTAAATTATAAAGGAAGAACTCTTACAACTTTGTAGTGCCTTATGGAACATGAATAACATTTCAACCAAGTCAGATCTATGAAAGTCACCTTGCACAGGCTGAGCAGCAGGAATGAAACACAAACTACAACCTTTAAAATATAAAGTATCATTGAAAAATACCATCTTCTGAGTAATATTTTTGTATTAATATGCTTTCTGATATAAGCAGAATGATGTTTTGAGTCAGCTTTTAAAATTGCAAATAATGTGTGTAGATATGTCTCAAAATATTTAAATTTCTTTGTAAAGTTAGACTTAGACTCTTCCCACAGTCTTATGTTGGAAGGAAGTCATGTTAATCAGAACAGTACTTCTCCAAATATTTTGATGGTCCAAAGTAAGACTGACCCAAGATGTTCTTAATTTTCAAATTGACAAATTTGGGGAAAATATTTTTTATTCTTCTATAGTAAATCTCAAGAAGCAATTTAACTATATAAGTAGAAATATATATATTGTTTTCTTTGTATTTGTTATGAAGTTTGCTGTAGTGTTCATTAAGTAAGACTAGCAAAAATAAAAATCATTTGCCAAAATAATAAAAATCTCTGTATTGCTAAATGGGCATTAAACATTTCTCTACCTCATTGCTGTGATTTAGATATTCCTTATCTTGATGCCTTTTCTCCTAACACCTTGTCAAGAAGGATTCAGGAATTTCCAATAAATTATTCTTTTTCTTTCCATCTTTCTTTTGAATGCTTCGACTGCTGCCACATTCTCATTGAAGATAAAATAAAAAGGAAACACTTTTTCACCATCAGAGCTAACCATAATAAAGAAGCTCAGTTTGAACATAAAAAGTGTTTTCCCCCAAATTATCAGTCTTATAAACTCTACAGAGTCAAATATATTTTTTCCTTTTGTCCAGTCCTTCATTCTCTAATTTTATTGCTATAAAGAAAAAGTTTATGCAAGCTAAATTGGGTCTTAATTTACACAATCAAAAATTCTATTTTGAAAGACAAATACAAGTTGATATTCCTTCCAATAATAAATAATGTTTACTTTATTCTGGTTTTAGAATATAAATAAATAGAGAATAAATTCCCATTTTTTAAAGTAAAGTGCATTTGACCAATTTAGTATTAGATTATTTTTTAACACATTGTGACACTAGAATCAGCTGGCCAACCTTAGAAGTTATTAGATAAACATATTGCATAAATCTAATAAATTCTATCAGTAATTTTCTCATCAAGAATTATCAATTTTAACAGAAAATCTGAGAGCACCTATATAAGCATTTTAATTATGTTCTTCAACTTCTCATTTTAGAGCTAGTATTACATTTTATATTGTTTTGTAAGTAATATTCTAATGTTTTGTAAGTAATAATAAGTAATGTTCTAATTGTTTTGCAGTTAATATTCTAATGGTATATGGCCTTTAATTACTTTAATTACTATTTGGAGTTTTTTTTGATTCTTGGAGAAGTTCTTTTCAGTTACTTTGAAACTAAAAAAAAAAAAGTTGTCCTCAATTATTTATATTTCCAGTTATCAGCCTTCCAGGACATTTAGAATTATCAACCCTCCAAATCACCAAAAAATATCACCATGCAAAATGAAGTAAAATGGAAATATAAGAAACCAAACTTTTACTGTAAAACATGAAAATTAGCATTTTATCTTTTTACCCACTATATGTCATATGTATAAAATAATGTGTGAGGAACACTGTTCATCAAGTCTCTTGTAACATTATGTTATAGAGTAGGTGTGTTTGTGAAACACTCCAGGGTAGAGATATCTCACATTTGGACAAGAGGAACAGAGTTTGGACGTAATACACACATTGAAAAATAGTCAGTCCTTTCCACAAAGGTTTACACTCACACTGTAAAACAGAAGAGAACCTGTGAAATACTGCTACAAAATACTTTGTCAAGAATTGCAAAATAGTTTTTTTCTTCCAACTTATTGGTGAAATAAAAGGTTAATAATGAGACCTCTATTATTATTGTTGATGCTAATTATTTATTTTTTTATAACCACTGCTACTCCTATTGCTACTGCTACTACTATTTAAGCCTATATATAGCAGCTCTCTAAAATAGACAGTAATTGCAAGCAAGGAAATGTTGCACATCCATAGTAGCACATTATCAATAATTTGTGTCCACAGAAAGAAATGGATTTCATATACATGATATGTCTGTTCTGCTGCTAATAGGAAAAGCAGAAATTCTGGGTTCTTCAGAAGGAGCAGTATGGCATGTACTGATCAGCATGCCATGGTTTAAATGTTCACAAAGGTTTTAATGTTTTGAATATGTACGTCCATGCTACTAAAGGGACAGCTTTAGAAGGTAAATTGACATTTATAAAGGTATCTTTTAGTAAAACTCGAGCATACTCACTGGAATAATTTCTGTAGGCAGTAACATTTTAAGTGTACTCAACTCCCTCTGGGTCAGACAGAGACTTTAATTATCCAGCTGTTAACTTTTTTAGCAGATATAAACAGACTTCAATTGAATTGTTAGTCAACCTGATGGTGTCTGAACAGATACATGAGGATAATTTGTTCTCTTTCCTTACTCTGTTCTTCCAGACTTGGGGTCGTGAGCTGAGCCTCATCAACATGAATCCCAGAAGCAGAAAGACTTTTCCTTATGCCATTATCTAATAAAAGTATTGTTTAACCTACATATTGTTCCTGCTTTTACCTACTTTAAATTAGCATGATTACCTAACTGCTTTATTTGATTTGTTCCTTCTTTTTGTCTGATCTTCACTATAGTAAGCTACAGGATATTAATTGCAGTTCAAATAAAAAAACAGCATTTGCTTTTACCCATCTTTCAAAGTTGGAAATCTTTTTGAATCTGCAGAGAGTTTGTGCTGGTAGGTTTGTTGGATTCCAACTGCTGATGACAGAAATTGAGTTATTCCTCAATTTATCGCAAAACCTACTATAATACCTATGCACCTACTGAGCAAAAGTAAGGAATGCTGCTGAAAGAGGTTACTGGTGACCTTGGTGGTGGTGACTGATACTTCTGGACTGAGAATTTGAAAGCTTACAAACTCCTGAATGAATAAGTTGGAGAAAGAGTAGGATCTCAAAGAAGAGACTGCTGCAGTCAGAGGAAATATTATGGATTTATTTATTCTTTTACAGAAAAAACTATTTAACTTTTTTCAGACATGATTTAGACAATGAACAGGAGCAAAAGGAACAGTAGTGTTTAAAACAGTAATTTTGTAAATGGTGGAGAAAGTGCTGTAATCTTCCAGATCACACCAAATGACAAGAAGTAAAACACAAGCAGATCTTTCGAGAGCTTCATCTGACAAAACCAGGGAAACCTCCTGATCAGGAACAGGTAATAATTAAAAGATGGACAAACCCACAGAATTTTATCAGATCTTATGCTGGAGTACATGTATTGCTCTTCAGACTCCCAGAATCAAGATGAAAGCTCACAGCACACAGGCAGAAAGGATCTAGGAGAGCAGGAGAAGTGTATGGGCTTCCATGGCAGGAAAAAGTGTAAAGACTTCAAAGGTTTGGACATGACACAAACCGAAACAGAAACAGGAGGTGGTCCCCACAGTAGTGAGACAGTCTTTGAGAAACCTGTTGTGGGGTGAAACAAGGAAAAAGTGTGTATGATGGGTAAAAGCCTGAACGAGCACACCAATTTTTGTGCAAGAGATGTTGAAGGTAAGTGCAACTGCCAGCTTTTGTGCATGTGAACAGTACATTCGGAAATTCATTCCTTGGATATAAGAATTGGATATAAGAATTACTGCATATGTTAGGAAGGACAGTACTAAAAAGGGAAACAAAGTACTCTATTTGGGGTTGCAAGTGAATGGGGAAAACAACATCAAATGAAAACCAATAGGATAAAAATGTCTGAAAACAATCTGAAATGGAAAAAGTATTAACCTTCTTGTGGATATATGCAAATAACCTAGAGGTTAATGTTAATTGAGCTTTATTATAAATTTGGAATAAGATACCCTTGTTTAGGATGTCGTAGAAATTACTATGGGACCAATTCTTACTTTCTTAGTTGGAGTGAGCAATGTTTTTCTCTTTGAAGAGTCTTGGTAAGACCAGATCCTTCACAGTTCTGTTTAAACTTAATTATATTTTATTCCAGCTGTAGCAATATATCTGCACTTTTGAATTTTTTCATACAATATTCCTTTGAACATGGGTTTATAATTAATTGAGATCCCCATAGAAACAAGCAGTCTTGCAGAGACTGAAAAGTGAAGGAAAGTCTACACTACTATTAAATAATAGAAAGAAAAAAGTATTAAAATAATGAAGCTACATAGCCCAAAATGCAAGGGACAAGGATTGATCACAGCCTTTATTAATGATGTTTAAGAGGATATTCACTAGCATCAGCTCCTCTTTCCAGCAATATAGCTAGCACGGAGAAGAAACAGCAGCTTGAAGGAAAACAGAAATGTTTGTTTCTATTCCTATTGGGTACCAGTGTTAAGTCACCGCATGAAGGAAAAAACCCTTCCGAGAAACAAGAAATGGCAGGAACCTTAAATAAATTAGAAAACTAAGATAACTTAAATCAACTGAAGTAATCCATATTTGTGTAGGCTAAATAAAGAACTTCAGAACAAAAGGTGTATAATAGAAAACTACAGTGTTACTTTTTTGAAATGCAAAAGTTTGGCTGGCAGTGCTGCTGTAATAAATGCATTTATTTCTCTTCTGGCTGTGGAGCTGTCTTTCTGTGGAGTCTGAGGCACAAATGGGGCAGGGAGGCTGGGGGGAACAATCAGGCCGTGAATAAAGGCTGCAGAGTTTGAATCTTCTTTTCTTCCCCCTCAAGGCATCTATTTTTATTTCTCATTTACTTGTCTAGTGCCTCAGAGAAGGTGCAGACAGTATGCTTAGTATATCAAAGCACGATCTGTCTGTGTTTTAATAATTACACTGTCTCTTGTAAAATAACTTTACAGTCGATTACCGAGCTCTGCCTTCAGACAGCTCTGCTTTGCTCCTCCATGCAGAACCTTCACAGCTTGGTGGGAATGGCTCCAGATCACAGCAATGCCCCTCACTTACTGCGAGAGGGAGCATCAGTAACTGCAGAGGTCAAACATGTAATGCTTTCTCAGTCTGCTTTAAATGTGAAATCTCAAACAAGACATTGATCCCCACTCCAAAGAGCATTTTGTGGTCTGACGGCCAAATTTAATCTAATCTTTCTAATCATTTAAGCACCAGGTTCTCTGACAACAGCAGGGCTCACAACAAATGACAAAGACTAACAGGGGCAAGGGATATTCCCAGTCAAGAAAAAAAAAAACCAGAAACCCTGATAAAATAAAAATTAATAAAGACATGATGCTCCTATATGCTGACAATGTCTTCTTTAGAGCAAACTCTACAGATCCTTACTCACAGCAAGAATTTTATTGTCATTATGGCATTGTTTTATTGCTTTCTATATGACATGTCTACACTAGCTTTTTGCCACCTAAGTAGGGAAAATCAAGGAATTTAATCACTGAATTATGATAGCACAGATTGTCTCCCGGAGCACTACTCTACAAATGCTGAACAAATTCATTCTTCTATAAAAGCAAGTTATCTTGTTTAAACATATTATCTTTGATGCTGCAGTATTTCAGGAATGTAGTCACAGGAAAAGGATTCTCATATTGCATTTTTTTGTCAATTTGCAATCTTAATATTTATGGAAAAGCACCATTTATGCATCATTTGCTTATAAATATGAAAATGGTAATGCATTTACATTCTTCAAATTAAAAAAAATGTAGGCAAAGTTTCACAGGGCTAGATCACTTCACTGACATATGCAATGTTAGAAGCAGTTTACATTACTTACAGGACTGAACACTGTGAAGACTGTATAGATTTAGGAAATATCAGGAACATCGATCAACATAATTTCTTTTACGTCTGTTTTTAAGAAAAATAGAGCTAAAATATATTACTTCAGCACTAAGAGCAGATATTATAAGGCACATTAAAAACATTTCAAGAAAAGAATAAAGCAGATTGAAAACCACCCAAACCAACCAAACCCAAAAAACGTGATTTGTTTAAGGATTTTATCACCCGTAACAGAACAAAAAGATATTTTTACAGCCAAAATATTTAAAGACAAGAATGCTACCCATATATACTTAATAAAACACAGACTTCTTAGAAACACACGAAGCCTCTTTCTTGTACACTTTTGATTGGTAAGATGTTAATTATATTACTATAATCAGAAAGAAGTTGGCTGCTGGTGGAACTACCATTAAGTGCAGAGCATGCTGCATTTTTCCACCAAAAATACTCATATGTCATTTTTAGCTCCTAGAGTGATGATCCTCTTTTTTCTCTTCTTAGTGTCACCATAAATTGGTGACAGGATAGTAATAATAGCTAATAGTAGTCTTTTGAACTGACACCTGTCACATTTTCTGCATAGCTGTTCCTCTGAGTTTTCCATAAGGACTGGGTTTGACCAACATAAGCTTTTTGTTCCTCTTCAAATATTCCTAAGATTACTTAGCTTCCTGTATTTGAATTTGTATCTTATATTTGCAGGGTAAGTATACAGAAAAGTACCCAATGAGAAAACAGATTGATTTGGATGAGACCAGTGAAGATAATGTTGCTAGGAACAGAGATCCTCAAAAATACCTGTTCTGGGAACCAGACAGCAGCGCAGGAGTCTTGCTGTTCTTTGGGTATTTATAGCAAGTTATTCACAGAGTGCCTTACCAGGGCCCTTTCTCTGTGTTTCTCAAACCCCAGCCACCAAGCCACTTTCCTTGCTACCACCAGCCATGCCAGCATTAACTTTCCAAACCCCATGACAGCTGGAGCACACACCCAGCATGGTTTTATGCAACTGTACGAAATATTGGAAATACATCTAGAGATAAAATTTCTGTATCAGTAAAGGGCATCAATTCTTGATGTTGTATTTTAGTGTCCCATAAAATTTACCTGCCTTAGTATTTTGGGTTTTTCCTCTTTTGGAGGGGGAAGAAATCAACTGTTAACTTACACAGACAAGTTCCTGGTGTACGAACTTCACTTTTTTTGGAGAAAAATCAGCAGAAAACCGGCTGTCAGTTAGCTGCCTCCTTTCTCTGTTTTCTGCTTTTCTTCTGTTTTGCCTTTTGCTATTTGTCAGACAAAGATAATTTCTTTCAATTTTAAAAATTAGGTTACAATTTTAATGTAGTCCAGTAAAAGTCATTACATGCACACTTTCTTTATGTTGAAAACATTATGAAAAATTTTGTACTTGGGAAATAAATTTAGAAAACACAAAAGAGATGGCAAAAGGAATCACAATTCAGCCTTTACATTAGACGTGAAGAGAAACTATTGTGAGTTCTCTATGCCAGAGAACAATGGAAGCCCGTAAAAAATAAAATTAAAAAATGTCAATTTTCCCTAATAATGCTGCAGGCTTGCAGCTTGCCTTAAACAAGACTTAAGTAGACTTCAGTTGACTAAATCTGACATTATTATTCAAAAACAATGCTAAATGCAAATGACATCTAAATTCTTCCAGCACTTTTGGCTACAGACTTTGTTCTGCACCCCTAACTCTAAGTGCCCTAACCAAAGCATCTTAATTAAGAGGTTAGTAGCTCTAGGCTCCTTTGCAGTCTAGAGAGACAAGGATAGACTTTTCTGGGACAAATTGCACCATAGGCAGATGCTATTTTTTGTAGTAGGATTTCTATATAGGTTCATTTTGGAGGAGTTTCAGATTTACCACCTGCTAGGTCTTACTAAGCAGGTGGATGTGGATGTCACTGTTGCTTGCTGCTTCTTATTCTGGTCTCCAACACAACTGCTTAGCAATGCTATTGTGGGGGTCTATGCTACAGAGGAGGCAGAAATTTGTATAAAGATAGGATTAGGAGTTGAAGCCTTCCTATTAGGTAACTTCAGTGACTTCTCTTTTCTCCTTTCATCTTTTTGAGGCACCTAATACTTCCCACAATCTGGGAGACCACAAGCTCATCTTTAATATTCCCTGGACGCCAGATGGGATTGGGCTATCCCACCACCTAATGTCTGGATATCCAATCAGAGTGTTGATGCCCAATCTTGATGCAATCAGTATCAGGGCTTGTATGACAGGATGAAAGGGAGGGAAATTCTAACCACCAGAAATAGTTTTCTTTTTTTTCTGGTGAGATTAGCATTTTTCAGTGGGGGAATAGAAAGCACATGTGATTTCTTATGGGACTAGTTCAGTACTCAGTATAGTAGCATGCCAGTCAGTCAATCAATCAGTCTTCTCTTGATGGAAGTGAATTTCCTTGGAGAGTTCTGACTGGGATTGTTTGTGGTGTTTGCTTGCTTTTAAAAATATAATTTTACGCAACTATTTTCTATAATTTCATATGAACAGGAATCCTACCAGTAATAAGTAAAACCTCTCTTTAGACTCAGTTTCCTGAGGAAAGGGAGAGATAAAGGAAACAGAAGGGCCTCTGTATAACTTCTATAGTGACGCTGTCCTTGACAATGGGCAAGGGAAGGGCCAGAGATGTCATTTATCTGGGCTTCTTTAAAGCCTTGGACGTGATGGGAAATACAACATCCTTCTCTCTAAGCTGGATGGGTTCAATGGGTGGACTGATAGATGAATAGGAAAGTGGATCATGGTCAACAGCTCAGCATCCCAGTGGACATCAGTGACAAGTGGTGTCCCTCAGGGGTCTGTAGTGGAACCAGTGCCATTTGCTATCCTCATTAATGACACAGATGGAGGTATTGAGTGCACCCTCAGCAAGTTTGCAAATGACATCAAGCTGAGGGTGCCGTTGACACACCTGGATGATGGGATGCAAACTGGAGGCCTGGACAAGCTTGAGAACTGGCCCATGGGAATCTCATGTTATTTAGCAAGATAAAGTGTAAGGGGCTGCACGTGGGTCAGGGAAATCCCCAGTGTAAATTCAGGAGGAACAGATCAAGCGTAGCCCTGCCCAGAAGGACTTGGGGGTGCTGGTGGCTACACATGAGCTGGGAATGGGCATTTGCAGCCCAAAAAACCAACAACGTCTTTGGCTGCACCCAAAGCACTGAGAGCAGCAGGGTGAGGAAGGGGATTCTCCCCCTCTGCTCTGCTGGGATTCCACCTGCAGTGCTGCCTCCAGCTCTGGGGCCTCCAACACAGAAAGGACATGGAACTGTTGGAGCCAGTCCAGAGGAGGCCAGCAAGATGATCAGAGGGATGGAGCACATCTTCTTGGAGAAAAGGCTGAGAGGACTGAGATTGCTCAGCCTGGAGAAGAAAAGCCTCGTGGACGACCTGACTGTGGCCTTCCAGCATCTGAAGGGAGCCTACAAGAGAAATGGGGCAAAACTCTCTACAAGAGTGGCAGGACAAGGGGGAACGGGTTCAAACTGTTAGAGAGTGGGTTTAGATTAGCTATTAGGAAGAACTTCTTTACTGTGAGGGTGGTGAGGCATTGAAACAGGTTACTCAGAGAGATTGTGGATGGCCTATCCCTGGAAATGTTCAATGGGGCCTTGAGCAAGCTGGTCTAGCAAAAAGTGACCCTGCCCACAGCTGGAAGTAGATGATATGTAACATCCCTTCCAACCCAAGCCATTGTAAAAGTCTATCTTTCTATGATTATATTTCAGTATTTGATCTTTATGACTTCTCCTCATGTCCATATCTCCACAAGTAAGCTGGGTAGAAACTGAGATTCTTTAAAATGTGGTATCAGAGTATTCCTTTTTAAGCATTATAGCACCACTCTCAGTATTTAAGTTTCCATATGTATTTGTCAGATAAAATGTTCTGTTTTAAAGAGTCTGCTTAAAATGAAAAGAAATTAAAATATTAGTAGAAATTTGTAAAAAGTCATGGATATACTGGATAGTAGGATTCAATTATGCCTGGTTTGTTGTGTAGGGGGTTTTTGTAAATAATTACTGTATTAAATACTTATCAAGAATCCTTCACACACCTATAAATTATATAAATTATGCTTTCCTCCTGCTGAAGTACCTCAGAGAACCTGAAATGACATTATTTCTTGTGCATCTAAACTAATGGGTATCAAGATATTTTTGGATTCATCTGTATTCAGGGGGATGCAACACTCTCCTCTGTCTGTCTTCCTTTTATAACTGCTATTATAAACTCCTCCACTTTCTGCCTATTTTGAAAAGTTATTAAAGAAAAAAAGGTTAAGAAGATATATTTCTTTCTTTCTTTCTTTCTTTCTTTCTTTCTTTCTTTCTTTCTTTCTTTCTTTCTTTCTTTCTTTCTTTCTTTCTTTCTTTCTTTCTTTCTTTCTTTCTTTCTTTCTTTCTTTCTTTCTTTCTTTCTTTCTTTCTTTCTCTCTCTCTCTTTCTTTCTCCCTTTCTCCCTTTTTTCTTTCTTCCTTTCTTTCTTTTTTCCTTTACTTCTTCCTACTTCTCTCTCTCTTTCCCCCTTCACTTATTCATTCATTCATTTTTATCATATATTAATAAGTCTCTTGAAGGTTTTGATGCAGTCAGGTAGATTTCTTATATGAAAATACAAGATACTTATATGAAAATACAATACTTCACACAGAGCTGCAGCAGTTTGCAGAGCCCTGTGTGAGATCTGGCCTCATTACCCAGAAATCAAACAGCTTAAAAGAAAGTCCCAGAGGTTTCAGGCTCCAGGTTGATGCATAGTGCTGAAAGTGAACTTCAGACTTTATTCTGGTGAAGGGTCCCAGGCCAGCAGCTCAACATGCACATTGACTGGAGAGTTGCACATGTTGCTCTTCTACAGCCAGATGAGGTAGGTGGATATTATTTCTGTCTTAGGCAACCAGAGTGAACAGTCAAATTAAATATTTTTCCAGGGCATTTTAATATTAGGGTTTTGCTACAGTCTTAAAGGTCAGGCTTGTGGGTCACTCTTTCAAGTTGTTTCCTGTCTCATTCCACCCCTGATTCAAGCTCTTCTGCAGCCCAGCAGTGCTCCTGGCCACAGTAAAAGGCCAGAATTTCACATCCTCACAAGCATCTAGCAGTCACAGCCAGGTGAGACCAAAACCAGGGAGGCTGATGTTTCCCTCATAGCTGAGCATTAGTCCATGACACCTAAGAAAACCTTACCTGAAAATAAATACAAGGTCAAATGTGAAGATCTGAGGCTTCAAAGAGGCAGAAAAGAGATGCAGAGAAAGAAATGTAGTGTCCTTATTTAGTTCTTTAGGCAATACTCCATACCTTGCCCACTGTAAATCATTCCTGCTTCGGTGAATGAGTGGCTGTTCTCCCTTGCATGCATGCTTCAGTTCTGAGCTGCTGTTAATTCCCAGGAATATTACAAAGGGTGAGCTTTGTGTAGCCTTTACACCAACTAGAAAGTGAAAACCTAGAAACCTCTCAGAAATCAAAAGCATCACCCTACAAATGCTGATGACTGCTTGCTATTTAATTATTTTTAGAAGAAAAATCATTATTTATTAAAAGAAAAGGGTAAGAAGAATGATCCCAGATCAGGTACTGTAATTGTCATCTGATTTTGATGGGTTTATTTAAGTGCATAAATAAAATAGAACTTGCTGAGAATGGCTTGTGAAATTCCTATTGTGTTTTGTTCAGAAAGTCAGAAGTTATTAAAAATAATAGAGAGAAACTCTAACTTATCAAATACTTCACTGAATACACAGGCCTTTGTCACGTTACCTAATAATAAACTGAGAAACAAAAATAGTATAACATACTAACCTGTAAATCATTTAGTCTTGTGGTGAGGAAAAATAAACAAGTGTTATTTTCTCTAGAAAACAGACAGAAATCACCATTTTTGTGCATTGTGAGAATTATTAAATCCCTTTTTTCTTCCATAATGGAATTCACCTATATGCAAGTTTTCAGGAACCGATTGGCTTCAATTATTCTTTTGAACATCTAAGAAAGACAAACCATAGACATAAAAAGCTTCTGATATTTTGCATATTCATAATACCTTAGTGAATCACCGGGAATGGCAATACTACTCTCTGAATGCTAATGTAGAGGCAGCAGACAAGTAGAGGGCAAAGAACATAGAAATAAACCAGATTTTCCCACTTGAATTCACCACTTATTTGTGAACGCTTTTTGTATTTTTCTTTTTCCACTGTTACCACTTCCTCTCTTATCTTCTTTATTCATTAAAAAATCTAATTACTTAATCTACAACACATATATGATAAAATGCCTAATTTCATAGTGTTTTTCCATCAACAAGTCACTACAAAAGATGTCATTTTTAGTGAAAAATCAAAGATCTGCAATGATTGCAGACTGATGCTTATGTCTTAAGGGTTACTGGGTATGCATAATAGCATGGTACAACATCCCTTTTTACTCAGTCTAGCAAAGAATGCATGCTCACAGCAGGAAATCTTAATCATCATTTATCAGAGTAGCAGGTAGCTCTGTTTTCAAAATTTTACCTTCAAAGGGCATATATCTAAAACTTTTCTCAGAACCTATTCCTATTCTACCATAAAATTAATTAGCCTTTTAGTTTCACTGAATATATTTAAGAATTTAACATGAAAAAAGATGAAAAATGTACTTGATCTCTAATAGAGAAACATTTTTACACACAGATGAAAAAGCCAAGACCTCAAAACCACTCTTTAATAAATAGAAATATATTTTTCTTTATATCTGACTGCAGCTGTCATTTCTGTGATGCTTTGGAGGGGCACATGTAAATTCAGGGTCACAGTGTTCACAATTCATTCCCTCAGATAACTTTGCAAATTACTAAAGCTTATTTAGAAGAATTCTCTGGAAGGGCACTGAGTTTCTCAGAAGAATATATGTGATGAGTGATGTCAGTGCTATGCTGGGCACTAATTGTGCCATTCTAACACGGGAAGGAGCTGTCTCAGCCTCTATATAAATGTGAGGATCCCAGCCAACCCCTGCCTTAAATAGAAAACTCATTTAATATACAACTCAGGCTGCAAAGCTGTTTACTGGAAAGGGTTGTGTTGATGAGCAGGCACTAAGAGCTCTGTGGTTTAATGGAGAAGAGTTTCAACGAGGGTGTAAGGTCTCATTTGTCAGCTGTGGAGCACAAGCCTTTTCCAAACACACAGGAGAGTCCTGTAGGCTTGGTCTTTGTAAGTTCAGACTCCTCACATTCTCCATTCCAGAGGGCATCACAAAATTTAATACCCAGCACTTGCACCACAGAAAATTGTGGAATGCTTTACCCAAGATTGTTACTAAAGTGATTAACATGATTCTTTGAGGTGCTGAGAGTCTCCCTGGAAATTTAATCAGAAGCAGAACTAAATTAATGTGCTCTGGTGCTTTGTGTCCTGAGGCTCAGTCATCTCAAGCTGCTCCTGCTGCCCATCTTAGAGCTACTCAGAAATTGATTGGTCTATATGTTAAATTATGATTCTTTCTTGGACTTTAACTTGGAGGAAATTTTGTTCATCCTTTCTAAGTATCTGCTTAAAAGGAGTGACATGACCAGAGAAGTTTATGTGAGTAAGGTTTTATATCTGTAAGAAGTTAAGAGCAGCCACCCCAAGCTGGATCAGCAGTGCCCTGTATTCTCAATGCTTCTGGCAAAGACAGGAGAAGAAGGGTGGGAATAGCATCCTTTCTTCTGATTGTGTTTGCACTCCAGTTCTCATTGCATTCCCCAACATCTAGAGCAATTTTAAAGGTTTTAAATAGTAGATCTCTGCCTAGTTCCTTTACTAATTATTGCTCTGCCTTTCAATGAGTTTATCTAATCCCTTTTGCAACTAGTGATGTTTGCCTTTGCAGCAGCTTCCAGCACCAAATAACACAGATTTATTACATGCTGTGAAAAGAAATGCCATCTTTTCCATGTCTGAACCTGAATTTCTGCCAGTTTCAGCCGGTGCCTTCAGTCCAAGTATTGTGAGAATTGACGAATGAATGGTCCCGGACAAGCTTGTAAATCTCCACTATATTGATTCTCAGTTTTTTCCTATATAAACTGAACATTCCCGTACATGAGAGTCATTTTGTAAGTCACTGGGTCACTTTTCTCCATCCATGTGACATTTTAGTCACCATCTATTTCACTTTATTAATTTCAGATTTAGGTACTACCTCACTGCATGCAATAGTGTTATCACAGCATAATTTTTGGTAAACTAAGATGCTTCCTGGGAATCTCCAGTTATATTTTGAGATTTATTAACTTTATGTATTTGCAAACTCCAAAGTAGATTTACTGGTTTTGCTACTCAAAGAGTTCTTTCAGCTTTCTGTTGGAGAAATGTCAGCTTAGGACAAATCAAATTTGTCTGTGGCAGTATATTACAACTCTGCCAGCCTTGAAAGTGAACTTACTCCCCAGCCTTTTTCATGCACTGGGAAGGTACAAGCCCCTCTGTGTGGGATTCACTGCAGCTAACTTTAGACATCTATAGTTTAGTCGTCTACATCTGAATTAGTCACTTTGGGTTCTCTTTATAGCTATCAGAGAGAAAAGGCCCTTTAGAGTGTGATTCATCTGACCTATTTAGATATCTACTTAAGAATAAGATGAATCATGTCCTATAACTTTTTTTCCGCTCCCTTGACTGCAGAGGGAATTAAAATATTGACTTCTGCAAATAGAGTTCATTGCACATATTCCTCTCTATGTTATTTTGACACCATTTTTCTAACAAAAAGTTAGCCTGGGTATCACAGGATGACTCAATTGTTTTAGCAAATTTCCAGCTGAGTTCCTGCTAAACTGTCAGCCTCTGCCACAGCTGCTGTGGCAGGTAGGATGCAATCAAGGACTTTCATATCTGTCTTAAATGGTGGGTCCAGAACTGCACAATCCTAAAGGTGAGGCTGCAAAACACTGAACAGAGCAGGATCATCACCTCTTTGATTAGCTCTTTGAGGCATTCCTCTTTCAAATTACCCCTAAAGGAAAGGGTAAATCAGGTACTTGTTAATAGATGCCTTGGGGAGGATTAGAGTGAAATGACACTGAATGATCAGTATATATATATATATATATATATATATAGGGTTTATTCTAGAACAATTTGGTTGCAATGGAAAGCAGATATGTAGCCATAAGTGTTCTTAAGTGTTATATTTATACTTTTCTATTGCTGTATAGAATAGTATAAATATAGAAATAGAAAAGCAATAGAAAAGTATAAATATAACACTTAAGAAAATATATTAAAAAAACCCCAGGAAATTGTACGAGTTGATGCTGGAGGTGAAAGTTGTAACCACCTGTGCACCCACAGTGAGATTTGATGCTATATTTTCATTGTCCATTGGTTGAAGTCATGGTCTTACTCAGTCATGGGTGGGGGAAGCACACAAAACATAGATTTTTATGTGTTAGTAAGTGTTCAGGCTTAGGTGAGAACACCCAGGTATCTTGATGAACTAGAAGCAGAAATAAAAGCTGTCTTATTTTTTTGTTGGGATGGAAGATCAGATAATACCCAACTTTGATGAGTTTCAGTGAGTTATATAAAGGATCTTCAGAGCTGGTGGTGATACTGTAATCTGCTAGTACTGCTGCCTACAAAGTGTTGTAGTGCAGCATAATTCCTGCATGTTCTTTCCAAACACCGTATTTTCTCTTCACTCTTGTTATTTAATAATCTTAACCTGTAAAGTACATTTTTTTCTGTTTGTGTACCGCAGGACAGGTCCTGAAAAATCTCTCTATTCAATCCTTCCAACAAATTTTAGACTCTTCACCCTGGCAAGGCAATCTAAGCATGGCCCATCCTTAACACACTTCAATATGCTATGTCTTTGCTTGTCAAATTTTATTCTTTGCTAAATGATACTCCTCAATTCCTTGATCATTTTCAGGCTTTAATTTTTTCACTGTCTTATCCACAATTAATCTCTTAGGTCCAAATCTTGAAGATCAATCTGAAGACTTTCTGGTTCTTTCCTTTTCTGTAACGTATTCTTTTAAAATGCATCCTTCATTTTTTTGCATTGGGTGCTAAACTTCACATTTCTGTACAGGAAATTTCATGGCTAGCTTTCTCTGCCTGACACAACTGAACACTATTTAAGAAACATCAAGGGCTTCAGAGCTAGCTATTTTCAGGATTGAAGCCTAATTCTAACTACCTTCTCCTTTACTTTCATTAATTTCTTGCAGTTACTTTATAAAGGATGGTTTCAGTCTTCTGTTCTTGTCTTCATATTTCCAGAATTATTGTGCTGGTGGGACATAATTTCTTTTCAGAATATCTTAGAAGTTTGCTTTATTTCTCATTATATTGTTAAGAAATTAGTCAGAAGTATCACTCCCATACTTCCTGTTTGGCTCCCATTCTTAGGATAACCTTTGGTTTGGCAATGTGACCCAAAACTCCCTGGCTGATTATTGCCCCTTTGTGTCACCTCTAGCAATCAGCTACATGCCCTCTTTTTTCTTGGCAACTTCATGCCTTTTCTATTTCTTGCTTTTTCAGGTACAAAGCCTGCAGAATCTGGCTCTAAATCTATATTGAGGATTCCTCTCCCATTCTCTCTCATAAAATTTTATGAGAGTATTCTGAATGAGTCTCCATTTATTAACTAGTGTCCTAACTTACTTTTTCCCTTGTTCTCTCTTAAGATTTTCTCCTTTCAGTCATTCCTGCTATATCTCTAAAAGTTGATTTTCTGTTATTTAGGGACCTAATTTTTCCTAATTTGTCAATGAACTAAAAGATTGCTTAATACTTTCAGATTTTCATTAAGAGAGACATCTCTTAGGTTTACATATATATAGCACCTAGCACAAAGATTTCCTGCTACATGAAAATATTTCTTAAATGCAAAATTAATAAAAATATTTAATATAAATACAGTGTATATAACATTATAAATATAATTTAAATAACAATAAATTTATATTTTAAACAATTAAGAATAAATATTTACACATTAATATTTCATTATCTGTTATTAACAACAGTAATAATGTGGCTTTGCAACTGTTAAAGTCTTTTCTGTAATATATTGTCCCCTATCTATTATTTTGATAATCAGCTCAGAAATGAGCATGAAAGACCAATGATGTGCAGACAGGTTTATGAACTATGGAACTAAACTCTTTTCCCCACCTTCAATAAAGCTTTTGCAGTTATTAAGTAAAATTAATGGATATTAATTTGTTCACAATCCTTATGGAATGCCTCTACAAATTAATAGTAAACAAAGAAGGAAACTGCTCCTTCTCAAAAATATTAAATATGTCTGATGTTACTGTACTCATATACAAGAATCTGAGAGTTCTAAAGTGTAAAATATTTTTCTTCAATAAATCTCACTGAACAGTAATTGCAAGGCATATTCCAATCACGGCTTACATTTCTCCTTCATCTTTTATCATGATTCAATGAAAAATGACAATTTTCTCTGTGATTTCTTCAGAAATTTCTGCAGGTTTAGACTTATACCAGTATTTAGAGTTTTGCATTCTAATATGGATGAAGTTAAGGTAATGCAATGAAACACAATGGGGTCAGGCAGAAAGAAACACTTTCAGTGAAATAGCATAATAACATTTAACTTGGATGAGACTGAAGTGTCATATCATTCACCCAAAAAGGGCCTCCTTCAATACTTTTACCAGGTTCTGAAAGACAACACACTGTTTTATTTAGCATCCTATCTTTGCCAGTCACCCAGGGCACTCAGTTATAAATAAATAGAATTAATTCTGGTGAGGAACACATGACACCACCAATTGGAAGATATCAAGAAAATATGAGCTGAAAGCAGCTCTGCTCACTTCACCAGGTTGTCTAACATTTCAGCAACTTTCAGTGTTTGAAATCTGCTTACAGTCAGGGGAATCTAAGCAAATGTAAGCCAGATCTACCAACGTTGTGCTATCTGCATGGCTTTTTTCCTGTCGTTTTATTGGAAACTCATTTTAATAAACCTAGATTCAGTTGGGCTGTTTTAATTTGAAGAAAAACCACCCCAATAGAAAATTCACTTGAAAATATAATGTTACAATATGCTAGGAATTTGGATTGGAGTTTGGTTACCTATGCAGACTCCCTGGTTTTGTGAAT
Source organism: Melospiza georgiana (assembly GCF_028018845.1). Lineage (NCBI taxonomy): Eukaryota > Metazoa > Chordata > Aves > Passeriformes > Passerellidae > Melospiza > Melospiza georgiana. Next base: position 108,030,577 of record NC_080431.1, read on the forward strand.
GACCCTTCTTCTACAAGGTTGTGACTGTAAAACCTTTCATCACTTACTTTTACAATTAAGAATTCTTCTGAAACACGGAGAATGATGAAATTATGTTTGGGTAAAACATACTTCAGTGCTTGTCCCAGTAAAGTCAGAATACTTTAACAATCTTTGTTTAACAGTTACAAAAATATTTCCACATATGTTCAGTCAAAACAATTGAGAAAGGCATTATGAGGAGATTGCTGTTGTCTTGTTGCACTGTTCCAAGGATGCACTCCGTGAGAAGTGTGCAGTATTTCCTTAGACAACTGAAAAGAATCTCAATAAATCATCTCTGCTGCCTTGATACCAGTAACTAGCACTACATTATGTAACTTTGTCAGTCAAAAGGCATTGTCCAATATTTAGTGGAAATGAACTTATTCCTTCATGAGGTGGATTGGGTTCCACTTCACCTGTTGGGCCATGCAGTATCCTCTGAGATTCTCCCCATGGGTCAATGAGATCTGTGAAAGTTCAGTGAGCTACTTTGAACTCTCATCACTTTGTCCTGTCCAAATATACTTTAGATATTATTGCAGAGATTTTTAGTTTACTGACATTATCTGTTTAAATTTTTGTGTGTCAGTCATGTATGTCAGTGGTGCTCTCTGATGCTCATGTTGATATGATTTTCATGTTTGGTGGAACACCTAGCTGAAAAGAACCTCTTTTTGGTTTCCAGTTATTAAAAATGTGAAATTACTGCCATGGTACCCTTAAACTGTAACTGACGTTCTGGGGCTTTATCTTTGGAATACTTTTTTCCCCCTTTATTCTCACTGTAACCATGCTAAAACACTTAACATCAGAAAAAGAAAGCATGGAATATAGGACAAGAACAACACCTACTATCAAGAAACAGTTGCTACCAGCTTTCACAACTTAGAACACAGAACCATTAAAGTTGAAAATACCTCTAAGATCACCAAGTTCGACCATTAACCTAACACTCACAGGTTCACCACTAAACTATGTCTCTAAGCACTGCAGTTTTTTTTTTTTTTAACATTTCCAAGGATGATGATTCCACCATTTCCCTGGGAAACCTGTTCCAATACCTGATCATCCTTTCAGAGAAGGAATTTTTGTTAAGATTCAATCTAAACATCTCCTTGAACAACCTGAGCGATTTTGTTTTGCCCTATCCTTTGTTACTGTCACCCTGTTGATGAAGGATATCAAATTGGTCAAGCAGGACCTGCCTTTCACAAACCCATGCTGGCTGGGCTGGTGCATATGTCCATGTCTGGCACAAGCAGTTGGGAGGGTTCCTTGAATGTGTCAACAACTTTCTTACAAGTGTTTGATGGGCCAACAAGAGATGCAATCCTGGACCTCACACTCAGCAGCAGGGAAGAGCTGGGTGGAATGTGCTGCTCCAAGGGAGTGGTGTCTGCAGTGGCTGTGAGATGGTGGAGTTGGAGTTCCTCACGACAGCGAGGAGGGCCCACAATAAACTCATTGCCCTGGAATTCAGGAGAGCAGACTCTGGGCTCTCCAAGGACCAGCTTGGTAGAGTCCCATGGGATAGAGGACTGAAAGACAGAGGGCTGGTTGAATTGCGAAGATCGTCTCCTTCAAGATCAGGAGCAATGCATACCAACAAGGAGGAAATCAGGCAAAAGTGTCAGAAAGCCTCCATGGATGGATAAGGAGCTGCTGTACAAACTCAGAGGGAAAAGAGAAGCTTAAAGGAAGTTGGCATGAAATCCTATTAGGGTTTTATCAAGGTTTTCAGAAAACTTGAAGCCACACAGGTAGCGCCAAGTGCACTTACTTATGTTAATTGCATGTCAAAGAGGACTTTGCAAATTTATCTTTCCTAAAGTTTCCTCCACAAACCCACTTTCAGATAAAATTTCCTAGTGACTTCATATCCCTGAAAGAATCCCAACCCTTACATGTAAGTGCATCTGGGAGTAAGGCCTGTTGGGATTTTCATCTCCTAGTTCACTGTGAGAGGATACCTCTTTTTGAATTACACATCCTCCAGGCTAATAAATTTTGATTGCTCTGCATTGTTAGCCATCTGCTCCCATCCCTTGGGATCCCAGTTCAAGATGGAAGTTAAAAGACAACAAACTGCACCCCCCAGCAGACATAGGGCAACAGAGTTTGTACAGAAAATTAGCAAGCAAGGGAGTTGTTGAAAAGTGCTTGATTGAGACATGCATAGGTGTGCACTGGCTTTTCACAAGGTCTGCTGATTTTTAGATGTAATATAACAGCTATAATTAAAGTTTTCTTTCTCTTCTTATTGTAATACACTGTTTTCAGATTTTTGTGTATTTACCAATGTATTTTCTATTTGTATCATGTATTTTAAACAGTGGAAAAAAAGGCAAGGAATGAACCTTAAAACCCAGAAGAGAGAAACATATGGTAAGCTGAACCATAAAAGGAAACCCTCATATATAATGCCAGCAGTCTCGAAGATCTATATTCCACTGCTTCCAGGAAATAAATTGATCTAAGCAGCAAAATAAAGACATAAATAAACATTGCCAGTGACCAGCCAACTGGATTTAACTTCATTCCCCACCACTCTCTAGGCCCAGCCATGCAGACATTTTTTTACCCAGCAAACAGTGCACCTCTTCAAGCAGTGAACAGTCAGTTTTTCCAGGAGAATTCTGTAGGAAATGATGGTAAAGGCTTTACCAAAGTCCACATAAACATCATCCACAGTCTTTCCTCATCCATTATGAGGGTCACTTTGGCATAGAAGGAGATCAGGCTTGTCAAGCAGGATTTGCCTTTTGTAGACCCATCTTGACTGTGTCTGGTCCCCTTGTTGTCCCATGTGCATCATACAGCAATTAAAAATTGTTTATTCTCTAAATTAGAAATAGCCCTTTGGAAAACATAGGATGTTTCATGGTGTTCCTGTTATGTATTTCCTCATAAATTGGAGATATGTAGGAATTTAGCTTGTCAGACATTTTTCACGACTCTCAAAGAATACCCAAGGGACACTATCTTTTATAAAGAGTAGTAATCACATTTTTAGCATACTCTGTAGTTTATAGGAAGTAAGATAACTTCAAAGGCATTAAAAAATCATTGCATGGCATTTATTTCTTTATTATCTAATGTATTTCTTAACCATTTTTTCTCATATTATCCTGCCTAAAATGAAAGATATGAATAAGTGGCCATGTTTCCATTTGAAATGACACTACTTTTGTGTGTGTGTCTAACAGCTGATTACAAGCCCATGACCAGATAGTATACTGCTTTCTAGATAAATTAATAAATGCAAAAAATGAGAGCAGTGATGAACTATCGTCTTTTTATCATCATGCTCAAGAGCAAGTCTCTGAAATTGTTTTGGTGGTACCTTTTCTCTCATTGTCAAGAAAAGCTATGCCATTTAGCAGTGTAGTAGGAGTTAGTAGTTAAGTGATATCTGAAACCTGGGTAGACTGCCTTTATGATACTTGTTGATTAATTCGAACAAGAAGAAATTTATATGGAATAATTAAAATTAAATCCTTAATAAATAAGGCAAATTTTATTTCACAGGTTTCACATTAATAGAAAAATCAGTTATTTTTGGGGAGACAATGGTAGCAGTTTAAAGAGGAATTGAAGTATAAGTTTCAATGAAACATAGAATTGTATCTGAAAACTGAGTAATAACAAGCCAAAACAAAAATATTTTGATGAATTGATTAAATAGGAAGATCCAATTTCTTTATAATTGGACACTTTGCTGGGCTATCACATGTAACAAAAATGATCACCTCACAAATGCTACTTTTCTTCCATGTTGTGTCTTACCTCTCAAAACAGAACAAAACAAAACAAACCAACCAACCAAACAAACAAATCTAAAAAGAAAAAAACCCCAAAACACTGAAAATCCAAAACAAACAGAAAATCCCTAACCCCCCAAAAGCACACATAAACAAAAAAACCAAAACCAAAAACAAACACTCCAAGAGTGTTGTGCAATATTTTTCATGTGGTATAGAAGAGTTAGAAAGATTCATAAATACTTGCTGTAAGCTTTTTCTCAGGATATATTCTTCCTTTGTCCAAAATATTCATACTGTGTTTGTACTCAAAATTTCTGATATCTGCTACCAACATTTCAAATTATGAAGTTGTGAAAAGTAAAATCTTCAGAAAAGAGATAAAAATTTTCAAATTAAGAAGTAGGTTGTTACAAATTTATTTTGCTTTAGAGTGGAACACAGATTCTTGGCTTTTTGTTCTTTCAATCACTTCTGCTGGAAGAGAAAAGAAGAAGGAAAGGAAAGGAAAGGAAAGGAAAGGAAAGGAAAGGAAAGGAAAGGAAAGGAAAGGAAAGGAAAGGAAAGGAAAGGAAAGGAAAGGAAAGGAAAGGAAAGGAAAGGAAAGGAAAGGAAAGGAAAGGAAAGGAAAGGAAAGGAAAGGAAAGGAAAGGAAAGGAAAGGAAAGGAAAGGAAAGGAAAGGAAAGAAAAGAAACCAAGAAAATGTTACTGAAAGGCTAATTAAGTAGTTACCAGAGATATTATTTGGCTGATTACATTAGATCTACACTGGCTAATCCAAAATATAGGTTATGTCCCTATTCAACACTGTACACATTTAATTGCATTATATCACAGCTGATTTCACTCCACTTCTATGTTATATACCCCCCCCCCCCCAAAAAAAAAAGAGAAAGGAGATGATCTTTCCCCAGGAATGACACTAAACTTTGATCTATGACCTTAATTGAAAGTGTTAATTAACACTCATGAAATGGTTTTTCTGTGCCTCAAATCCAGAGGTCTTTTAGTACACCTTAAGCCTGTCAGAATAGATAGGCCAAATTTCTCTTGTGGTCAATATATGGTACAACCAAGGAAAAAGGCAGGATTAATAATTATAAATATTATCAAAAAAAGGCAAGAAAACAAAAGAGGATGAAATTGAACTTGTCACCTATTTTTTAAATATGGATTTTCAGGTCACATTGAACTATTCATCCTCTCCCCTCCCTCCCAAAAAAAAAAAAAAAAAAAAAAAGCCATTTAAGATATTTGAATATCCTTGTAGAGGATCCTTAGAACACTGAGCACTGCACTAGGTTCTTATCCCAGAAACAATAATTTTGAATGAAATGTTATGTTATGTACATAACATGCAAATGTGCTACAAAAAAAAAACCGTGAATTTTTGTATATCTGCAGGAATATCATTCCACAGAGAATGTAGAAAAGGGTATATGAGAAATCTTCAGGTTTAGCAGCAAAACTGAGCTACATTTCAAACTGTAGACTTCTGCTGAGTTAAAAAGAAAGAAAGAAGAAATAATCTTCTTCAACACTGGGAAAATGTGGGGAATGGTGTCCCAAACATGGATGGACCTTCTTTATATTCCACTGCTGAAGAGGAAGGGTTGGTCCCAGAACAGATGGTTTCATTGACCTCATCCTGTGGAGGGATCAGTGCCCTCATGTCCATTTAAAATCAGTTCAGGCAATCAGACCTCTGCTGGAGTCAGCCCTCAAATGGCTGTTTCCATTTGGTGTTTCAGATAAAATATGAGATGGGGTCATGGGCACATTCCCTCCTTGCAATGACCTGTGGAACTGAAACAACAGTGGATGGCCTTGCAGAAAGCAGAAATTGCATCTTCTTTCTTTCTTTCTCACTCTTCTCAGGAAGTGCCATAAAAAGAAACAGCACCAGTGACTTCATAAAAGCTCAGAGGAAAGTTTGTTGTTGTCATTTACTTTCTCACGAAAATCTTCACATATATTGTTTGTGGATGACAGCAGAAGAGCTCAGGACAGAATGACTGATACATAGCTGCTATAAAAGTTCTGTCTGCATCAGCAAGAATTCCTCATGACACTTGAAGAAGTGGAATTTTTGCACATTTTTGTGGATATTGCCATAAAATAATCTTCATTTTATATTTTACTCCTGTTATTCAAGAGACAGTAGAGAGATGCACTGTAATGAAAAGAACATGGTATATTTGATACTGTTTTTCTACACTGATATTTTTGTTACATATATTATAGAATACAATATATGGAATAAAATATATTATAAAGAATACATATATTCTTTATCTTTCTAAAATGGCCCCTTTTTGGAGAAGCATGTAATGCTTATATTTAATGTTCAAGTCCTATGTCACATTACATGATTTTCTGGTTATTCTGTTTTGCTTACATATGACATTGAAACCCAGACTGCTCTTTGCTCCTCTGATGTCTAGTTAGCATATATTATAAATACTTGAAAGATCTACACCATTTGCATTTTAGTTTGATATTTTATATCCACATTTACTTAACTAAAGGTCCTATTAATATTTAAAATCTCAAAGATTTAGACAATTGGAACAGTTTCATAATACCCACAGATTTATCTTGAATCTTTTCAGTGAAGAACTCAGCTACCATTTTGATATTATTTGCCCATATTCAGAGCTGTTCTGTCAAAATTTACTGATCTACTGATATAAGCCAGTCTATTCAGACATGATGCTTTTAAATAACAGTAAATGCAGGTTCAGGAATTGTTTGTATATTGGCCTAATATGATAAGAAAATTGCATAAAATCTGTGTAATTATTACCATGTCTTTCAATAACAAGAAATGCAAAGCATCCAGGTTTAGACGAAGATTATTTGCTAAAGGATTTTAGAGAATGTTTATAGGAGCATGCTGAGCAATCACTTTCTGGTTGCAAATGTTTTAGCTCAAATCAACAGATGCCCAAAATCAACAGACACAAACCCAGACAGAAAATTCAAAGAACTTGGAAAAAAGTCTTGAGAAGCATGATTTCATGGAATCATGTAATGGTTTGTGTTGGGAGGGACCATAAAAAGTCTCTTTAGTCCTCCTGTCAAAGTCAAGGACAGCTTTGTCCAGATCTTTGAACATGACCAGGATTCAAGGGCCCATCTCGTATTCAGCCTCTCATCCATCAGCTCTCCCAAGTTATTCTTCCAGGGCTGTTCTCCATCTGTTCACTGTCACAGACATCTTTTGTGAAAAATCCTTTCTTTAGGATTTTTCTCTCTCCTGAGAAGCTGTGGCTGCAGCAACAAAATGTAAACAATGGTTATCTGCTGCTGTGGAATGCAACAGGTGCATCCGTGATTGGTCTCTTGTAGATGCTTGGATTTACTGACCACTCATGGTAGAGCTGGGTCTCGCTTTTTGCTAAGACACAGACTTTTGTTAATAATTTTTTTTTTTATTCTTAACTTAGCTAGCCTTCTGAGAACTTTTCCTTTTATTTCTTTTTATTATAGTCATAATGTAATATATATATGTCATAAAATAATAAATCAAGCCTTCTGAACATGAGGTCAACATTCTCTCCTCTCTCTTCACCCTGAAGACCCTTGTGACCACTGTCACAGTTCACCTCCCAGTGCAGCCTCATCCATAAGAAACTGGTTTTCTGTTTAATGACTCTTTAGCATATCATGTAGATTTCCATCCATGCTGAAAAAAGTAAAAGTGTATGTACAAAAAAGATACTTCATACTTGGAACTAACATAGGAGAAGTTGAGTCATTTTTGACGAAAACTGCAGTTATATTACCTACATCCATAAGTTGTTGGAAGACCACTGCCTTTTAAAAAAATTATTTAGCTTGTTCCAAAAAATAAAAATCCAATAAGAGTTGCTAACTCACTTAAATATAGAGTGTTTCAGGTTTTTTCAAGGCACATTTGGAGACCCCAGTGATAGGCCCAGAGTTATAATCCAATATTTTATATTGGAATTAAAGTTTACTAAGAATGAACTTGACTTCTATATTTCTTGCCTACAGTGATTTTTCAGTTATAAAAGAAGACATCCTGCAAATGCAACTTGTTTGATTTTGCTTTCTTTCTATTTATGTTTTTAAACAGCTCTAGTGCCAAAACAATTATAAGCAGAAAGTTGAAGTTTGACCTTCATTGAGAAATACCTTTGCTCTTGTGAAAATTGATTTTGCTTTGACAAAGGGTTTCTACAAATTGCAGTTCTGATGAGTGAGCAGTTCTTTATGTAAAACTTTAATATTTTTTGTCTGACATTCGTAGTTAAACAAATTAATGACAATTATGACATGAAGCTTTCTGAGATAAAAGAGTGATGCATTTTCATGTAGCCTTCTCTATTTCAGCCTGTGGTTTCATTGACAGTTTTCTTACAATTCTAGAATCAGACAGTTTTTTCTGTTTCTCTATGGCACAAATATAAAATGAAGATACCAGTTGCTCTCACCTTTGATCTAGAGATTTCTAGTCATGCAAGAAAGGTAGAATTTTAGATCTGAAATGTACTACACAAAGTTCCATACAGGTTTTGAATTTCAAAGAGAGTTTCAAAGACTGTTGCAAGGCTATTCATAACTACCACTTACACAGGAGTTCAGTACAAATGTACAAAATAAAAATATCTTATTCTCTAAATTACATAATTTTCTAAAAATTACTTTATTTATCTTTTAATTAATTCAATTCATTATCTGCTCCATGAGTAGCAACAAAAATACCTCTGTGAATAAGGAAGAAATGCCTTCTGGCCTTCTGTTCTTTCATAGGGGTGTAATTGTCATAATAACTAATGCTTTAATGAGCGCCAAAGAGAATACAGATCTATCTGGGTCTGAATGGTCATATAATTTTCAGTTGTAAATTTGATATTGAACACTGGTATAGAGAATGTGTTCATAGAAACAAATGCCATGTATAAATAATAATGAAGAATAGTTCAGCATGAACAGTAGAAAACAAAATTCACCCTACCTGCCTTTCTCCCTGATTGACACTAAGAAAGGAGAGCTACAATATTGAAATAGGCTGTTGGAAAGAATAAGGTGTCTTTATTTTACTTAAAACAGTGGAAAAAAAACAGCAAAAGAAAAAGAGGCAAATACCTGAACATTGTATTTCAATGAGCTTCACTAAATAATTTTAGTGAATGAAGACTTTACCTGCTTGTTGAGGCTCTACTTATTCAAAGAATCATAGAACCATTGAAGTTGGAAAAAACTTTTAAGATAATGTAGTACAACTATTAATCCAGCACTACCATGTTCACTACTAAACCAAGTCCCCAAGTTTAACATCCACACATCTTTTGAATGCTTCCAGGAATGGTGAATCTGCCACTTCCCTGGACAGCCCATTCACACAGCATCCTTTCAGTGAAGAAGTGTTTACTAAGATCCAATCTAAACCTCCCCTGTCACTTGTTAGCTGGGAGAAGAGACCAACCCCCACCTGGCCACATCCTCCTTTCAGGTAATTGTAGAGAATGATAAGGTCTCTTCTCATCCTCCTTTTCTCTTAGTTAAAAATCCCATCTCCATCAGCTGTTCCTCTTAGTGCTTCTGCTCTAGACTCTTCTCCAGCTCCATTGTCCTCTTCTGGACATCCTCCAGCCCCTCAATGCCTTTCTTGTGGTGAGGGACCAAAAACTGAACACAGGATTTGAGGTGTGGCCTCCCCAGTGCCAAGTACAAGAGGTCAAGTTTTGATTTTCAACTACAAAGATGAGTTTTGATCTTCTGAATAGCTATTCTAATTTGCAAGAAACAAGTCAGCTCAAGATCCTAAGCCCCACACATGGTAGGTTTGATCATCAGTGGTTTGGATTAGATTGAAACAGATAATCATGCAAGAGAAACATATAGCAAAAGCTAGATAATTTCAGTGTGTGTAAGTTGTACTTTTGATTTTTCACAGTTTGATGCCCTTATCTTGCCTACATGTATTTTCCAAAAGCAACTTCCTCAGAATCTGATATGGATGTTTATTTAAACAGCTGATAATCTATTTTGCTCAACAAAAGAACAGACACAGCAGCCTCCAAAAGAAGTTGATTAATTTTTAATGACGTGTCAGGAGAAAGTAAAATTCAGTAATAATGCCTGGATATGACTAATACTTGTCTAAGAGATATTATTGCAGGATGTTATTCTAAAATACTCTGAATAGCACCACTGACACTACTACTCAGCACTGAGAGCTCAATCAGCTGATGATGGAATAGTAATTCCTTTGATCTGATTAGCACTTAGAGATGTATCTTCCCACTTATGTTTACAATTAACTCCCTTCTTTTTCATTGATGGGGAGATAAGTCAAACAGCTAGCTGAAGAACATAGTGGAAAATGCTGCTGGAAGAGAGAAAAGGATCATGAACTGGCTGACTTTGGATGTTCAGACTTCAGCAATTAATTGTGTCCTATTGGACACATGTTTTTTACAAAAAGCCTTGAATACCTGTGTCCAAATATGCACAGTTTAATATTATACAAACTTCCCAGAGCTATTTACTCCATGTGTAGAGAAAAAATCTTCATTTCTTAATCAATCAACCCACTGAGACAACATGAAAAATTATCAATTGACTTGTTATGTTATATAACAAATTTTTCAAGGTACATAAAACACAGATTTTGCTTTTTAAAAAGTTTAGAGACCAGGATGAATTTAGGACAATCAGTTCTAAACAGTAGTGGAGATATTCCCAAAAGCAAAAATGTTCTCCCATATTCAAGGCTTCACATCCTATTATCTTCAAACTTGGAAATAATGTTTCCTGAGGACAGAAACCATGTGCAATCATTAGAAAATAAAAAATCACATTGCAAGTGAAAAAGAAAAAATATTATTTGTTGATTTTCTGCCACAGCCTTTCACAGAATTAAGGCTTCAGGGGCTATGGGTCTTTATAGGAACTTCTTTTAGACAAGGAAGGCCATTTTTGAAAGTTTAAATTAGAGAATAAAATAACCAAAAGAAGAAAAATAAAATAATTTTTAAAAGGCTACACCCACTCCCCTCCAAAAAAAAAAGAAAAAACCAACCAAACAACAAAACACCAGATTAGATATTTAATATTTTATAAATCTTATACAGACTTCTTCTCTTAGTTCATCAAGGTATTTTTCTGTCTAAAAATCAATTTGCAAACACTAAAACTGCTCCAATGGGATTTCCTGTGGCTTATCTTTCTGATTTGTTGGAATCCAGCAAACTTTGAATTGGAATGTTCCCTTTGAGGCGTCTCCCTGTGCAACACTAGAGCTGCTTGCTCAAGCAACCCTGGCAGATTTCTCTTAGAGCAATGCAAATTCCCATTGCAAATTCCTTCTTCAATTGGTGCAAAGGGAAAGGACACTGGTCCTGTGATTTCCTTACAGTCCTTATGGAAGGCTGGGTCATATCACACAAGATTTACTTACAATATCAAGCAATCACTTGCACTATCAAACAATTACTTGCACTATCAAACAATAAATTCACAGCCTCAAGAGTACAAACGTCCATTGAATGGTGCAGACTTGGTCAACACATAATTCTGTGGAGGGATGCCACAGGAAATCGTTGTGATAAGGGTAGGAAACCTAACTTTTTGTGATTTACAATAAATTATTGCTGTTTTTCACTAAATCTTGGAGTGTTTCCAAAAAAAAATATATTTTCACAATTCTAGCATTTAAATGTCACAGTCCTGAAAACTCTCTGAATTATTTTAGACATGCAGATTTACCTGAGAATACCAGATGCACCCTGAGAAGCTTTTTAACAGCAGCACAGACTTTGTGACTGTTTCAAAACTAACTTCAGAAAATCCATATGCGTATCACTGTACTGATAATTTGTGTCCCATCCTTGCTTTTTCAACCTTTTCATTCTTTGAGATCTGTGTATCCCAGTCAAATATAGTGAAATATCTAGTCATATATATATATATGTACTTTCCTTTTTGAGATTAATTTGGTTTCTACAGGATGAATGACTAAAAGAATGACTAATCTGTCCTTTTTCTCTATTATAATGCAATATTTTTCTCTCTTAATATGAATTTCTTTGTGATTATTCCATATTTTTGTCAATGTAATGGACAGCTACAATTCGTCCAAGACACATAGTTTTTTTGGTTTTTTTAACAAATCCTTTTTAATACTTCTAGTCTTTAAAACTACACCAGCATTTCTCCCTATTTCTCTCTCTCTCTCTATTTTATTAAAGCATCCGCATTTTTAATAAGCTTTCTGCAGACTTAACTACCTCTTCCCCCAGGAAATAATTCCTGTTCTTATGCCCCAGTGATTTATTTTAGTGTTTCCATGGAATAATCTTGTAGACATTTATTCATGGCCAGTGAAGTCAGTAATGTGTTTTTAACTGCTCCATCCACCCCCATATCAGTGCAGAATATTATTAACACCTGTATTTCTAGTTATGTACATATTTCTTCCACATCAGTTCCACTGCATTGCTCCCTTAGGAGCAGATTAATAAAGGTAGAGTAGTGTTTACAAATTCTAAGAAGCTTTTCTCATATGAGCTTCTTAGTGATAAGCTAAATAATAAATGAGCATGACCTTTATGAATTTGACTTGGCTGCATTTCCTGAAGAACTCCTATGCTCTTTATTGTGTCCTGATTCCTCATGTCACTCCAATCTGAGCTGCAGCAGATAAAGCAAAGTCCTATGAACTACAAGAGCAGCACCAGATATTGCCTTTCTTACAAATGCCACACCAGTGAAGGTGAGTGAGGTTAAAGCCTCCAACTACAGATTTGAATGAGGCCTTTTGAATAACCTTGAGTCTGTGATGAACAGCTTGTGGAATTATTCTTTATTTCTTTGGAAGAAATTTTGATGCAAATCAGAAGGGAAACTTGAAATTTTTGTATTGCAATTTTTCACTCTAGAGAATTCATAAAAATCAGACTACAAACCATTGGCTCAGTTGTGATCTTTGCTACAAGTCTAGCTCACAGTCCCTTATTCCCCACAAAGTTTTGTACATGTGTGGTGAATTAATAAATGCAATCCCACCATGCATACAATTCTATATCTATCTCTATATCTATCTTACTAAAAACTATAAACTGTTTTTAACCAACATCTATGTATAAAGATAGTTTCGACTTATATAATTTCTGTCTACCATATGTTTCATCTTGGCAGTCCTGTTATTGAATTTTAGAGTGTATAATTTCATAGTTACTGACAAGAAATTATACATATACTTCTTTTTGTCTATTTGTTTTCCAAACACACATATATATATATATAGTAGAAAACCAACAAAAATATTATTAATTTGCCTTACCTTTGTGATATTTCTGACAGATAAGAACTTGGGTAGCTGTAACCCAGATTCTGTCCATATAATACCATCACATTGGGAGAAGTCAGCATTTTGTGAAGACTGGTGTACCTCTCAGGGAAGTGACTGACAGACTGTAAACTGGTTTTTTATTATTTAACATACTATACCCTAGTAGACACATGTCATGTAACAAAATATGCTATGCCTTTAACTTCCATCAACAACGGGTCATACACCAAAAATGCCTTTGTTCCTATCTACATTTTATTAAGCTAAAATCCGTTTATCTACAACCACCTGAGGATTATTAAAACCCCACAGAATTAGCCAATAGTCCTTAAAATAAAAGAAGTCCTAAATAACTTTTTCTTAGTTTTTTTAGTAGCTGATGCAGTGCTGTGTTTTGAACTTAATACAAGAATGATGTCAACAACCCATTGATGTTTTAGCTGTAGCTGAACAATGCTTACCCTCAGCCAAGGACTTCTCAGTTTCCCATCTCTGCCCATGCACAGGAAGGCAGGACAGAGCACAGCCAGGAGAGGGGACCTTGTCGGTTTCTCGGCTGTTTAGGTGGCCTGGAAAGGCCCGGGGTGGCCTTGGACAGCCCGCGTTTCAAAGGACGAGAAGAGGCTTCAGATCTTTTCTCGGTCTCGGTGTTTATTAATTGTTTATCTAAAAGATTTTCTCTTGGCCCGACAGAGGTCTGCACAGCAAGTCAGCCATGAGCACACTGCGAGCCCCCGAGGCGGTCACTTATCTTTATACTCGAAATTACATATACAATATTTATCATTTTTTCCCCAAAACCTTTTACCCTTATTAACCAGTGCAATTTTAGTAATAACCAATCCCAAAGTGCCAACATCACCACAGAAGATGGAGGCCAAGAAGAAGAAGAAGAAGAAGGACAGGACACGCCCCAATTCCTCCATCTTACTTCTTTAGACGCCCCTGTACAGAAATCTTAAACCCTGTGTTTCACTCTAACTAACTTATCCCTTCACCATTCACCCCAGTGAAATCCTCCCATCCTCATACAGGTGTCATCTCCTGTGTAGAATCAAAGTCCAGCCACCAGACACTTCTGGCAACATTCCAGGACTCCCGAGCCCCCCAAGGGTGGTCTCGGTCACTCTGCACCTCAGTCCTGAAGCGCTGAGATCCCACAGACCTGGGCTGGCCAAAGGGACATTGCACACCACAGAACGTCAGGGTCACCACACACCCTGGCAGGATTCTCTGGGGTGCTCAGAGATGGGCTGGGGGTTGCTCAGCAAGTGGTGAGCAGCTGCTTCTCTTTGTGTTTATCCACCATCGCCACCTTTTCATTACAATTTGTATTATTACTATTGTTATTTTGTTGTTTCATCGGGGTTTTTTGCTTTGTTTTTGTTTTTCTCATCATTACTGTTAGAAATATTATCTTTATATTTTATGTTATCATTATATTGTGTTTTAAAAATATTATTAACCACTCTTATTAACTCATCAAGCCATGAGTTTGAATTCTTCTTCTCCAATTCTCCTCCTGTAATTAATTGCTGGCTCAAATTAAGCCATAAAAATCTTGATTAGGCTAAGAAAGTAAATTGATGATTGAAGAAAAATGAGGAAAATGCAAGTGAAATATTCACTTTAAGGCTTTTTTCCTCTTTTGCATGGTTTGATACAGAACTGCAAAAGAATAGCAATAAATGAGGAAATAAATAAATGAAAGATTCTCTGTGTTTTCTTACTTTCCTCCATGTACTCCCTGATAATGCAGTTTTATGCCCTCTTCTCACAAATAGTAGTTCTTAAACCACCTAGGTTTCTAAGTTCAGGCATGATGTCTGTACAATCAAGCTTGACTCAGAAAATAAAGTCCAGATGACATTAAACATTATATATTATGACATATACATTATATATTATTTATGACATATATATATGACATAAACATTATATATTAAAAATTGCACTAAGTAATATTTTAAAGAAAAAGTTCTTTAGAAGGCAGCATTAAGAGAAATTATCTCAACTGACAGCTTCCATGAAAGTTTTCAAAATTTGATCAATTACTAGACTGAAAAAAAATCACTGAAAATTGTTTTCTCTTTGATATATATATTGTGATTTGAGGAAAATAAATGATTTTTCTAAAATTTCAAATTTGAATTAAAAAATATTTACAACTAATTAACTCATTTGAATTAGTACTACAATGTGTTATTATTAAAAGTAATTTATTACTACAAGAAGTTCTGAAATGGGCACGGGGTCAAAAAGAACTGCTGTTATCTCTCAGTGACTGGTTTGAGGCTTGTAATAGCATAGACACCTTTTAGTTGCCTCCCTGTTCATATAAATCAAGGTAAAAGTACTGATGACAGCAGTTATATATGGACTTGTAGATGCTGTACATCCATGCTTTTTGCAATCAGAGAAGGCAATACATTAAAAAAAGATGTTCTGAACAGTACAAGTCATAGAACATCATAATTGTGGTGGTTACCTCAGCAATTTACTTGGGGTCCCTCTTTTAAGATGTCATCACATTCAGTCTCATTCTATTTTGTTCCATCCTTTCTGTCCCCTTCTGTTCTGGATGTTTTCAGTCTGAAAATGCATAAAATACCACATACCTGGAATACTGTTCAGTCCTGATCTGGATCAGTATTTTTTTTCTGGTGACTACTTATTTCTCAGTGTAAACTTCACCAATGAGTTTTCAGTCCCTTTCCTGCTGTTTCTACACAAATTGTAGAAACTAAAAACATTTTTTACACTCCAGGAGGTTGTCTCAGTTTAAAGCTAGTATTTTTACTGAAAATCAAACCTTGGAAAAAGCTTATCACCAAAACAAATATTCTTGCTGGTTCTTTTTGTATGGCAAGACCCTCTGTGATGCAGTTAAAACAGCAAAAGAATGCTTTTGTCAGAACTCAGTGTCAATCTCTTAAAAGTTAATGTACATACATCATATTAATTCCTTTTACCAACATGCACATAATATCACATTCTACTACCCCAAATGCAGCAAAAAGTCTCTCTTGTAACAAGTGTAACAAGAACTTGAATAAACTAGAAAACTTTTCCTTCTAATGCATGTTGGCAGAGAGGCAATGCTCTGACAAGAAGTTCTTTTTTGTGCCAGAAATTTTCAGGAAGAAAATGTGACATTTAGCTACAGAATAATAACTATGAAAATAAAAACTGCATTCACAATTGCATTGCTACTAGCAACTGATTTTCAAAATTATTATAATGTAAAAATAAAGCTAAAACAATAACCAGCAATTTTATGCACTATGTCAGCATTCATCAAATATTTCACAACAATGAATTATTTAAGTTTAACTTAAATAATTAAAACTTTAAGTTTAATACTTAAAGTTTCTACAGACTTTTTTGGAGAATAATAGAAAATTATTCAATAACAGAAAGTTGTTAAATGCAATAGTGAAAGAGATTGCAAATCCCAAGAAAAGTTGAAGAATAATTATAGTTCCAATAAATATTAATTGTGGTGTTTTTCCTTTAATCAATTAACAACTGGATATCAACTTACAATTCTAGGACACGGAAAAAATATTTTAGGCCTTTAAAAACAGAAATAATTTTTGATAGAATTACATAATTTCAAGATGCTTACTACGGAAAATAAGTGCCTAAATAACTGCTAACTTTGAATGTCTCCATTTTTCCTAATTTCTTTTCCTAAATCCATCTTAAACCAGCAAAAATTAGAAATCTGAGTTCCACCATCATAATGTCTCAACTCCTTCCTTCTGCTGTGTTACTGAGAACAGAAAGTTCACACCTAATTTCTGATTTTCCTTCCACTCATCTTACAAATTAATTCCAATTACAGCTCTGGAGAAGAGATTGCAACCCATGACTGATAAATTCAAAAGGTTCTGGCAGGTCAACAGAGACATGTAAGTGATGCTTCTTTTTACAAAAGTGACCCACATGCACGTGCATAATAAAACAACAATAAGATTGTAAATGATACAAAGAATAGCAGAAACATTTTTCAAAATGACATTTTATCTTTACCATGTTTATCTCCATGACAGCTCAGTAGTCTGTCACATTAATTGTGTTGATGACCCTTGGGCAAATGCCCCCATTGTATTTAACAGATTGGTTCCCCAAAAAACAACTTGAGGTCAGAGATGTCTTTTCATATACTACAAACCCGCTCTTGAATTTGTATTTAATTATAATTTTCATGGCCAAAACCACAGGACAAATAATGGAGATTAAATTGAAGCAAGTACTTTAATAAAAACAGCATTATCTCAACAGTATTTATACAAACTGTGAGTGCCTATGAATAATTAACATGTTTTTGAAATGCAGTCTAACCAAAACCAAAACAAATCAGCACGAACTACATTACAGTTCAAGAACATTTGGGGTGTAATCTTTTGGGACTCTGCTCTGTTCCAGACCACTTTAAACTCTGTTACCTTCGTTCTTTCCTGCTGAGGATGAATCTGATCTCTGACACCAACAGCTGCTCAAAACATTTTGAGCTCATTATTTGCCAGTTTAATCAGTAACATCAATGCACCACTGGACCCCGTGCAGCCCCACATGCCACCATCCTTTCTTTGTCCCAGCCCGAGTCTCTCTAAGTGATGCCTTCATCTTCTTTGTGCAATTTTACCACAGGGCTCAATGGGTACAGAGGTGCTCACCCTGGCCTGCACAGCACAGACAAATGCTGCCTCAAGGATTAAGGCATTTTTCACAGCAGACTGTTAAGCATTGTCATTCTTTAACCTTCAATCTCTTTTCATGCTTACTCTTCAACTTTTTAGAGCAGTAGGTCATAAAAAAGCTTGAAGCTGAAATGCTGCCTTAAGCTGTTTAATTGTGATATTAATGGGTCATTGTGTTTTTAAATTTGCCATGTACATAGACTAAAAAAATGAAGAAAAAAGTTCTAGAAATCTCTTATAAAAAAAGTTTAGTTTTTCATAGGAGGCTATGGTTGGAAAATCTAGCTAGAGAATGGTGTGAAGGAAATGGCTGGGGGAGTGAAAGACAAAAATGCTTCAATTGGCATAAAGGGTGCCTTTACTCTGGAGAGCACAAGTGGCTCACAGGGGGAACTTTTCTAGAGGAAGAAGAGTGGTTGTTGTCCTGAGCAGAGGATTTTTACATAGTCCTATCAAGAAGCCAAGTTGCTTATATTCTGCTAAGTTGTTACTATGCATCTTGAATAAATTATTCTTTAAAGCAAGGAAAGGTATCCCTTGATGCTGTTACACAACTCAGAGCTTTTTTCCTGCTATTTCAAAGAAAGCCCTATGAGTCACATGAAACCACATTTTTCCAGCTTATTAAGGCTTCATATAAAGAAAATACTGCAGAACAAGTAGCCGAAAATAGTTAATCTGAAATGAGTTACAGGATAAAAGATACATTTATATGCCTTTAAGTAATGAGTTCTTCAAGTCTTTACACATTCATCTCAGCAAAAAATATTGTTTTCAATTCCACATTTCTCATAAAAAATCCATCTAACCAAAACATTTAAATTTCTTCTTTAGCTCTTAATGTTTTAATATATTTATTTAAAAACATTTATTTAAATGTATTTCTGTGTATAGAAATTGTTTTAGTAATGTTCTCCATTCCCATTAATACTTGTGTAATGACAGTACAGCAAGGAAATTATAAGAAAGAAAAAGGGAGGGGGGGTTCTTTTCAGATCAATTTATCACCCAGTCCAAGAAGCAGGAGTTTGGCGTGTAGCCTCAATTTCTGTAGAGCCTCTTGGATTTACACATTTTTCTGTGAATACAGAAAATATTTCATTATTCTAGATAAAACAATCTTTTTCCCAGAAAGAGGAAGGTTATCTGTTGGAAATAAACAAAATAATTAACTTGTTTTAATTATTAAAAGGTGAATGTTACATATTTTTACCCACAAAAACGTATTAATATGCATCATAGGTTTTTTTTTTCTCTTACTATAATATAATTTGATATGGATTGCAGCAAAAAGCCTCACGTTATACTATATGGTGTTATTCCAGATTGAGGATGAGTACAACTCCAAAGGAGAGTCAAAATTATATACTGGAATCAAAATTTGCCTTTTTGGCATTCACAGCTGGATGGATCTTGAAAAGCTTTCACAGCCGACTGAATTCAAGGGCATCCTAACACATGCAGACACACAAACTTTTTTTTAAGGGAAATGTTTAGTAACTAATTCTGTAGGTTAAATCAATCTCCCTCTGCTGGACACACTGCGTGATCCTGTTTGGACACTGCATTATGACCCTGGTGCTCTTTTGCCTTTATTGAATGAAATAAGCTTCAGTTTTCAAGAGCTGTCACTTTCTCTCTCTCCCCCTTCCTCTTTCCCTCCCTCTCTTTCCATCTTTTCCTTTTGTTCTTATCCAAACAAGCATAATAAGAACGTTGGTCCCTCTGAACACTCCCTATATTTTGTTGAACTTCTCTTGTAAATATCAAATCCTTTTGTCTTTCTCTGTGGGGATTCCTTTGCCTCCAAATTTCTTTATGCAGTATAAAGTGGTCAAATTATTTTGCAGAAAAATTTTGCCAATGTGCTCTCCCAGTTTACATATCAAAGGTAAAATACTATTCCTTTATTCTATGCAAATTGTTTGAAGAATCTATTTTGAGATAAAAAAAATCCAAGTGAGTGACATATTGTCTCCAAAACAAAGAAGTAAGAAAATATCTAAAAGATCTTTATAACCATTCTTGTAGTACTAGATTCTCTACATAAATTGGTGTCCTGAAATTTTAGCTGAAGAAACACAAAAATAAAAGCAACTCTCCATACAGAAGAGATCAAGTCTACATACCAGAAGGACAACACAAAATATCTTGGCATGCTTTCCTTTTTAAACACATCTACTCAGGAGAGACAGAGAAAAAAATTCCACTTCTTTTAAAGAGAATTTACAAAATAATGCATGGAGATCCCTGGAAGTTTCCCAGGCTAGATTGGATGGGATTTAGAGCAAACTGACTGAGTGGAAGATGTCTCTGCCCATGGCAGAGAGGCTTGAATTAGATGATCTGTGTTCTTTAAGATCCCATCAAACCCAAATCATCCTATAATTCCATTATCAGTGGTAAAGGAACTTAAAGGAACTGGTTTGTGCAAAACTATGTGTAAGAGGTGTCCTCAAAAATTTAAATTCTAGAAGACACACAGGTGTTTCACAAATAAGAAAGAGCAATAGAAATGCTTTGGTGTATTTGGATAACGGCAGTTGATTCTGTAAGAACTAAAACGAAAGTTAAATTTTGTATGATAAACAGTATATTAGAAAGTAAAAATACAGAAGACAACATCAAACAGTGAAGTCTGATGGATATGTATAGAATTAGCATGGTACTTTTCAGGATGTCAGAATCTGTCTTCTAGAGTCTCTTCCACTTGGGTCAGGTTTAACAAAGGATTAAATAGATCTTGATTTTATGACCTCCTGACCACAATTTTGTTATGAATCTTTTTATGATATTTCTGAGGTTTTGTTTGGTTGATCAGTTTGTTGGATTCTTCTGCCATCCTACAAGATTGCTTCTGTCTTTCAGTTTCTTCTTCCAAACTTCCTACTTTCCACAACAAAGTCACAGTCTGCCACTTCTGATCAGATTTGTTTTCAATACATTTCTTTTTGTTCTCCAGCACTCAGGCTTGTCCTTCTAAATGTTAACCAGTTTGATCCTGTGTCTTTTTCTTGTCTGATTCTTTGCCTGGAATGTTCAATTCCATTTAAACTATTACCTTCCTGGTCAGTCCAATTGTTTATTATAGGTCAAAACTATAAACTGGTGGATGGAAAGTTGTACTGGTGCTTTTATGCCAGCAACCATGAGTCCATTAAGAAGACCTTAACATTAAAAATTAGGCTAAGTAAGAAAGTGCAAGTTTCTGAAGTGGATATGATGATTTTAGCATTTGACTCAGAAAATTTAACAGAAAATATAATAGAAATATTTCCTCAATTTTGTATAAAAAAAAAAATCATTATCTCTATATAATGGGAGATCCAGCCTCCAAATGGAACTAATAGTTCTTTCATCAATGTTTCTGTGACACCTGCAAGAAATTACCCAAGCTATAATGGCTTGGTGCAGAAACTGCAAGAAAAAGTCTGATAGCTATATATCAACAAAATATAAAAGGTGTATAAATAACTCACTGTTTTCTGTCATTACAGTGAATGGTAGAAAAGCATAAACTTATTTTTTAATTAATTTTTTTTTGTTTTTCATGGTTTTGTTGGTATGTGGAATACAATTCCAAGATTTCAGTGCAATTTTGTTTTAGTAAATTTTATGAAAACTGTTAGCAATTTTTTTTGCCTAAACGATTACATTCTAAAGCCATTGGGAAAATGTCTGTTCATATTCATTCAAAAATGTGACATTGTTTAATTTTCTGCTACAAAGAACAGAAAAAAAGGCTTCTGTTTGCTCCAGTAATAATCAAAAAATAAATTCAATAGGGAACTTGTCTGCTGATGCTGTAAGCATGCTACAGACTCCCCATCCACGAGAAAGAAAGGCAATAAAAATGCCTTTCACTAGGTCAACACCTTTAACACAAAACAGATAAACACATTCAGTTTCTGTCTATCACAGAGCATTTTCTGATGGATCTTTAAAACACTGGCATGTAACACCTTCGTGTCCTTAAAATTGTTGGACATTTGGCAGCATTCTATTAGCCCTGTACATACCAAAAATAAACCTTGTTCTTTCCTTCCTGCTTTCATGCTCACATATTTCAAACACCCAAAGCATATGTAATAATGTTGCAAAGGGTTAGAGTTTAACATAGGGTATGATTGTTAGCATTCTTCCTTGTATGTATTCTTTTCCTCATTTTGCATCCTAAATACAGCAAGAGATGGGTGTGCATTCTGAAAGAACAAAAAAATTACAAAGTTAGAACCAAGTAATGTTTTATGTTGCTCTTTGGTGACATTTTTCTGTATAAGAACCTAAAGCTTCACACTGAAAATGGGCATATGCATTTATTTTTTGTTTTTCCTCTCCATATTTTAGTCTGTATGAGCACTGCTCAGCAATAACTAAAACATCCCTGGATTCCCAACACTGTTTTTGTCACAAACCCAAACCATAGCCCCATACAAAGTACCGCAAAGAAAATTAACTCTATAATAGTCAACATCAAACAATGGTGTTAGTCAAATTTTAATAATTATTCAGTAATGTTGCTTTGCTCTGACCCAGACCACAGGGAGTGCAAACAAGTCATTGAAGCACTCTTGCAGACCAATGGACTATGGGACACTTCAATGCTGAGGACAGTGTACAAGCATGGTATCTTTACGTACTTTCTGAGATCATCTCTATAAAACCTCTGTTCAGATAGGAGAATCTGCTGCCAGGCTGTTTATTTTCCCACCTTGGAAATTAGGCCTGAGATTTATTTATATTTTTCAGACATTGAAAGAAAATGCTCAAGAAACTAATTGAGAATATTTGCTACCCCTTGCAACATATTAGGATATTGTTTGATCATGCACAAATAATTATTTATCAAGGTAAAAGCTAGTAAATCGGCCTTCTTAGCATGAGTGTTGGCAGCAAAACTACTTCAACATTTACATTTAATTTTCATTTTTATTTCTATTGCCTCTAATTATGGTGAGCTGGTAACAAAAGAGAAAAAAAATTATTAGTTGTAAAATCAATGCCGTAGAAAATGGATTTTAAAGGACAATCCAAATGCAGTTTTAGATGCAGTTAACATTTGAATGCTGAAATTGCTAAGTGTGATAAAAGTGTGTTAGCTCATCCTATTCCATACATAATTAGACTAGCGGTTCATTAAGAAATTGTACAAATAAATCTTGTCTTCCATATTTTTAAGCTATTGCACTTTAAGCATAATCTGTCACTTGGTGAGTCTTTCAGTTGTGTAGAATATCCTGATAATCTTGCTATTCTATTCCATATACCTTTGTCATAAATGTCCATGTGTGCCTGTGCTTATGACAGACCAGAGCATCTTCATTTTTACATACCTGATAATCCCAGATTGTTAATGGTGTGGAACTGCTTTGCATATCTCCTTGTAGTTTGTAGTTTCCATATTCTCCACATGTAGTCAGTTGGTTCCTTACTCATCTGCTACACATTTCACATAAAAGGTGAGAGATTACTAGAGGGAGCACAGCCTTCTCAATTTGCTTTCAGATGTGTTTGCAACAAAATCCTTGCAAAAATGATCAGGTCTAATATTGACTCCTATCAACATCAAACAAGGAAGCGCTATTAGAGAGAATTATGTGTGTGTTTATTATGGAGCAAGTATTCTAAGACATTAACAAGTCTATAAAACATATAAGGTAGGAATTTTATAGTTGTAAAGAAAAGATTGCGTGTACATTTAGAATGGAAAATCACAGACCTCATGTTTAGGAGAAGGACATACCCAGGTAGCACTGCCACCTCTTGACTCAGTTCCTCATTTGTTTGTTGAAGCTTGAAGTTGTTTATCCTTAGTTAATGAGGTGATGTCTGTACAGCATCTTAAACAACTTTCCAGACATGACTAAGAGTGAGTTGGGAATAAGGATGTACGGTAAAACTGGATTTAGACACATTTTTGTTGGGTCTTTTCTTTGTTGGTTTTGTGTTTGTTTTGTTGTTTTGAGATTTTTTCATTTGCTTAGTAATAAAAAGAGCAAAGCAAGCCATCATTAATATTACACATAAATGTTGAAAACTGATCTGAGACAGGTTACATTAATACATTAGCAATAAAAATATCCACATTTAGGACATTTCCTGAAGGGAGATAGATGACCAAAATAGAAAATAAGTGGATACTGTGCAGACAATGTTAATCAATAAGAAGTTAACCAGAGCAGGACCATGATCATACAAAGTCAAATTCAGTAATATAAAAAAAAAATAATATAATCATAAAATAATCTCTTCTTGTGATACAGCACATCCTTTAAAATTGAATCCTGAATTTTTATAAACATGGGAGGTGAGAAGGTGTCAAAAACAGTAAAGGAGTTTGATGTTGTGGGCTGATGTTGGCCACATATCAGGCAGTGGATATCACCAAGATGTTCTATAATTCAGCAGGAAAATGGGAGCGAAGAAAATAAGAAAAGAACACAGCTCTCATAGGTGAAGATAAAGACAGTTTTAAAAACAAAAAGAAAAGGTCATGCATGGAAGGAAAGGAAAATTCTCTACCTCCCATCAGCAGGCATTGCCCAGCCACATCTTGAGAAGCAGAACTTGAGCTGTGTAGCAATTGCTACAGAAGGCAAATATCATTGCAGCAAATTTGCACCCCTCTCCTCCTCTTTTTCTCAGCATTTGTATCTGAGCAGACATCACATGGTATGGAACACCTCTTTGGTCAGACTGGGCCAGTTTTCCTGGCTGTGTCCACTCCTAGGACCTTTCCCACCCTCAGGTTACTGATGAGGGGGAATTTTGGGGATTCTTGGTGCTGTGTGAGCCCGGCCCAGCAGTAACCCGAGCTCTGCTATGTTATCAACAACTTTCCAGCAAAGCACAGACTCTGAGGGCTGCTGTGGGGAAAGTCAAGTCCATCCCAGACAGACTCAGAACAGATGCACCCTAAATTTAAAAATTATTTTTGTATACATAATGAAGACATTTTCTGTTAAGAGAATGAAGACTCAGAGAAGTAAAGCAAAATTCTGAGATGTGTTCCCCTCCCAGTTTACAGCTCTGAAACATCTTAGCATAACAATGCCTCATAACAATGTTATCAGAATGAAGTAGAGAATTGTTAGAGAAGTAGTTGAGAGAAATTTGCTCTGAATGCTTTTCGTAGGCAGGTGTTCCTTCTCCGCCCTGTAGAGACAGAAAGAAAACAAACAAGAAAACTTTAAATGAAATCCAAACACGATAATGATTACTTCTTAGCTGCTGTTTACTCATCCTGCAGATAGATTCTTCTATATCCAAAGTCATTCAGTCCTCATGAGATAATAACAATTAACATTCTTACAGCAGATTAAAAATTTAATTAAATTTTTTTGAAAAGCTGAAATGGTCAAATGGAAAAAGCAAGCTGAACACAAGTGCTAAGGACTACTTTCTATGATTCTAACTTAGACCTACTGTTTGCCAGTCTTTGTTGCTGTGAGATTTGTGGAAAAAAATGCATGACTGTTTACTTTCTAAATTCACTGTAATTCAATAATTGCCTGCATTAAATGTCTTTTTCTATCACTACTTTATTTGAAGATCAAAATATGCATAATTTTTATGTAAGAAAAACAGTGAAAGCCCTTAAAGTTTTCATCTCTGTAAGTTAAAATACTTTCAAAAATATTAATCTTATTCTATCTTTACAAAATAAACAAATATGTGATATCTAATGTATGTTTTACTTTTTATTTTCTGTACACAAATGAACCAGAAATAAAGTGCAGTTTATTAGGTGTGTTATTTGTTTTTCTTCTTTTTCTCATAATTATTTCCTTTATAATGCTGAGAATAATTTGTAATAATGACATGAATCTCTTGTTTGTGTTGTTCTCCTTTCATCTAACCATTTATGCATTTCTTTTTTATGAGTGGATAATGAGAAATAACAAGTAAAGATTTGCAAAGATGTGCAAATACATGAAACACTGTACTGTCTCATGAAACACTGTAGTGTCTCAGCCTGCTCAGATGCAAGAGGAGCATTTTCAAAATTGTAGCTGAAAATATCCAATTTATAATTTCGTATCTGCACAAAAAATTTGCACATTTTCTTAAGCAGAAATATTTTTTTAAAAGAAATTTTGGAGATGAGCACAAAATTGATATACCTTTAGGTACTCTGCATGCTCAGCTGCTGAAGAATTCTGTGACTGAAGGGTGTTGAGGATTTGAGTGATCAGGTGTGAAGTATGCATGTTTAATTTTGAGGGAAATGTTTATGCTTCTGGGATTTTTTTCTAGTTTTCCTTACTCCACTGTGTTAAGCAAGAACTTATTTACAGTTTGTCCATCAGGTATGTTGAATAATTTTCAAATAAGGAAAAAATTAAATAAAAATGCTACATTTCTTTTTCAAAGTGTCCCATCATTGCCATCTTTGAGATTTGCAGATGCTCCTCAGGTTACAGAACTTGTATGTAAAGCTCTGTGGGAAAAATCAGAATATCACAAAAAATATTTTGTATATGTTTTTAGCGGTGGTAAGTTTAGTTTTTTCATGATATCTGTTTTGGTGCTGTGTTTTGTGAAATTAAGAGGAACATCAATAAGACTCTTATATTAGACTTCCAGAGAGCAGATTTTGGCCTATTCAGAGAGTTAATCAGAGAGTTCCTAGGGAAGCAGC
Source organism: Melospiza georgiana (assembly GCF_028018845.1). NCBI lineage: Eukaryota > Metazoa > Chordata > Aves > Passeriformes > Passerellidae > Melospiza > Melospiza georgiana. The sequence goes on from NC_080431.1 coordinate 108,057,035, forward strand.
CCTTGAAACCAAGGAGTCCAGGAAAGGTGGTTGTTCTTCAAAACAGAGATCCTGAGGGCACAGGAACAGACTGTCCCTGAGTGCCAAAAGATGAATCAACAAAGCAAACGTCCAGCCTGGATGGGCAACAAGGTTCTGAAGGGTCAGGTCTCTCAGGAAATATTTAATGTTTCTAGGGTATAAAGGAAAAAAACTTGGGAGGCCAAAGCTCAATTTGAACTTAATTTGGCAACTTCTGTGAAGGATAATAAAAAATGTTTTTGCAAATCCATTAATGGCTAATGGAAGGGTAAGACCAACTTTAGCTCCTATTGAGTGCAGGAGGGAATTCAGTACCTGCAGATGAGGAGAAGGCAGAGGGCTTAACATCTTCTTAGCCTCAGTGTTTAGTGGGAACATGGCTTGTCCTCAGGACAGCTGTCCTCCTGGGTTGGTAGAGGGCGTCAGGTCCCTTTTATCTCTGTGATTCTGTGCTTATAATTTAATAACATGGATGTTTTAGGTTCTGCTCAGCAGTGCTCATACAGGGTCAAGGCCTTTTTCACTTTTCACACCACCCACAAGTGACCTGGGAGTGCCCAGGAAGCTGGGAGGGAGCAGAGCCAGGAGAGCTGACCCAGCTGCCCCGCAGGATGTCCCAGACCATTCGGCATCATGCTCAGTGATTAAAACCGGGAGATGGAGAAGAAAGAGGGAGACACATTTGGAATGATGGTGTTTGTCTTGCCAAGTCACTGTTTTGCAGGATGGAACCCAACTTTCCTGGATATTGTTGAACTCCCTGCATTTGGGAAGTGGTGAATGAATTGCTGATTTTTCTTTGCTTGTATGCACAGCTTTTGCTTTTTCTATTAATCTGTCTTTAACGCCACTCATGAATTTTCTCACTTTAATATTTTCTCTCCTCATCCCACTGAAGAGCAAGCATTGAGCAGCTCTACTGTGGGGCTGAGCTCCCCATCTGGGTTTAAACTACAAAATACAATAGGTAAAAATGGCCATTTCAGAGAGGACTCCAGAAAAAAAATTAAGTACATTTTTGAAATTTTAAGTAAAACTTGAGTGTTCCTTTTGGGTACGTATAGATTTTTTTAATTTAGCTTTGATGGAAAGTTTAGTGATCATAAAATGCCTTATCTGTTTTTTAATTCTCTGTTCTTTTTTTCTAAAGGAGAAGCCAAATCTCTCAAACTGTTCCTTTATGCCTGATCTCTTTTGACTTTTTCCAGCTATTTCCTGACATTGATTCTCGTGATTAATATCTTTGTCAGGAACATCACTGCTGTTTTTCTTTGTGTTGCCATCCCTTTCAGCTTCGGCTGTTTATTCTCAACATGCCCCCACTGATGTGGGGCTCTGAGGAGGCACTCGTATCCAATGTCTGGAAGTTGCTGAGGTGCAAGTGACCTTATCAGTGAGTCAGACTTCACTTGGGAAGTGTTAGGCACCACACTGATTTTTAAAACAGATGTTCAATCACACAGGCATGTCGACTGAGATGGAAGATGGGATTGATAATAAGTGGCTGCCTACCCCCATGGCATTTCCACTGTGAGAAGATGGTCTGCTTTCAACAATATACTGTCTGTACCAGAGCATGATGAAACCAAGAGCACTGAGACACACTCCTATGGTAAAGCTTTACAACTGTTTAAGCCAGAACTTGCCTTTGTAACACACTATTGAATTTGTATGTACTTAAACACACAGATGACAGAGGCAGAAGGAAATAGGAAACATAGAATAGAAGAAAATATAACAGGCCACAAAGAAAGCAAAAGCTGAGGATTTTTGCTCCAGGTATCTCCTTGGTTTTGTTTTGATATATGATAGGAAGAAGAGAGCTTCAGAGCAGAGGAGGGTTGGGGACGGACAACTCTTGAGAGTTTTGTGTGGTTACTGTCTGCAGGAGCAACAGACCTTGTCTCATTTTTGGCACTGAGGGCAGAAGGGAATATCAGTGACTCAGGACTGTGCACCCTTATGTAGGTTCTTGCCCTCCTCACCTGTGTGACCCACAAAGGGTCTGCAGCCCCAGCCTGCTCAGGGAGATTCACTCAGGAGGCCAGTCTGACTGTGCCGGGTCTACTGTCCAAGATATGCTGAGGGAGGCAGCATGGACATGCCTAACAGTGCTTTGCTCCTACTTTATTAGTATCTATAAGAAGATTCCAAGGGCAACCACACTATGAATCATTAATTAATCAGTTATGTCTATGGTAGATGTGCTTGTCTGCAAACTATGAGGATTGCATGAAATCCACTGAGATAATGGCATTCATGAATTTCTCACACACACACACTGCCCTTACATACCTTGAGAAGAACTGTATTAGTAACTTCAATTTATTTCTCAGAAATGTTAATTTCTTTCTCTCTGATTTACAATATTGCCTCAGAGATTGGTCACAGTAAGTTTTATACTTCTGTGAAATTCCATGGAGAGAGATTAATTGGAGGAGACTTATTCCAATATATTCTCCTGAGAAGAAGCAGACGGATATTTTATTGTAACAACAGAGTATTCTGCTTTTTCCAAAATACAGGTCAGCTGAATATGTGGCTATTTATTATTTCCTCCATGCAATGTATCAGTTAAATTGTACCATTGGTACTTTCCAAGTGTAATGTCTAAGTTCAACAAGAAAAACTCACAGCTTTTCAGAAAAGCCCAGCATGAGGAACAACCACTTCCAAAAACCTGGAGCAGTTTTCCTGTCCTGGTTTGAGAGTGATGGCGAAGTGTACTCTGAGTGCTCGTGTAAGAAGCTCAGGTTAGATGTCACCTCTGGTGTTACCCCAAGGAGACTTTCAAATGGTTACTAACCAGATCTAGTTGACTTGTGACTTCACTTCAAAAATTTAGGGTAAATGAAAGACAGGATCAAGAATTTGGAGCTAGAGGAATCATTATAGGAAATTAAAGAAAAATGTTACAAGATCATTTGGATCTTGCTGTCACACGAATGTAAGCAAAATTCTTATGCCAAACACATTAATTTATATAAAGAAAAAAAGATGACATAATAAGATAATAGTGGTAAATGAGAGGCAAAACCAAGTTAAGAGGCAAGCAAAGATTTTAAGTAAGATAGTACAATGCCATCTTCAGTTAATCAGTAATATTTCAAATCTGGGAACATTTTTTTTATGATTCAAAGGGAGAAAGACAAAGTGGAGCTCTATTAAATTTGCATGTTTTAATTACCTGGTAAATATAACCTTGACTATACCAGTGCATGAATAGCATCATTATACCAGAACCCAAATCACACAATTTTATTTTTTTTAAAAAACATTTCACTTATTTCAGGAAACCAAATTCTGATTTCAGATATAACACTGTGAGTTCAGCAGCTTACCCAAAATAAAAAAATAAATTTTTAAAAAGAAGATATACTTCTTTCTTATTATTCTTTAGCTATGACATACTAGTCATTGCAGGTTGATGATTTATATTAAATTAATCAGATATGCTTTATCAGTACTTTTATACTTTTTACCTGGGGCTCTAAATATTCTCAGCAGTTAAGGCCAAGCAATGGCCTCCTTGAAAGTCAAAATGTTCTTGCTCCAACTCTTTGTAAGGATGATATCATATGATATTAAATGTTCCTTTGGCTAGTTTGGGTTATTTCTCCCAGCTATGTTTCCTGCCAACCTTTTACCTACTCATGCTTGATAGGCAGGGAGAAGAGTAAGGAAAAGAGAAAGCCTTGACACTGTGTAAGTACTGTTTGCAAGCATCAAAACATTGATGTGTTACCAACACAGCTTTAGCCACAAATCCAAAGCATCATAGAGGCTGTAAAGAAAGACAATGAGCCCAGCCAGACATAGACCAAGTGTTTCAGATCCAACAGATTTAATTAAAAATCAATTCATTTTCCATTAATTTATTCAGCTTTAGTGCTCATTTGGCTTTGAGTTTTATATTTTGACTCATATCTTTCCATGGATGTAACAAGCCTCTTCTAAATAGGGTTTATGCAAAGTCATCAAAGTGTATGCTTTGAAGGCTCCTTTCAGTTAAAACTAGTCTCATACTAAAAAAAGATGTGTTTAAAGATTTTGGGTTTATCACCAGTTTTTAGAAGGCTCCAAGTACAGCAAGTTGATATGAAGCTTGTCTCTTGGTTATCTAATGGCTGTACTAGCAGAATGTTTAATAAGTACAATTACATCACATAATTGCATAAGAATAGCTGTGTGGGATTAGACAAAATCTTATATCAGAAACAATACTGAAATGAATAGAATGGAAATAATATTCTATTCTTGCCATATATCCATGCGGGACAAAGAAGGGTTATTAAAAATGTGGCAATAATTATATGGCATTATTATCTTTCTACTTGTGTGAGCATAATCTTACCAATGTACCCTGCTTAACCAGCATAAGGCAAAAGAATAATGAAGTTTTGTGGATTAATGTGCAGTGTAATCACGGCAATCAACATGAGGTTCTGTTTGTAACTCATTGCTACTGTCACCATAGTTTCCAGTTTTCTGCTTCAGAAGGCAAGTTATTAATATTTTTCCATTGTGACTGACACAACAATATGTAAATCACATGATTGCTGCAGAATATGTTTCAAAAATATATTTTAAAATTACCTTTTCTGAATCAAATGGACCTGAATATGGCATTGAGGGTGAATTTTTGTTCGTGTATAAATGCAAACCCCACAGAAACATGAGCAAATTGCAGCTATGACTTTGATAGCTGTGGGATAGTGCAGGGCTAGATATTCCTCAATTAAATAAATTTTGTTTCCTCTTGTTTAGTAGGAAACACTGCAGGTGCATTGTATGCAGTAATGTGGATTTATGCTGATACTTTTTCTTCTAAATGCAAATGTTTCATTTGAGGGGTTCCACTCAAAATAGCCTTTCACCTTTCTCCAGATTCCCAAACCCAGATTTTAGTCTCCTCTGATTTAATGTTTAAAGGCAAACATATCTTCTACAGTCTCCAAACAAACAAACAAACAAAGAAATGAACAAACAACTATTGTCATATATAAATTGCTCATTTTCTTTTTTTTTTTCTTGAGGAGCTAACATCTGCTTGAAAGATCCTGCAAAAATACCTGCATGGGGTGTTCCCTTTTATTTATAAAATTAATCTGTCATTCATTGAACTGGGAGAAAGAGGCAGTAGTGCTCCTCAGTGTTATTTCAATAGCATTGAATAGTATTTTTGGCTTTCTAAATTTGGAAAGTAGCATGATGCTGCAGTGAATAAACCATTAGCAAAAGGTGCCTAAAAGTAGACAGGCATAGGTGATTTGGCAATTCAGTGTTGACAACTCTGATTTATGTGTTGCTGTAGAAGCCTGAGGAGGCTAGATATCTCTTTTGAAATCAGAAAAAGGAAATACAAAGGTAGCTGACATTTCAGGATGTTATCTAAAGAGATATAATATTTCCTCTTAATTTCCTATAGGGATTATCTTTCCAAATCAGATCTTGCTGCACAAGATCCCATGCTTAAACTACTAGCATAAGATGATTCAAACCAGAGGGAGAGCATAACTGAGAAAACCTTCTTACATATGAAGCTTGACTTAAACTGGATAAAATCTATTCTTCTGAACATAATTTAATGACTTTTAATTATTTCTTCCACCTAAATATTTCTCAATTTTCATATCCTGTCTGAACTACTTGTGAGCTACTGGCTTCAATAGCACATTCAGTTAAAAATAATGTAAAGTTGTATTTATTTTCACAGCTTTTATTTTTCTGGGTTTTTTTTCTTTTGGTTTCAGAACTGCAGAATGAAAGAGGGATTTTTAAATCCATTTTAAAAATCTGTGCCTGTATTTTGAACTGTGTAAATTGTTTTTAAAGTGCCCTGATACTTTCTATATTTCTAACATTTATCATCAAACTTTTGATCTCATCCACTGCGATATAAAGGCATTCTTATAATTGCATCCATCATTAGAAAGGTGTGGTTGTTAATTTTATTTTTTTCTTATATAATCTAACATGGATTATTTCCTAATCACTGATGGTGTCTGGTTTACACTGATAACAGTATGGACTTGATAATTTCCCCTATTTGATCAGGTAATTTAACAAGATCAATGTTTACAGGTTTTTTATGTCATCTCTTGCTATGTATGCTGCTGTGGTTTTGCCCCTAGAGAATTTTGACTACCATCCTATTTATATCTGATTACCATTAGGTCCCCTAGGAGTCTTCACAGCTCTCTGTGACTAATGTATATTTTTGTGATATGCCATTTTGTCAACTCTTTTTCTAGTTGTATATTCAACACAATTCTAGCAATCCTATGTAAGTCTTCTCCTAAGAAAAGATTTACTGACTGATGTTTGGGGCTTAGGCGCTGCTCTGCTTAATAAAGCCAGAAGAATTCTCACTGTCAGTCATCCCAAGTTTCCAGACTAAGTGAAAACCTCTGGAGGCCCTTCCAAAAGGCTCTAACTCGCCTGTTTGCTGCTTGTCTGCAGCTCTGTGTGAAGTATAACACTTTCAGGTCTGAGACATATTCCTTGGCAGCATTCCAGTGACAATTCCATTCCCTACATTTCCATTCACAAGACCAGAAGCAGCAAGTCCTTGCACACCCTATATAAACACATACACCCAGTGTGGGGGGAGCATCACAGCATTAATTATAAGACTGGCCATGGCACCAGACCTTAGAAACCAATTTCATTGCTTCATGTGACCAAAGCACTGAAAAAGAACTTGTTCTTGAAAAAATAATGGGCTAGAAAGGGATTTTAATTTTGTCCAAACTTTTTTACTCAAAAAAAATTTCAGCCTTAGCAAACATCAATTATAATTGAAGACAGACGTGAAATCAAATGCGAGGGTGCAAGGTGTTGCTAAAATGAGTTTCTTGCATTTAATGAATGATATAGGAAGAACTGCTGTAAGAACCCAAATCACTAAATGCAAATGACTGTTCTTGACTGAATATACTGTAATTTAACTGTAGTCTGATTTCAGTGTTAGCTAAAAAGAATCATGAATATGTTGGTGTGTACATTTTCAACACCCCCATCAATATAAATATGAATGAAGAAAAGCTATGCAATGCCTGTGAAAATATTTTACTTATTTTACATTCTTCAAAATCCATATTTTCCTCCTATTTCTTATTTGCACATTTCTTGCTTCTGATATAATCCACTGATTTCTTTATTATATGAGTGTCTCCAGACAGTTATTTCTATTCTGAGTCTGCCTCCACTGTTTCAAGAGACATTCACTCTTTTTTTTTTTGCTGTTCTGCAAGGGTTTTTTCCTCCTTTTTTTCCCTGCCATCAGTGTATTTGGGGATGTCTTAGTTTCATTTAGAAAACATTTTTTTCTTATTTAAAAAATATCAGATTGGATCAGAACCCTCTAATTATTTTTCTTTGCTTTTACTTCCTTCCTATTTTATTTTTTGTTTAAGCATATGCAATTCTGTTCCAACTTAATTTTTTCTATATACATCTTTAATTAGCTGGTGTTCCAAGTCCAAGAAATTAAATTACCTCATGTTTCATTAAGAAATTTTAATTTGCATTGTTACTTGCCATTCATTATCTTGTGTTGTTTTAAATTGCCCTTTGGAATTGCTTTCTCACAAAGTTAAATTTTGCCATGTCTTGCCTCCATACAACACTGAACTTGATACTCAAACCCAGTATTTGACTACATATTCCATAAACCTATGTAACTTATATTTAAGGACACTTTCTTTTATGTTCTAAATTATGGTAATTCAAGAGGCCTAAGAAAACTGATCCATGAAGCCTACTATTCTGTGTATTCTTAAAAATGAAAAGAATAGTAGGCAAAGTAAATTGGTTGTGTACATAAGTGGAATGAAAAGGATACAAATAAAAATATAATATGAAAATTTTGAAAAGGAATATGAACAATCAGAATTTGTCTTCTACATGACAGAGCAAATCTTTTTCTATCTTCACATTATACTTACTCTTGTAATTGTTCTTCTATATAAAATAGATCAGTCCCACACCCTTCTATGGACAAAAAAAAGGTTCTTTCCTGTTTTCAATTTTTTAGTAAAACAAAATTAATTGTTAAGCACAAGCACTTTTTTTTAAGGTTTCAAGGAAAATAATATAGCTTATACATTTTCATCCTATCTATTTTAACATAAAAACATCTCCGTTTTTTACAAACACTTTTACTTTTCTTACCTTGAGGGCAACTAAGCTGATTATTAGCTAAGTAAATCTTTCACTTTATTCAAAACAGCATTTGATTACACTGAGTTTCTTTTTATAATATTGAATTTTTATCACTTGACTTCTGTATGTTTTTCTGATTTTAAAAATACTTTCTCATTACTTACTTTTAAGCAGATACACACTAGTAATAATTTAATGGCTACTGCAGCATTATTGTAACATTAAAGTTGCTGGTATTCACATCAATGCATGGAAATTGAGATTAAATCTTGTGTTCCCAAATAATCACAGAGACTTCCCGAGATTTCTGACAGAGCCTAATCTGAAATATGCAAAGCTGGTGTCAAAACAGCTCAGTTACACAGTTTCAAGTTTCCATCATATAAAACCTGAGTCACTTCAAAAATATTAAAACACACCCATGGTTTCCCTGTGCTTTAACCTGGACTAAGAGTGGTCAGCATCTTCAAAAGTGAAGCCATAATAGATGGCCAGATAAATATTTCTGATTATATTGGCTATATGCATTATATATAATCAGTATATTGATTATATTGCTGATATGCATTCTGAAATACTATCGTCACTGCTGGTGCACATCAGGACTTCTGCCTTTCCTTCAGTATATCTTGAGACAGAAATATGATCATTTCAGATAACATGAAGTGAAACTTGACCTGGCTATTAAGACATCTTTTACAAGTGTTATGCACCTACATTTCTCCTTTCAACTCCTGTGTGCAAGTTCCAGCGAGATCAAAAAAACCTGAGGAAAATCACTATGAAATAAATGTACCATATACTTACCTTCCCAGTTTTTCTTGGACATTTTATAAATATCTTAGCATTACCTGAGCAAATGATTATCTGAATTTTTGTTTATTTGAAATTTTTATTTGTCAAATTTAAAAATTTTTAACAAATCAAAGCAAAAATCCAAACCAAAGAAGGCTGCAAATCCTATTTTTCCTATTTCTTTCCACCAAGGTTATCAATAATAGATACTCTGAGAAGCTAAAACTGAGAACATTAACACTGATACCCACATCACTCTGTGAAATGTCATTATCACAGAAAGAATCGAAAGACAAATTTGAATAGCTGTGTAAGTGAACTCCCTCTTCAGTAAATGTAGAGCCCAAAGTGTGTTTCCGTGTTCAGAAGATAAACACCACAGGATTTCACATTTCATAAGTAGTTTTACTGCATTCATTAGTATAAATACATGTAGGGTTGAATTCTCTAACATAAACATTACATTTTTTCATAGATTTCATCATCCATTGCTCATGTATGTAGTCTTAGCAACATCACTTAATTAATTGCCTGTATAAACACCCATATGCCCAGCTCTAAACAATTCTCAATGCTCAAAAGAAATGCTTCTACATGAAATGATTTCGATATTGATTTTAAAAAATACAAAAGATTTTTCACAAAAATAAAGATCTGCTATTAAACAGACAAATTTTTCTGCTGTTATTTATTTCATATCAAGTTTATTAGCTGTCAAAACTGAATCAATTACCCCACAATATCTCTATAAGTCTTTTATTGATATTCTAGAATCTGAACAGGGTTTAATAAATGGACCAGAATATATCCAGTAAAAGAAATTAACTTTATTTAATTAAATAATAAAAATGTTTACACTTATTATGCCTTTTGTAAAATCTCATACATTTTATTCATTCAAATGGAAAAGAAAATCAATATGAATGGGAAATATTTCTAAGTTATTTATTAATATATTTTTTTCTATTTTACATAACATAATATTCTCCTAGAAGATATGCCAATCCATTACAGAGTACTCCTAATATTAAGGAAGGTTAAACCCTATATAAATCAGCAGAATGTCAAGGGATGCTCTGGAGTCTCTATGACTGGTTTTTAAGAATACCTTTGACAAACTTGTTAGGAACAGTTTAGGCAGAATTTAGCTTGCCTTAGAGCAGAAGTTAGGATGAGATGATCCCTTGAATTTCCTTCCAGTCCTATTTTTGGTGACTCCTAGCCAATTCAGCAATATTATTTCTTGCAACAGTAAGTATATTCCAGGAAGTGGAATGACCTATATCAACGATTTCCAAGATCCTTTCCAAAGCCTTTTCTGTTCACTAAGATTTCATTTGCTTGGAGCTGCAGCAAATTAATTTGAATAGCAGATTTATTACATATGCACATATGCTTGTGTAGTTGTTGGCATTGAATTTATTGTTCTCTATGCATTTAGTCTTCCCCTTTGTCTTTCAGGTGTGCGGAGGACCCACTAGAAAAGAATGTCCACTTACCCTCCTGTGACTTTTCTATGCTCTGGTGCTCAGAGTGAAGGTCTGCTTACACTGGGGGTGAATTTTGGTGAGACAGACCCAGTCCCAAGGAGGGAGGCAGCTGGCACATGGCTCGGTGGCCGCTGTTCCTCCCAGGATGTGCTGTTTGAGCCTCAGCCATCGGCCTCTCCCCCGCTCTGTGGCCCTGACCCCCATGCAGGGCCTCTCATTGCCTGCAGCTGCAGCACCTCCCCAGCACCCAAAATGCCAGGTCATTTATTTTATTTTTCACGCAGTGCAGAGAAGTGGGAGGGGAGAAGAAGCTCTTAACTCCATTATCTTACTGTTCACATAAAAGTCCCAGCACAGTTTGCTGCTCGGTGACAGATTTCTAATCAACCAGAAACTTCAACTGCTCCATTTCTTTTCTATTTTATTCTACACTAGCATGTTCTTCTCTTGATCTGCCTTACAGAAATATTTTAATGACACGTTTTCAGTCTAAACATTTCAGACTCACAGAAGTCTACTTTCAACTCAAATGTGGTCTCCCCCTCCCTTTTCTTTTTTTTTTTTAATTCATTCCTCTATCAATTAAATGATAACTTTGAAACTCATGAGTGGTACTTAGTCACTAAGCTCCACTGACTTTTAATTAAAGGTGGGTGTCTAATTGCCCAGAGTGCAACTGAAAATTGCCCAGAAGCCTTTCTTATATGTAATCATTCCTTTATCAATCTCAAATGCCTTCTTCTTGTACTGTAAGTTCGGAACATAATTTTCTCTGTAAAATCCTTAATAATTTTCATCAAAACTAAACAAAAGGCACAAGAGCAGAGAGGTCAATGAGACCTTCACACCTCTCCAAATTTCTCTGTCAGTGTAGCATGACACTCATAGAGGAGGTGTGCTCTGCTCATGTAGATACCATTGAAAATACTCATTTTATTTGAATAACATATATTCAGTCCCATAAAGGGTATAAATCCTCTCAGAAATTATAATAATAATAATGACTTCAATAGGTTTTTTTCCTACTAGCTATCTCAGATCTTCTATGAACTTTATTAGAAGTACTGTATTTTTATTAAGAGGAAGAAGTGGACCTAAACTCATCATGGATTTTTGAGAAATTATGATCATTTCTGCCTTACAGATGACCTTGGGGATATACACTTATTAGTATAGACATGAAATGACACAAACAAGTTTGGATGAACAGAAAATGGGCTAAATTCCTACAAAAAAGAGAAGAAACTAATTTTCTGTGCAAAGCTTGAAGGTGCATAGGATATTATAAAATCCTAGAAGCATTTAGGTTGAAAAACACCTTTAGATCCAACCATTGATAAAAGACTATCAAGTCCACCACTAAACTACATCCCTAAAGTGCCACATCTACAAGTTTTTAAAATACCTCCAGGGTGGTGACTCCAACACTTCTCTGGGCCGCCTCTTCCACTTTGGTGAACAACATTTTTCCTATTATCCAGTCTAAACTTCCCCTGCTGCAATGTGGGGACATTTTTACTCATCCTATCTCTTGCTCCTTGGGAGAAAAGGCCTTCATCCACCTCACAATAACCTCATTTCAAGTAGTTGTAGAGAACAATTTTTCCTTTTTTCCTCACCTCTCTCAGTGACCCCTCACAGGACTTCTTCTCTAAATACTTCACCAATTTCATTTCTCTTCTTTGGATACAACGATAGACCACAGAAAATGAAATTCTTTATCAGCAAGGATTCACTACATGTTTGGAAAAGATCACTGACAGCTTCTGCAGAGAGCTCCTCTGGTCTTTGAAGAAACCTGCTGTTTTCTAATTGTGTCCAAAATAAAGCTGGATTAGCAATGAAATTCTCAGTGGTCTCTGAGTTCTTTCAGTGACACCAACCAATTCTTCTGTCAGTTCTTTGCTTCATATAACTATGATGAAGCATAGTTACTGCAGGTAAGAATAAGGAAATAAATGCCATGAAGGAAAGGAAGGAAGACTTAAACAGAAAAATCAACAAGTGTTCCGTAAATTCAAGATTTAAGATGTCTTGAAAAGAAATAAACACAACTGCAATCCCAACCCTCCCCCCCCCCAAAAAAAACCAAAAAAACCAAACTACTCAAAACACCACAGGTGCAGTGCTGGAAGTTTATTTATTAGATAATTATTTTTTGCCTAAAATTATTGCAAGAAGCTAATACCACACTAAGCAGTATTAATGTTTATTTAGGAGCTGTTGTTAGGAAACTTATCTTTACTATCATATATTAGCTTCTCTGCTGCAAGTTGTTGATTTTCAATGAGGAAAAAAAGGGTTTTTATTAAATTGAGACAGTGGAGGAAAAAATTGAATGTCAAAGAGAAGCAGTAATTGGGAAGACTAAATGATCAAAACAGTCCAAATGTATTAGTGCTTTAATTTTTCTGACTATAGTTTTTCAATTGGAATATTTGCCAAATTTCAAATTGTCACATATAAGCTTGTTAACTTAATATTGCAGAAGTTGTGGAAGTTTGTGAGGGAAAACTGATTTTTGAAAATTTCGAATTCTGTTTTTATTATAGTTAAAATAGTGGAAGACCATTGAAAAATCCAATTAGTATTAGAAGAACCCAAGATACCTCCTGATCTGTGATTTTCATATCGTGGGTTTTACAAGGCATTTATTAATTCTATTCTTCCTTTGATTTCCATCTCATCTTATATAAAAATGATGATTTCTTCATTAACTATTCATTTTTTATTTTTATTTTTAAAAAATGTAGCTTGATAGGTTAAAACAATTGCGATGATCAACTTGAGAATTTCACTAACCACATCACTTCCATTGCTAATTTCTTCAGGGTCTACAGAATTCCTGCTTTAATACTGCTTCCTAAAGCACAAACTCCTTACTTTGTTTTACTGTACCAGTGATGATTTTTTTTTGTTTATTGCACCAAAAGTAATGTCTTTTGCAAACTAAAGGATGAAAAAAAAGTCAACTGACAGACCTGCTTTCTTTTGGTGAACAATTTTGTTTGAAACATCTATTTTCCTATAATGTTACTGTGAAAACTTACTTCAGTCTAGATAAATATTTATAAAGTAATCAATCCCTACATTCTATAGAATGTAAAATTAATGGAAAAATCTTACATATTTAAGGGTTTCCTATAACTTTTACACTAATATTAAAATGAGATGAATTAAAGTTTAAAATTTTTGCTGTCATTTAATTGTTTCCAACTGCCTGGGATTTAACCTTGGTAGGCAGCTCAGCCTCACACCACTCACTCCCTTATGTTTAGACTGGGGAGAGTATTAGAAGCACAAATTTGAGAAAACTTGTGGTTTGAGATAAAGACAGTTTATTACGTAAAGCAAACGCTGCATGCACAAGCAAAGCAAAGCAGGGATTCATTCTTGCTTCCCATGGGCAGGCAGATGTGCAGCCATTTCCAGGGAAGCCAGGATCCCTCACTTATAACTTGGCAAGACAAAACACTGTAACTCTGAACGTGCCCCTTTTATATTTCCCCCAGCTTTTATTGTGGAGCATGAGGCCAAGGGGTATGGGGTGTCCCTTTGGTCAGCATCAGCTGTCTCAAATGTGTCCCCTCCCAGCCTCTTCTCTGATGGGTGGGGTGAGGATCAGAAAAGGCTTTGACTGTACAAGAACTTTTCAGCAAAAACTGAAACATCCCTGTGTGGTCAACACATCAACACAAACCCAAAACGTAGCACCTCATCAGCTACTGTTGAAGAAATAAACTCCTTTTTAGCCGTAACATGTACTGCAGCAAATGCAAATATGAATTTTAGCAATTTGTTATCTATTCAGACCTTCCAAAGTTATTTATTTCTTACTGAAATTAATATATTTCCCTGTAGATCTCATAATTTAAAAGTACCACTGTGTGCTTTTCACTATCCTGTTTTTATTATGGTGTTGAGCAACACAAACTGACCACCTTCTATTTTGAGTACATAATTAAATCCCAGACCAGGTAGTTATGCAGGGTGTTTATGCACCATAAACTTTTCTGCTTATCACTCTATTGGGCCAAAATTGTATTGTGGTGCACATTTTATTTTGCTTTGAAAACTTGTGTTTTTAAGTTTCTACTAACATCCATAAGGTGATGACCCAGCATATGATATTGGTGTATACTCTTAAGAACATAAATTGTGATATTTCTTTAAATTTGCCTTTATCTTAAATAATTAAATTACTAAATACAGTTTTAAATTTCTTTTTAGAGCTCCTCTTTACCATCCCACTGTATTGGCTCTGTTTCTACTGCACTTGCCCCTTCCTCCATCTTTTTATTAATTTGAAAAGGAGAAAAGGCTCACTAAAGGTGGAAGTCAGTAGAGCTGTGCCATCTTTCAAAACTTTCTATTTCTGATTGCAACAGGTCTAATTAAGAAACAGTAAATCTGCAAAGAAACAATTACTGCTGTTGTTATTGTCTATAATGCCTCACATGGATCTGGTTTTAACTGATAGCTCTTGACATCCCTGCTTTCACTCCTAATTAGTGTTCCAGATATAATTGAAATGTTTCATTTCTCTATCAGTATGATATGGAGTGGTTATTATAAATAAAAATACTGTTAAATATATTATTGTGTATAATTTACATTATCTTTTTTCTTAGGGCTTACTGGCAGATTATTTTTTATTCCATTCCTCAATTCTAACGTGCGGAGTGAGATTAACAAAAATCTAATCTAACACACTGGAGTGGATCAGAAAAAAATACAAAAATACCTCTATGGGTTTGGTTCTGCTTTCCTCTGCTGGACCCACATCCTGATTCATCTTTTCAGAACACAGGAAAAGTAAAAATCCCAGTATGAGCTGGGATTTTTAACACGCATACTTTTAAGAAAGCCAAAGTTGCTGCTGACAACTTCATCATGCTTTGTATATTGATGATACCTGCTTGTACTAGGAGTGTGAAATTATTTTTCAATTCATAGTGCCAAAGCAATTCATAGTGCCAAAGCAACACAGATGTTCTGTTCAGGAGTCTGGGCTTAATTTATTTTTTTTTTTTCAGAGAAGTACAGTGTTAATTCCAGTTTATACAATGAAGAGGAAGCATCTGTCATATAACACATTTATTTTAAAGTATTTGCTGCATTTTTTCTTAATGTGTTTCCTATAGAACTTGAAATCCAAGGTTTAAGAGAATATATACAAATAAATTTATTGGGTAAGGGTAACATAATAATTTCCTATAGATGAATCCCTAAACATAACTCCTTCCAAAATTTACGTGGTTATGGGAGGTACAAGTTTTCTTACTGGTATCTTAACACATTCATGTGCACTTTTTTTTTTTTTAATATCACTGCTTTAACATATTACTACTGTTTTTCTACTATCATATTTGAAATTTCATTCCCCATTTTCAATACTATTAATAGTTCCTGATATAATTATTACCTTATTTCTAAGTGCTGAATTGCCTGTACCTGTTGCAGGTATTAGAATTACTTATGACTGTTGTTTTCAAGGGAGACACCTTATTGGTCAATATTGCCTAAATGGCCTGCTATCTCTGGGTCTTAATCTTTTTTTTTTTTTTTTGGTAAGGGGCACTGTGTAAGTAAGAGGACCATTAAAGTTAAAGCACCATTAGGTGGACCTTCTCATGATGTGCTGAGGATGTCTGTTAGTTGGAGTGCATCTTAGAAAGGAAATAAATAACTTGACCTGACTATTCTGACCAATTTCATGCCTGACAGTCTTGACATCTGGGAAAGGTTTCTGTTTCTGAATGAGACTGCTAACAAAACACTACAAAACACAATCTGTCTGTTGGAAATATTCCAATCTCCTTGACTTTTGTCCGTCTGTGTTGACCCAGTAACTCTTCACTCATTCTGGTTTTCCTCAAAATAAACATTGAACATAAGCTAGAATGTAATTTGATCTACCGAGAAACTTTGATGTCAACGACTCTCAGGCACTGCTGATAATCTTTAGTGCTTTAGTATGAGTAACAGCTGTGTTACCAAGACTTTGTCTTTTCTTGGGCTCTTCAAGAGGCTGGGAAATAATCAGAACAGATTCTTTTCCACAAGGCAGAGCAGCTTCTTTAAAAAAATTATCAGCTTTTTTGTACAATGTTTTTAGGCAGAATAGCTCACAGGAATAGTGTAAAACATGAGTTTATTCTACAGTGCTGCTGTTTCATCTATTGTTTCCTCTGGCTTCAATGGCTGGGGATGATATAGCTGTCAAAAAGTGGCTATGAAAGAAAAGCTATTACCAAGCAGCTCAATAGGAAAAGTAATAGTGATCATTTTAACTAAATGACAATTGTTGACCATTAGTTACCAAAGTCTACAGTGAGAAAGGATGATATTGATTTAAAATGTATTAAATTACAGGAGTTCAAAGTGTTTCTTTTCATGTCTGCACTTTGTTCTCCTTGATGTTCTTTGCTCTCTATTATTTTTTTTCGCTTTAAGAAAATCTGAGCTTCCTTTTCACAGAAAGAATGGTAGGGATGGACATAGACCCATTTAATGAGGTAGGTGTTATAGTCCATGACATAGTAAGTGTATGAGCACTGGAATGCTGTGAATTGCATTTGCTTTTTCTCATTTTCCACACAGCTATCAAACTGAAAACCTTTGATGCCTCAAAGTTTATTCTTTTCCAGTCTGATATAATTAGAGACCCAATTGTTGGAGGTTCAGGGGGAGAGAATCTTTTCAGGAGAGTCATCCTCTGCAAATTGCTTTCATATTTTTAGTGTGGTTTTGCTGATATTTGGGTTCCTGTCTCTTTGGGAAGAGGAGTACTCAAATGTGGGCGCATGAATTTTCCTGCACTAGAGTATTTATCAGGCAGTCAGCTGTGGCACAACATGACTTTGATTCCTTTATCTGGGATATTACAATTCAAAAAGCTCGTAATGCAGCAGTCTGCTTTTTAAGGTGTGCTGGTTCTTGGGATCCTGTGATGCAACCTGAAATAGATGGGATCTCCTTTCACTGCAATTTCCATACAGACAGGTTCCATCAAATAGTCTGGCACCCTTTTACCTCCACTTTGTTCTCTTTTGTGCTAACAAAAGCAGATGCTAGTAGACAAATTAATGTAGTTTTGAGGAAAACCTATTTATCAGGAGAACTTTTTTTTCTCAGCATTTTTTTTGATCAAAAGTTTTATTATATACAAACATATCTCTCTACTCCTCAAAATCTGAGAAACAGCAGGACAATAAACTGAAAAATATGGTTCAGCAATTTACAAAAAAAAAAGTAGGAAGAAAAAAGAAAAGTATTTTTTCTATCAATCAAACACATTACGAAGAATTTAATTAGTTAATCTGGCATCTTTCAGCTTTCACATATCTCTCTATATTTATTATGACTAAAATGCTTATTTTCTGCCAAATGATTCATAGCAAGTTTAGAGAACAAGTTCTGTCATTTTTAATATAAAATGTTTAGAGAGAAAGTACTGAAGAAGTACTAAAAGAATATAAAGGAACGTGATTTTTTGGAGATTTATTTAACTAATGAAAGAATCATGTTATAAATTGGCAGTTGAAAGAAGCACAAAACATATTGCAGATCTTCACTGTTCCCAGAAATTTATATTTCTGAGGTAAAACCTTTACATTTACTTTACTTCTTTCCCTACATTTGAAACCCACACAGGCATATTCGAGATGACCTCAGGAGACTCCCGTCATGCTGCAGGCCAGAGGATCCTTGCTAATGCCACATCATAAGGGTTTGGCACTGTCTGACAACTCAGCCAAGCCATATCTGCCTCCCAGATGGGCAGCCACTATAAAGGGTGACATCCTTACCTGGTTTACTGAAATCTGGGAGTTCATTTCTAATCAGAGTTGACAAAAGCTTGACACAATCAGCAGCGCTGGGGACCGAAATGCAGTTTCTTGAGCATAACAAAGCCTCCAGTTCTTTCCTTTTAACATCATTAAGAGCCCTGAGGATAAATACAGAATATGAGGGAAGGATAATATGATCAAAAAGATGGAATCCTCTGCCATCTTTTTCTCTGGCATGAACCAGGTTTTAACAAAAGTAAATTTCATTCACTGATGCAGTAACAGTAGTAATGAGTACAGTTTCATAAAACTGAGAAAATTAACAAAACAGGATGTTCCAAATACAGTCTTCTATTTTAAAAAAAGACTAATTTTTAAAATATTTTAGAAACATAATAGAGAGAAATCAACACATCGTTGCAGTTTGGATGAAGCAAATATAAAATTTCTTTAGAATTATTCATTAAAAAAATGCAAAATATTCCGACAGTCGTGTATTTATGATAGGTGTAAATTTTCAGTCAACTTTTCTAGGGCTTTGGCTTAGTGCTGCTAAATGAAATACTTTTTCATCAGTACTTTTTAAATGAAAATTACTGTGCCAACAATGTCCTTGTCAGTAGGCACTGGCTGACCCTGCTTGAGCAGAAGATTGGAGTAGATGATCTCAAAAGATGCCTTCTAGCCTCAGCAATTCTGCAAATAAATTAACAAGTGCAGAGAGAGGAGATCAGGGAGTTAAAGAACTAATCCTTAAACTTAGCATTATGCCTCTGGATTTATCTAAAATGAAGATGCATTTGATATTCACATACTTGTACTGCTGCCCATGGAGCAAAACCAAGAGACACAGCTGAATGCATAATGAGCATGTGGTATTTTGCTTCTCCTGACAGGACTAGAAGCAGTCAGTGGTTGAAGCTTTCTGGAGAGCTCTATGTGGATTGATAAGAAAGCTGAAGGAAAGGTCAGGACATGTCATGGGCTCACTGCCAGGAGTATGCAAATGGATGTGCTTGTTACTAGCGGTGTTTTAGTACTGGAGCCCAAAGATTTCAAGATGTCACTAGTAATCTGAAAAAGCACTTGAGTCAAGTTTATTGCCAGTAAGGATATGATGGAGTAGGGAAGAAATGGCTGGAAGACATTGCCAAGCTAGTACTCTTTGGTACTTGTGTCAAGGTACAGGTGATTTAACCTGGTGCTATCTCTAAATGCATAGACAGAAGTTTGAGGTAAACCTGTTTGATGTGTCCTACAGGGTACTCTTGCTGCACTACAACCTAACAAAATTAATGTGCATTGGCTTGGGAAAATGATGCAATTTAAAAAGGAAATTAAATATTCTTAAAAATAAGCAATTTTCATTTACACCTGTGTGACATGACCAAAAGTCAGATATGAGGCACATGCTCCCAATCACATTGTATATGCAGTTCAATATAGGATTGGAGAAGAAAACATAGGCCAGAAGAAACTCTTGAACATTAAAGTTAAGTCTCTGTAATAGCAAGCAGCTATAAAATATACATCAATTCAGAATGGTCTATGGTACTGTATTACTTGTGGGGTTTTTTCAGACATGTCTTCTGTATTATTCACAGACCAGAACAATTAGTTCAGTGTTTGGATTGATGCAGTGAGAAGTAAAGTTTTTGACATCCTCAGTGAAAGACTTTTACCTCTGGAGTCCTTTGCTGAAGGGAAACAGAAGCTATTCTCTAAGCACAACTCCAAACATTCTTTTTTTGCAGCAGGCAAAAATACAACCATTTAACAGATGGATATAGTAACCATAATAGGATTTACTCCATGGAGAAAGCAGAATGTCCTATTCTGCCAGCCAATTAGTCTATCTTCACTTATTCTGTGTCTCAGAGGAAGACTGTTGATTCAGGAATCCCGTTCCCACTTGAGTTTATTTAACTTCAGACCATTTTCTAAGGTTTGACCATTCCATCCTTTAAGACTAACTAATGTTATAGGATTATATACCATTGTGGGAAATTTATTATTTCTATCTGTGCACAATTGATCTATTCCAACTGTAAATGTACTTCATGACAGTAAAAAAACCCAAAAACCAAAAACCTAAACCCAAAGCATTTTGCAATGCATGGAAAGTGAATGCAATGTTTCTCTAACCAACTGGAGGGAAAAAAAGCCCCAAAAAACTCACATTGTTATGGTTTTGAATTTGTGAAAACAGAGGAAATAGCTTAGGAGAGAGGGTGGGAACATGAGGGAGTTTATGATAATAGAATAAAGGCGCCTCACCAAAATACCCCACCCCCCACCACAGTGCTTCACTTTCCAGCTTGGCATCTTAGCACTGGCTCTTGCCAAGATTCTCTTCTCCTGCTCCATTTTAATCCTTTATCTGGAAGCTCTAGCCTTGCCTAGAATTTACCCTTGTAAATGTCTTTGATGTATGTATTTAGGGTTAACAAATCTTTGCAGAACCTTCATAATGACAACTTAGATTTTCAGATTGTGGCTCCTTTTTCAGAAGTAAATGGAATATTTTTTCCCCCAGAAAATACATTTTCAAGGTCAAAATATGAATGCAGAACCATATGTGTTCTAAAAAGCCCCCAAAATTAACAAACCACAAATGAAAAATATGTGGTAGTGTTTTTATTTATAAGAAATGGTGTGATGCCATTCAAATGAGGGCATAATATTTTTTGAATATCCTTTAATTGGAAAATGTTTGTGACTTCTCCAGTACATTAAATATTTTGTCATTCCACAAAATTCATCATAATAAGTTATTAATTTTTTCCAACATACAAGCTGCTTGGAATTGTAGGCACTTAGAAGATAAAAGGAGAGATTAACTATTAATACAATGTGTCATCAATATTTGACACCCTACTTAGCATGACTATTATCTACTACAATCTACAGAAAATATTCTCCATGCTCCCACTGCATTGCTCGAGTGCCATATGGCCATGCTTGTTTTTCTTCAAATAATTTTTACATAAACAGCTGGTGAGCTGTTTTCTTTGTAACATGGCACATATTTTTCAAGACAGTTCGGAAGGACTGATGTAACACCAGTGTCTGCAGTGCTTTTTGTGTCAGGGTTGTAAGGAACCTCCTATTTATTATTCAAAAATTCTGAGCTCATTCTGTGTTTTGGTTGCTTTGGGGGGAGCCTTTTTTTTAAGTGACTGCTGGGTAATTTCCTACATTTCCTACTTTCTTCTGATATAATCTTGGAAAGAAGACTGAGTGTAAATGAATGCTTAATCACACAACAGACAGACAAATTATAAAGTCTTATAGAAGCTCTTTAATATCCATTTAATTAAAAGTGGTGTTCAGCTAACCTAGAGTTTGACCTCTGTCACCCTAGATAAAGGTAAATCTGAGCTGACTGGCAGCACTGGGATTATTTCATTTACATGGTACTCAATTTATTCAATTTACTGTTTTATCCTATGCAATTCTGAGGGAACAGTATTATATAAACAATAACAGAAAATGAGTAAAAGATGGATTTTAAATCTTTCCCTTAGATATCAGTGATGCTTTTTCAAGACTATTCATCAAAGTCTGTTTTACTCTGTGATATTAGGTTGCAACAAGCTTTATGTGATATTTAATTTTCCCAACGTGTTCTCTTGAAAAGCTTTTAAGTAATCCTTCCTTTCACTTGTAAAGACAAAATATAAGAGTTTATCTTTTATAAGAACATGTATATATAAAAGGAAAATCAAAAATTTTAGAGGCAGGACTAAAGGA
The DNA here is from genome assembly GCF_028018845.1 of Melospiza georgiana. NCBI lineage: Eukaryota > Metazoa > Chordata > Aves > Passeriformes > Passerellidae > Melospiza > Melospiza georgiana. The sequence goes on from NC_080431.1 coordinate 108,079,053, forward strand.
TAAGAAAATGCCTTACAGATTTTCTTCTAAAGCTTTTCTGTTGTTTTCACAAATATAAGGAGTGATAAATATTTTATATGTTTTACTTGTGGCCAAAGCAACCATTTGTGAAGAAAACACCACGTGGTATTTGACAACTGTTGAAAACACCTTAGTGAGATTTGTGGCGAATATAAAATTTCAGGTGACTCAGCTGCTGTCAGAAAGGAAGGGTTGGTTTCCCTGCCTCATGTCACAATGTCACAGTGGTGCAACGGCACCACAAAGATTTCTGGAGGATTACAGAGGGGTAGAACTACTCTGAAATGGTTACTCGATGGCAGGGGAGCAAATTAGCTCCTGACAGCAAGAACCTGCAATAAATTCTTCCATTTGAGGATCTGGTACTTGATTTAGCACTTGTCGTAGATTATCCTACATGTTTCAAAATACATTATCTGCAAATTAAAGCAGTAAACTGATGGATAAATTTGCATGCTCCCAAATTTTACAAGGAATTGCAAACACTCCAGAAAATTAGATAAAATGCTTACCAATAGCAAACAGTTAAAATAAAAAAAAAAAAAGGTACGTTTTGTGGAATGCTCAGAAATTCTTGTTGGGCTTATCTTTGGGGTTCTTTTCTTGTTTTCTTGGCTGGTAGATTTTTTGGGATGCTTTGGGGAGAGGGTAGGTTGGTTTGGTTTGGCTTGGTTTTGGTTTGGGGTTTTTTCTTTCCTATGGACAAGCTATAGCTCTTAATTAAAGCAATTTCAATAAAAATATAAATTTAATTCAAGAATTAAAGGTTAATTAGTTAATTTTACTTAAATTCAATCATTTTTAGGTATCATAAATGACAAATTTAAAATGTGTCAGACCTGTTTAGGCAGATATTCAGCAGCTAGAAGTTACTATTAGGCAGAAGTTATTCAACAGCTAGCTAAAATGAATGAAAGAATGACAATTTATCATTTCCAGAGAGGAAAAATAAATGTCCCCACTGCTATTCTTATTCATCCTGCTCCAAATCCAACAGTCCCTGGTAAGTGCTGCTGCACAGAGATCTATATCACTTTTTGCTTATCAAAGAAACTGATTTTCTCTAGACTGGGGCGTGAAGCAGTCTACTATCTCTGCCGCCAGATGCTGAACAACTGGTGCACAAAAAGAAGAAAATCTCCTGTATTTCTGTCAGAAAAGAATTCTACCAAATAAAAGGCAAAACTGGGTCTATAAATGGCTCACCTCTCCAACTGCATGCATTCCCAAGCAAGCAGAGGAATGGGCACCAGGGAAGACAGAGAATGTCACCGTCAGGCTGTGACACAGACCCAAATGCACCTTCTGCTCAATGGGTGAGTGTTTGCAAGTTCAGAGCATAAGGGGGTCAAAGATGCCAACTGCATACTCAACACACATGTTCCAATTTTCTGTATTGGTGCAGAACATTGTCATAACCACTCAGTGTAATTATTTTGTCCCATAAAACCAAATATATTTGGTAATCTGTTGGCCTATTTCCTTCCCCCCCCAAATTACTTATTACATATTTACTATATTTTCTTATTGAAATTGTGCAGTAATACTGCCTTAGAGTAGTAATAATGTTTATATGGGAGACCACTTTGCATTGTTGAAATTGCTTTTTATGAGACTGTAACCATTTTAATCTGGTATTTATATTCTGCTGTTTAACTTGTGTTTGTACAACATAGCAGTTTATACCCTATCAGTTATAAAAGGCTTACCACTCAAGGGATGAAAAGAATGTCAAACTCTATTATAGCAGTAATAATAATAATAATAATAACAATAACAATAATAATAATAATCTTACAATATTTTTTAAGTAATGGAAAATTATTACAAGAAATATTTGTTGAGGGAATTAGTGAATACAGGAGCACTGAAGTCTCTAAATACTGAGTTTTAGACTGGATGTGATTTGCATCCCCATAAATAAATTTATTTTGGAAAATAAAGGATATTTAAACTTTGAATATCTGCTGCATGTGTAAAAGGTGTTATACATTGACAGTTAAGAAGTATTTTGTTTCCTTGAGTCTTTTAGTGAAAACCTAGTTACTCCTGTAAAAAGTAGAAAAAGAATAGGGAGTGATCGTTTAGCTTCAGTTTTAATCAGGGAATATATATTTTAAATGAAGCTTTAAATGTACTACTCTCACAAGCCTGTAAACATCCACCTTCTAAACAAGATGTATTCACTTGAATAAATATTTTGACACATCAGTCAGACATTGATTAAATTAGTTCTCTAAATCATCATCTAAACACTTCATTGAAACAGGGTAAAGTGATTACATCTTCCACACAGTAAATTCTCATTTAGTTCCAATACTAAAGGGAACAAAAAAAGTCTTTGGGCTGCAGAATTTGAAGTTAAGGTAAAGATTAAAGGGCTGATCACTGAGCTAATCTTCTCTAACCTCACACTGGCAGGCATTGGAATTGACACTATTTAATATTGTGTGAAAAGAGCTCTGGCTTTGATAAGGAACAGCCCATGGTTGTGAGAAAAAAATATATTTTTTCAGAAACAAATAAAAAGGTTTCCTCAAAATATCATTGAAACATTTATCAGCATTTTTTGTTGTGTCAAAACTTCAGGACAAATAGAAGTGCATGTGGACACAAACACAAAGGTATATATAAATTCCTCTTTCATTTTATGATCAATTTAAATAATAATATTAAATCACATGACTCAAGATGTCTCACTATTTGGCTTCTAAGAATCTTTCATGAAAGTAATTTATAGTTTCCTTGATATTCATTTTTTTGTCACAGGCCTTTACACTTGGTCAAAGGTCAAAATAAGTCTCTGAAGGAACATGTCCCATGTCCCTAAGACATTTGAGAACATCTAAGACACATGATTCCCTCTAAGAGGGCTTTTCAGATCTGATCTTGATAGGAGAATTCTCCTGTCCAGTATTTTCACAAAGGAATTAATAAATATTTAATATAATTGAATTTCTATTTTAAGGAAAACTGAAGTTGAAAAATTTTTTTTTATTCTAAAAAAATGATATCAGATTTAATAATTTAAATCCAAATTTAAATGTTGCTGATGCTCAAAAAAATGAGTTAACCAATTTTGCCTCAGAAATGTTTCAATCTGTGCATGTTTTATTACACCATATGTTTTTGTAGCTGAGAGATATTCAAAATTTAATCAATGTTATAACAGAAAATGAAGTTCTACCAGCTTATTAGGCAGTAGGATGTCGAGTTTCTAAAATCTACTCAAAGAAAAGTTTCACATTAAAAAGGTCATATCATGCTATTTGGCTACATTAAATAGAAATTCACTCTTGTGTGATAAAGGGAAAATCATCGGGCGTGCTAAACTTTGCAGAAGTGAGGATTTGACAAAGTCATGGAAGTAATAGCGCAGGAAGATTCTCTGATCTATTGTGTAAAAAATGGGATGCTCATTTTTTCTTACTCCTTGATGAAAACATTTTTTTATCCACAGTTTCTACTGCAGCAGAGGGTTGTTTGCTGTCTTTTGTGCAGACCACACCAAAGAGGTCCCAGGTTTAGCACACACCTTCAGGTGTCACAGGTACCTGTGACGGCCACTTTGGCTCTCTGAGCTGCCTGGTGGGCTGGAGGAGCAGCTCTGAGGTCAGGGCTCTGTGCACTCTGCAGCCTGCACCAGGAGTGAACATCCCCAGGCTTCCTGAAGGAAAAATAATGACAAAAACCCACATGGAAATGCTAGAATGTTCTTTTCTATGAACATCTGACACTTGCAAGGGGATTATGAGCATAGACATTGTTGACATTGGTGGTAGAAGTAGGCAGCTCTCTTTATCTCAAGATAAAGAGAGGATCTTTGAAAATTAGATGAAATAGGCAAGTTACACCTTGTGATAGGCTTGTGAAAAACAAGAGAAGAAAGTCACTTTTTCTTCTTGAGTAGCATTCCTCCTCAGTCACTTTGTGAGCAGGATGTGTGGAAAGAAAGGCTTGATGGATCAGCTCAGGGTGCCATTATGTGGAGACAGGTAGGAGTGGCCCATCTATGCTACTATGGCTTTCACAGATTTCTGTAAAATCTTATTTTTAATTTACTCTGTTAGTACATGTGTATAAAATAGTTTAGGGAGGCAGTCTCTGAATTTGGGGATTTTATGTTTGCAAGGTCGTCTCATCAGTGTATTCAAGAGTCAAAATAGCTGGATAAGCTTTTCTTTATGAGTATTGATCCAACTGAATTAAAACAGTCAAAGAAGATGAAAACTGCAGCAGAAACCAACAGAAATTATATGATTAGTGCTATTTTGGACACAAATTATTCCCTTTTCACAGACCTGCAATACTTCCAGAGAGTGTTTTGGGACAATTCCATAGGGCTAACTGTAGAAAAAGCAACATCAAACTATATTTCATTTATTTACACAGTTTAAGTCTAGAGCAATATATCAGTTGATTTAAGTCTATATGAGAATCTAGAATAATGCTGTGGTTTTATATTGGACAAAGGAAGTATTTAATTTTAAAAATCATCTCAGAATTAGCATATCAAAACAACAACCAAAAAATTAAAGACCAGGAATTAAATGAATAAAAATTAAAAATTAAAATACAAGACAGTATAAATTGTATAAGAATAGAAATTACAGAATCAACTAGGTTGGAAAAGAGCTTTGAGATCGAGTCCAACCTGTGAAGTCATTTAGCTGTCCTAGAAGGAGAAATAAAGTTTTGAACTAAAATGTCAAATTTATTTTTATTGTTAATATCAGTTTATATTTTGTGAATAGTGGAATTTTTTATTTCCATCTCCAAATATTTTGAGTTCCTTCACAGACAACTAAGAAAAATAACGAAAGTTAAGCAGCAGGCTTTTACAAAAAACAAGATGTCATATAGAAATATATTTTTAGGGTAATCCTTCATATTCAGAATAAAACAGACATCAACTGATTGTCATCTATTCTTTTTGAAGTTATCAGGAGTTTTGTTGTTTTTCCTCTGGTCAAAGCCTTGCCAATAGTTGAACTTCTTGTGCAGAAGATGTTTAGAAGAATGGAGCATCTTTCTTATGAGGAAGAGAGCTGGGGAGGTTGCTCATCCTGGAACATAAAGGAGAGTCTCTTCAAGGAGACTTTATTGCTTCTTCCTTTATTGCTTCTACCTAAAGGGTCCACAAGTGAGCTGGAGAGGGACTTCTTCCAAGGGCATTGGTGACAGGACAAAGAACAATGGCTTTAAACTGAAGGAAGTCAGGCTTAGATTAGGTGAAGTTTTTACAATAAGGGTGGTAAAACACTGGAACAGGTTGTCCAGAGAGCTGGTGGATGCCCTGTGCCATGAAACATGCAAGGTCAGGCTGGACAGGGCTCCAAGCAATCTGAGCTGGCTGAAGATGCAGCGATGCTCATTGCAGGGGTGGTGGTGTACTGAGTGACCTTTAAAGGTCCCTTCCAATCCAAACTCTTCCATGATTCTATGATTGGTGGAAGCATTCTCAAGGGTAGTGAGTTAAACATATAAAAACTGGTTTTGTTGTGGCTGAAAGGGAAGCTCTATCTTCTTCCTCTTTTCTCTCTTTCGGAAACATGACATATGGAAAGTAATTAATCTAATTGTGAATGTCTACAGAGAGATGCTCAGTTTTGAACCAGATACCTCAGCTCTGTTATCCATCCTTTAAAAGTCAATGGAGACACAATACTTTTACAGCACAAAACACACAGAGTAATTTAAATATTTATTTCAGATTAAAATAGTCATGTATTATGTCTTTCCACTGCTTACAAAGGGAACTTGAGTAGATTCTTGTAGGTCTTACCCCCACTTGCTCAAATTAGATCAATTTAATTATGTGCTAAGTGTGTGCATATGAATTAACATCTTCATGAAGAAACTTTATGGGTCAAAAGAAAACACCAAGTTTTTATTTTCTTTGAAATGATTCAAACAACTCAGTAGTGTATATTAGTTATGACATCAAGAACTTTAATTAACCTGAATTGTCTTCACTTACCGATGAATATAAATGTTCTTAGACACTGAAGTTGAAATATCACTGTTACTTGCTGGGGCAGTAGGAAGAGATGGTGTAACATGAAATGGGGCGTCCTACTGAGGTAGCAGGAAGAGAATGTGATCCCTGCTGATACCACAGACCAGGATGGTGTGTACGCAACAGATACAAGAGGGAACAGGAGAGACCCCAGCTGAGTGCTTCCTGTTTCTCTTTTAAGACTGTGCTTAATTTTTTCCATTTTCCCTATATCTTTTCCCTTTTTTTTTTTTTTTATAAGTACATAAATAAGTTTAGCTCTAGGTTAAAAGTAGTCACCACAAAGCTGTTGGAGGGGTCTATGAATAAACCAAGAGAATTGTAGGGGTATGGCAAGAGTTCCTGCTGAAACAGGGGGAACATATTTTATTTTTTGACATGCTGAAACCCTCACAGAAACAAGACGAGCAGAAAAATATCTTCATTCTGACTTTAGCTCATGGGTCAGGGGCACAAACTACCTAACAACTGCTCTAGGGAAAAAGAATACTCTAACTGCAGCAGAATGTCATGCAATACATATGCAAATACTTCAATGCTTCCAAAAACCATCATCATCTGTGCCAGTTTCTGTCACTATTCTGTATTACATGCATTTACATTGCCAACACTGCCCCAGGCATCAATGAAAAAACCTTTATTTTGTATGGATTTGTTAGGGCAAGCTTACCTATAAATAGCTAACTTGTAACCGCAGAGAATGCATACAGCAGTAAATATATATTTTTGTGTTCTACGATTCAGATAGTTTTTAGTTTCTATTGAAAATCTGAGTAATGTTATTCAGAATAAATGTTGTATCTCTTTAACATAAACATGTATACACAGACTGATGGATCCCCTTTAATTTAAAGATTGGCACAAGTTGTATTTTCCACCAAGAAGAAAGTTTAAAGTTCTGGGTAGGTTTTGACCCACCACTCACTCAGAGTGGCAAAAAGCCATGTAGACTTGTAGAAAACATGTAGAATATTAGGATCTACATAGAACAAATATTTTGCCACGACCAGGGAGGTGGGAATGTATGATGAATAATTAACTTATTCATAGTTTCTTATCAAATACAAACACCTTTTTATAATTAGAACAGTAGAAGGCAAGATAAAGTTTTCAGATCATTTTTCATGTTGGATGGGAACTGAATGAGTAGAATTTGACCACAAAGTGAACAACAGCAAAAAAGAAATATCAGAGTTATAACTAAAACTGTGTGAATTGTTTTCCTAAGACAATAAACAACTTCTCCTACAGGTGTGGGAAAAGGGAATATTTCATGCTGACTCTTAGCAATGACAGACTATCCATAAAGCTCAAGGAAATCTTGAGTGGGAGAAATGTGTCTGAAATAAAGGTTTTGGTGCTTTAGGAGGACAAAATTGCTCTTCAGGGAAAAGAAATTTCAGGCAGGACTTCGTGACAGTTGCTTCTTTGCCAAAGGTGGGATATTGGTTTTGTTGCCCAAATTGCAGGGTGACTTTTGTTGTTGTTGCTTACAACATCCTCTAAAAATTCACCTTCTCCTTTCAAGTGTTGAATCTGGAAAAATCTGCAGAAATAGATATGTTTGCCACAAGATACTTTTGATACTCCAGGATTTGGCTGACAATACCATGGAGATGTCAGTGGTGATCTTTGCAGGTCTACTGCAGTTGGCACACAGGGGCCCTTTGCTATTAATGGGATTGAGACACAAATCAATGCCTAGAAATGCTGCCAGTGAAATTACAAAAGAAGGAGAAAAGCTTAGATCCAGAAACCCTTACAGAGAGGTGGATTGCTATTTACCACAAACGATCTGGTAATGGAGAGATTTCCAGGAGAAAGGCCGAGCCACCACTTAAAACTGACATTTGTGTTTAGTTTATATAGTCTGAAGGAAGGGAGGGGTGGCCAGCACTTTGCATAATTAGATGTATTTCAAATAGCCCATCTGCACTCTTTTATAACTGTGAGAAATATTTGTGCACACAGTCAGCTTCTGATGAATTTCAAACTGAAATATTTGTTCTTGGGAAAACCACTGTGCTCCTATCTTGGCAATTTATCTGATACAGGCTCTTTGCAATTCATCCATGTAATCACAGTATAACAGGTGAGAATTAGTGGATCAAAGCAAAATGTTCAGGAGCACACAACCTATCTTTTGAGAGAAATAAAAACAAATTGCCTCTCAGCTTAGCATTAGCAGAGATAGCTGCTCTTTATTTACTGCCCAGTGAACCACATGCAGTATTTAGCAAAGAAAATAAGTTTTTAAAAAATCTCGTTCTTTGAAGCATTAATTGACTATTGTTTGATTTTAATTTCCTGAAATAAATAGCAATTAAATCTTGAAAAATTCTTACCAGTTTCTGCTGATGTCTTTGTAGCGCTAGATTAAAAAAAAAAAAAAAGAAAGAATATTTTCCTGGAGTGAATTTTGCATCAAATATGCTACATAAAAATGCACTTCTAGAAAATGAATGTCTCATAGATTTTCTATTGAGAGATGGACTTTATCTCCAAATAGAACCCCAATCCCCAAAACCTAAACAAAGAGCAAAACAAATCTACATACAAAAACCCAACCCAAACCAAAATAACCAACCCTCATTTTAATTAAAGACAGGAAAAGAAAGCAATCCTAAGTCATTTATCTGTTGATGAAAAAGGAAAAGTAAATTATTCAAAATATCATTTAGAGTTTCAAGTATATGTTCAGTATATATTCAGTATCTGATTTATGGTTTAAATGTTTAATGGGGTATAGTAAGAGTCAAGAGAAAGCTCTGACAACTTGAACATATTTTCAGAGTCTGTGCAGGTATATAAAATAGTATGCACTTTCACATAAAAATATTTGACATTTTCTATGAATTACGTTGATAATTAAGTGTAGTCTTTATTCCTGGGAACAGATGTTTTAAATCGCTGTCCTTTTAGCTTCAAACCAGCTCTTTATGTTAACAAACGCTAGTGGCTTTTAAAAGTGCAAGTTGTAACACTGGATAGAAAATATGTATTTGAAAATTCTCTGGTAGAAAATACCCTGCTTGAAAACTGAAATATTTCAGAGAAAAGAAAAAAATTATCAATTTGAAATGAGAAACATCTTGAAAATTACAATACTTCCTGTAAGGAGTACATTTTTGTCCTATTAAATAATATAATAAAAGCATGTAACTGCATAAATGAAGCAGAGAAATATTCCTTCTCCTGCCCACAGTCTTCGCCAAAAACAGAACTCCTTTTCCTAACATTTGAAATACAAATCAGGAAAAATTGATTTTTAAGTCCATCAAGAAGATTTTGGCCAAACCACACTAAGTTAACTATCACATACATGACCTCTCCTTTGCTTTTCTTTAATTCTTTTGTGCTGAAATTAAGAAAGGAATACATCATAATGCTATCTTAAATTAAAAGCTCAAACAATAATAAATTTTTTTAAAAGTTACAAATTACCCCTGTAACCCCCATTTTTTTGCTATGGATTCAGGAAGTGTGTCAACTCATGTATAGATTTCCTATTCCTTCTACTTATCCCCCTTCCCCGCTGTGCAGCCTCACAGATACAACTTCATCAACTGCTGCTTGCTGGGATCTCTAGCTGGTCACTGTGACCCCGAGAAAAGTTGGAAAGTCTCTTTTCCCAGCCCGGCACTTGAAGAAGGAGTCAGAGTTCTCCATTTCTCGGTCTCAAGGTTGTTTATTGTATCTTATCTATAAAAAATTTTCTCCTGCCCTGACGAGGTCAGCGCAGCAGGACAGTCCAGGCACTCTGCCTGCCCCCAGGGTGGTGTTATGTCTTTATACTAAAAATTACATATGCAATGTTTACAATTACTTTCCAATACCTATCACCTATGTTAGACAGTGAGCTTCTGCTCTAAACCAATCTGCAGGTGCCAACATCACAGCAGAAGATGGAGGCCAAGAAGAAGAAGGAGAAAGGCTGGACACACCCAGATCCCTCCATCTTGCCTCCTGAACCCCCATACCAAAAACCATAAAATCTACTTTTCCAACCTGTGATAGCTTCACTAATATTCTACTTAAACTTTTGTGTCTTGCTGATCTTCATCTAAGGTTGGTAATTTGCTCCACGGGTCATAATCAAAACCACAGGCATTTTGGGCTCTGTTCCAGGGTCTCTGAGCCCCCTGGCAGGGGTCTTGGCGGCTCAGGACAGCCAGAGGGATGTCCTGGGTCCTGACACTGCTTACACCCAAGCTTCTTTCAGAATGCTTCTTTCAATACTACTAAATCAGAAAGATGAGGAAAAATACACGCAGAGGGCTTCATGGCATAAAAGTGTAATGATGGAGTCATGCTCAACACCCAATGTAAGAAAGGCTCAGGAATTCTCTTCTTCCTTCATAGCTGTCACTGGAGGTGATATTAGCTCCTAGAAAGACATTTCCTCTCTGATTTAAACACTTGAGAAAGTGAGGGTCTATTCAACTAGCCAGCATTCCAATCTCACATTGCTAGATTTAAGGTTAAACTCAAGTTTTCCCTGTCATCTCATCCTATACTCAATATACAGAATCCTGTTATTTCTCTACTTGTATAGGATCGTGTCAAACCATCAGCCATAAGTGCAAAATACTGGAGAGGAGAATATAATTTTAAGAGGAGATTGATCTTTTTCTTTTCTTCTATCAAAATATCAGAAAGGTCCTGATGGCTTTGCCCTAGAAAGAAATAGTCTCATACTGGTATCATGACTAGGAGACCATCACCTCCAAATCCTATATACATGAAATGTATTCAGGCTTCACTAATTCCATCCTGCATCTCACCAGTACTTATTTTCTGAATTTCTTCTGAAATTGCCTGGTTTTGCATCTGCACCGTACTAAAGGGCAGAGGAAGGAATACTTGCTATTTCAATGGACTGCAGCTATTATCATGCGCTGTTGCAAGGTATACAATAAAATCCTATTTTGGTGGAGCCCATGGATGTCCTTATGATATAATGGAAGGTGCCAAATGTGTACCTTTAATCCTAATGACTTCTATTCTTGGTAAAGAACTAACACGTTCTTTAAAGAAGAGATAAAGAGGTAAAGAGATATTAGAATGTTACATGAAAAGGAAACAAAGAAGTAAAAAGGCTTGGTGCAACTTTGCATTAGTATTCAATGCAGCAGTAAATTATAAAAACAAATTAAGATTATTTAGTTACTTTCAAAATATAAGAAATCGTTAGATATTGAGAAAAAATTTGCAGTATCTTCACCTGAAACTTAAGAAACTACAGAACATTTAAAATTAATGAACTGTTTAAATTTTCTGTGCATTCGTGTGGAAATCATTACAGTGCTATTTTTGTAACGCAAGACAGTAGAAATTAAGGAAAAGAATTTAAATACAGAAAGAAAATTCAACTAATGCAATTAAACATAAAAATAGTTCAAGAGAACATCCCACATTAGCGTAAAATCAAAGTATGTTTGCTAATTATTAGAAATATAAAGAAGGTGGGATTCATTTATATCTTGGTTTATATCTAGGTTTTTATTTGTTCTTCTTACACTCTACACTGAGCTAGCAATTAGCACCAGAAGTCAATAAAAGTGCTTGAAAACCTACTCATGTAAACTAAAAATAGAAACTGCAACTTTGCGTCTTTAGTGATATTTAGAAGTTTCTGGTATCAATTCTAGCAGCTGGGATAGAGAATGAAAATTCATAGGGGAAAAAGTAAATTGAGAAGAAAATAGGAAGGACACAATTAATCTTAAAATAATGCTGTAATGATGTTGATGTGAGAATGAGAGGGTTTTTTTCCCTTATTGCTTTCTCCATGCAAAAAATCTACTCCTATCCTTTCTGAAAAACTGATTAAAATAATCAGCCTCGGATGTTAATTCCAATTAATTCTGAAGTCAAAACTTTGTCATTGCCTGTTATTAAAAATCTTGGCTGATTTTTGCAGAATTCGGGTTCTTCTAGTCCTCACTACACCTACAAGAATCTAAGTGCATGAAATCCACAATGCTTGCTCATTCTGAAGTGACCTTACTTTTTCACAGGATAGATAGATAGATAGATAGATAGATAGATAGATAGATAGATAGATAGATAGATAGATAGATGGATGTATATCTTAGGTATAAAAATACCATGGGTATCAGTTTTTTTCTCTCTCCTCTCTCTCCTGAGATAGCCTAGCATCAAGAATTTTGGTGCCTGTATTTGACAAAGCAGTTCAATGGCTCTTTTAGACTTTAAAATAGGTTTTATATTTCATTAATCTTGGGGAAATGAGTTTCTGTCCTCCTTATTCCTAAAATCTGACCAAATCTCCATGCCTCTCTTCTGAGGTAACACTCATCCTCTCCTAAGGAAGCATAACAGGTATGGGAAAAAAAGGATATTTCAAACGAATGAGTCTGACTCTATCCCAGCTCTCAACATAATTACTTATGCTGAATTCTGCATCTGTGCTAATAGCTAGATAGTTGCATGCATTTTAAACGTCTTTTTTTTTTAAAGAAAAAAATCTATTATGCTCGGTTTGAATTATGAGCAGAATTAGGTAAGTCAGGTAGGTGGGGAGAAATATTTCCCAGGACAGAATGGGTTTTATGAATGTAGTTTCCAATTTACACAAATGTGGGATGCAAGAGTTTCCAGCCCATAGATTTTAGTGAGAGATTTCAGTCTTACTATCTTTTTTTTAATCTTTATTGCCTAAAAATTAATAATCACTTTTCTAAAAAATTGTAATTATTTACAAATGTAAGGAATTAAAGAGTTTATCTTATGTTCCACTGTTTCAGGTTATGTATATTTAATGCTGAAAAAAGGTGAGTAAAAAATGCTATTAAAAATATTTTTTCGGTGATTTGTATCAATTTATTTCTGAAAGGAAACTGTATTTTAATTAGTACTGCGGAAAAATAATCTAATATTTGATTGCTGATTATTTCAATAGAATTTAAAAATACTGTATATAAATGAAATGCAAAATACATGTTTTCAAAAAACCTGGAGCACTTAAAATAAAATATTAATGAACTAATTTCTTTTTGAGGTAGATGGGTTAGTTCCAGTTTTATCAACACGTAATTCTACAAACATCATGTCTCAGCATTTCTAACCTACTTCTTATTCATGGATCAGGAAAGGAAAGCAAGCTTTCATATTTTGTTTCTTAACAAGATGATTTAAAGCTGAAAGGAAGCAAAGATCATGTCTTTATCAGAAGAACAGTCTACAGCTTTCAAAGACTGGGTTGTGTAGTCAATGATATTCTTAATTTACACAGTTTATTTTTTCAAAACTAGAGTGGCTTAAATGAATTTCTTGAATAATTTTTTTGTTCAATTTAAAATTTTACCAAGGACATTAGAATAATTTTATACCAAAATACATTTGGTTCGTCATTTCCTTTTTATCCTGACATTTTTGGGTTGTTTTTTTTAAACAAAAAAGTGTGTGTTTCATCAAATTTATAAAAAAAAAATGCAGAGGAGTTTATTTTTATTCCTCTCCACTGTGTATATTTCAAACTTTTAATTAGGAACATTCGCATCGATGAACATGCTACCTTTACATTCTATTGTCTTCACTTTTCCATTGTAAAACTGTTCTGTGAATCATTTTCTATTGAATGGAAATTATAGAAAAAAATTCCAGAGAATAAAGCATGAATTTACCTCCTTGTGTAATAAAGAAAATACCCTGAATTTGCAGAAATACATTTGCTATTTCGTCACAGCAGTGAATAACCCTATTTTCTCTGAAAATATGGCGTCTGTATCAAAATAAATGAATGTAGGTTAAAAAAAAATGTATAAAATTATAGACACTGTGTAAATCCATATTGCATCCGAGTGCCAGCCTGGCTATAAATGTGGAGATGGGTAACAGTGGAGAAGCTCAGGTTTGAGCCCTGCTGCTCAGTACCAAGCCCTGCCATCTGCGCTGCAAATGCTGGAGTGAAGAGTGCACGGCTCCTCCTGGATGTGCAGAGATGCAGCTGAACGTGGGAGCAGCTCACAGAGATGTGGTCCAACTCTGTGACAGGATGGGTGCCAAAGCACTCCCCACACCACGGAGCAGCAAGCCACACACGAGGGCTGGAGCAGCTTCAGAGCTGCACACAGGTTTTATCTACCACGTTCTGCATGTTGGAGCTTTCTAAGATATTGAAATGCTTTTGACCACTTTCACATCTTCAGTTTTCAGACAGAACATGCGCTACCACCAATAGCTCCAGAAACAAATCCATTTCTAAGTATTGTGAAAAAGAAGAATCAGAAATGTTTCCCTTTGCATACTTTCGAGATAGCACAGGTGAATTATCAGCTAAGCCTGAGTCCTGTGCTTAACTAACATTAAAATGTCAGGGATTCATGGAAACGCCAGTGTTCTTTGCTCTATTCTTCAGTGACACAGTGCTTAAAACATCCTTCTTGCTTTCACACAAAGGATCATGTGTCTCGACAACAAAAAGATGTAGAAAGGTGGTGAGGTCCTGGAATGGGCATTCCAAAGTCTATCCAGGTCGGTACAGGACTAAAAAACTCTTGGTGGTTTGTGCTCTGCAATATCCGTATGCAGGCCCCACGAATGTACCCATGAAAATACACTTAGTGTCTTAATGTGTCATAGTCATGTTCAGGGAGAACAACAGGACAGTGCAGACCCTCATTTAATTAGTCTTCAAAAGTAGAATGTTATTTCTACAGAAAGTTATAAAATGACTGCAATTTTTGCATCCCACTCTTTTTAATTCGCAGGACTGTCATTTGAATGAAGGTTGATTAGTTCTGGCAATTTAATTGCAGAAGCACCTTTGGCCAGAAAAAAAATTAGGCAAATACTTACTTGTTTGGCTTTGTTTTTTACCTCCTCCAACTCCTGTAATGCCTTTAATGGATAAAAATATAAAATACAGGTATGTAGTAAATAGTTCTAATAAATCTCATCAGTGAGTAACAGGAATTTAATGTCTTTATAGTGGAATAATTTTTTTCTACTATTATAATAAATCACTTGGAATTATAATGATGGTTTCATTAGCATGGCTATAGTTTAGATCTGTCAGTTTTTCCATTTAATAAATAAGTATATATTCATACACATATCCCTATTTTTACCATGGGCTTAATTGTATTCTACAATTAAGCCCATGAAAATAACTTCAGACAGAAATTTCAGCTGAGTTTTTTTCCTCTATCATATTGCTGCTCTTGAAATTTCATCATTATGAGCTTACTTTCAGACATTCTGGCCATTTCTATTATGAATAATATGGTCTTGAAATTAAACTAAAACCTCCACATTTTCATTCTGTTCAAATGATTGTGTCATTCCAGAATGGTTTTTTTTAAGCTAATTAATAGTAAGTAATTTTATCAAAAAAGTATTTTCTCATTCTATTAAAAACTTGGTATCAAAAAGTAAATTCACTCCAAGCGATCAGCACATTACTTCGTTTTGAAAACTTTGTCATGATTATTAGTGAATAGACGAATGCTTGTGGGTAACACTGACCTTGACAGAACAGAGATGTCATTGCAGGACCATAAAGAATAGAAAAAAGTCCCTTATTTGGATAAACATCCAAAGACACTTAGTTATTATTGCATGAGAAAGAAAAAGCCCAAATAGTGAATCAAAATTTTAAAAAACACCTCAAATAAAAAAAAAAAAAACCATTACTAAGAGTATTCTTGAAATCGTTGTTCACTAGTAGTGTCAGTCATCACTGTCAGAGAATGTACAAGGTTTTTCACATGACATCACTGGGCAAAATCATTTGCTGAAATAGAAGTAAATATAATGGATTCTGCAATCCAGAAAGGAGATTCCTCCTTAAATTTAAGGTAAAATAAAATCTGATAATAAAAACATCTTCTTTTTTTATTATTTTTTTTAATTTGGAAGCAGAGAAGTGTCTTGAGAAAATCTTATATTCAGCACTTCTCTGATATATATTATGAAAGGTGACAACCTCAAAAACTGTAGGTGGAATATAATTAGGCTTTATTATCCCCATTTTACAGATGGCAGTCTGAGACATATAGCAATCAGAAGCTACATAATGCAGAGATTGTAAGACAGAACCTTTTTTTTTCTTTTTTTCCTGGCATAAAAGAGCTTCCCGTGATTTTATTAAACATTATTTGTATCTCACTGGGGAAAAAAAAAAAAAACCCAAAAAAAAAAAAAAAAACCACAAAAAAAACCCCCAACCAAACAAAAAGAATTCTCAATTTTCCCAGTCCTCAGTCCTACACTAAATCCTCCAGCATTTTATACTGCTTTCAGGTAAGTGGCCTTTTTGCAACCAAACCAATGTTAAAGACAATTTTCAGGGGTTTTCTGTGTTACACCATAAATGAGGCGATCAGCGGGGGTTCCCTCTGGGGTCTGGGTATCCCACAGAGCTGAATTCCTGAGGAGTGAATAATTCCAAGCTCTTTTCTGTCTGGAGAATCTGGGTGTGAGAAAAGGCAGCTGAAGTGCTTTGTGGTTCAGTCAGTAGGGGCAGATTTGTTCTGCAACCACAATGAGCCCAATAAGGAGGTCTGAAAAGGATGAGGGGGCATTTCCAGCTGCATTTTCAAGGAAAGAGGGTGCTAGAGAACACATTGAACACGAAGTTGTACTAGACAGCTGTACATAGCAGGATTTTGGTTTGAACAGGGTCTACTTGTTTAAAAATGCCAACAAATTAAACACGTTTAAAATTCTGGAGGATGCATCTGTGATTATTAACACCTAAATCTGGTATTTTGAATGGGTAAGAAAGAATTCTAAAAATATTTGGATTATCTTTCTTAGAATTTCATTGCTTAAGATTTGTGTGCATCCACCCATAGTTTTCCTTGTTGTCCAAAATACATATTTTTTAGGGTCTTTACAGGAAGAAGAAAAAAAACTACATACAAACGCTAAATCTGGCATATGGAAATTATCTACTTTTGTGAAGCTGCAGAAGACACTAAGTGTTGGAGATGCTGCTCAAAAGTTTATTTCTATATTCTTCTGACATTCTATCTCCCTAGATTTTGGATGTTTTTTGGTTTTACAATGAAATGTTTCCCACTTTATACAATATATTGTGGGCAGACAATTACTCTTCTTTGCTCTGTTTCACCCAGAAATATAAATTTGTGCCTGAGCCGTCATCAGAAAGTGTTGCACCCATTAAAAGCACACTTCAATGCTCTGTAGTAAATATGTTTTTTGCGTAATTCTTTAGAGTTACAGTCCCCATAAATGATATTTCCTATGTAAATTAAGTGTAATAACAAGATCTCTTAATTCACCTCTGAAATGCAACCACTCTTAGAAGGGAGATGTGGTTCAGCAGCTCACAGCAGAACAGTCCCCACCAGCTGGAGTTCAAGGTAGGCTGTGTGTTGTTACTTGCACTGAAATTTGGCAGACACTGACCCCCTACACCTTTGTTCTGTAGGATCCACATTATGAACAGTACCTGAAGATAATACTAGCACTTCTTTCTTCTTATTGCTAAAAAAACAACAAACAAACAAACAAACAAAAAAATAAACCAACAAACAAAAAATCCCCAAATAAATAAAAAAAAAACCAAACCCAACCCAAACCCAAGAGCCACTAAACTCTTGTTACTCATACCATAAATTGCCCAATGCAAGACAAAGCATACTTCTGGATGCAGCAGGTCTCTGGTCTGCAGAACTGCCTCAGAAATTCTTGTATTAACATTGCTCAGTCATAACACTTATGGGAAGAAATACTTTGTTACTATTGGATTATTCTTGAGAAAGTTTTGAGAAAATGAGAAGTGTTTAATGGCAGTTACCTAAAAATGTCTTTTTTGTGCAGTCACACTCAAATCAGTCTGGATCAACTAATTTTAATTATTAGCAAATTATTAGTGGATGACTAAAATTTTAAGGAAGTTTTAAAATCGTATCTGAAATTTTCCTTTCCTTCTAGATTTACTCAAACCTTTACTAGGTATTTCATTTAAATGACATTAATTCAGTCTTCTTACAGTAAGGTAGGTGAGCCTACATGTCTGAAGAGGATTGTTCAATTCCTAACTCAAAGATTTAGGTGTGCTCCTACATTTTGGGGGTGCTCAGACAGAAGGTCTAATCCACTATTCCAGGTGTTTTTCTCTTTTGCTCTCAAAGTTGTCTTCCCATCTTTTTTCCTAATTCATCTTTATAAATTCCTAGTGCCAGGTTGGCCCTTTTCCAACTTATCCAGCAGAGCCTTTGGGGCTAACACGGCCCTTACAGTTTTCCCTCAGGCTCAACATCCCACTCAGTGATGTCAAGCTGAATGTCAAATCTGAACAGGTTTTGGCTATTTTGGGTCCTCCCATGAAAATTTTAGATGATGGCAAGTATATGTCCACAGCCATCCACAGTGCCACAGTGATTGTCCCTTAAACTGGCATTTGTTGTCTGAAAGACTATTGCCTTGTATGCTGAAGAAAAAAAAACTTCTCTCTTTTCCCCTGCCCAACTTATGCCTGCATATACTTTATTCTTCCTTCTCAAAAAAAAAAAAAAAAAGGAAAAAAAGAAGCTTTGCTTATTTCAGCATTTTTCTTGGTTTCTTATAATCATTTGTATGTACATTATATAACACAGTATTAGCTAAAATTAAATTTTAGTATTGCTAGCAAATTCCCACAAAGAAAAATATGTAGATATACATTTCTTCTTAGGTGTGTTTAAAAATAAAATTAATTATCCTTTTCTGTGTATGAGCATTATTGTAGTGTCATCAATGGCAGCACAATTCAGAACCAGTGCTGCCAAAATCTGGTGCTACCCTGCACAGATGATGAGACTTCTGTAAGGATTAAACATTTTATGGAAAATACAGGTAAGTAAAGAAATTTTAGAGAGAAGCTTCCAGCATCTTTTGTGATTCATAATGCCAGTTTGTATAATTTCAATTCCAATGATTGCTGTTTTTAATGGATTAGTTTAAAATATAGTTCAGTATGTGGATATAGAATTTAATTAAAATTTGGTAAACACTCATGAACTAATAAACTCAAGGAAAAAAATTACCTCACTTTTCATTGGTTTTAAAAAATCTCACTTTACTTTCTTTTTTAAATTCAAATTGGTCATCCTTAAAGTTTGCCTGTTGTATTATTGCTCGAATTTTCCAAGTGGAGTAATTGCTCCTATGGTGTCATTTTTTTACATTCATTTTCTACCAATGGTAATAAACTGATTTTCATCCCTCATATATCAGTCCAATTTCTATTTTAAATTTGGTCTTCACAGTTTCCAGCTGGCTTAATTCAGGACCTTAAATAGATCACAAATTAAACTATGCAACTATAAAAATTACCTTTGTTTACTCTATGAATATCTCTGTGACTAATCAAGCACCTGATTAAGCCTGATTTAAGACTAACTGCGTTCTGCAGTCCCTGGACAAGGAATGCTATGTCTGTCTTGTATGTTGCTTGCTTTCAGAATTGCCTCTTTTTCCATTTGAAACCCTGCTGGTTTTATGTATTTAAGGTTCCTGCCACAGTTATTCTTCAAAACTAAAACAAAGAAAATAAGTAATATTATATTATATATGTAATTGACTTATGTCAATAATATTAATGTTATTATCAATATGTTAATATTAATATGTTCACAATATTATTAGGTTCTTGTTAACAAATTTTAACAAATGTTGAGTTTCCAATATGAATTGTGATTTTGGGAAATAGAACAGATAATATCCTGTTACTAGATTATATGAACAATGTCCAAAGGAATCTGTTCTACCAAAATTTCTTTCTTTCATTGGTTTTTCTAGCTCAATAGGATTAAAAAATATTAGTCAATGAAATCCAATAGTTCCTTCAAAGCTTTTTTTTTCTGTTTCATGAATAAACTGAGACTGTCAGGATATATAAATGCTGAAGAAAGGTGCCCAAATACATCAGTATGATGCTGAAAGAAGGTATCCTTTTGTATTGGTTTTGATGGGGTCAGGAAAAACCTTTGGAAGTTTCTTCAAATATTCTTACGACAAGAAATTGAAAAATAAAGTGATTGATGAACACTACGATGTCAATGATCATGTCAACAGTTATTTTTGGTGAAGTATCTAAGGCTATAAATGATATGTTAGATACTTGAACTGGAGTTAAAGACAAGAGAGAGAAACCTACAGAGGATTTTCTCTCCATTGTAATACATTTTAGATCAAGAACCCACAGCTGACTGGCACCAGCTTTTGGAGAGCAGGGTGCTCCTTGAGGACTGTCTGCAGTATTCATCACAGAGTCCTTGAGACACTCCTCCAAGTATTTTGTTACAATACTTTGCCTTGAACAGCTTATCTACTCTTTTTTTTGGTGATGCCTCTTCCACATTGAATTCTTTTTTCTCTGGAAGTAATTTATAGCATTCTGTCAATTTGCTGTCAGACATGATGAAAATGTATTTATTGAGTGTGAACCAAGCTCTACAGACACTACTCTTCAGCAGTCATGTTCATACTGCTCTGAGGTCTTTGACTGGAAAACAAATTGCGGCTATGGAATCCAAATAGATATATGTGGAAAAGTGTATTACTGCAACACAGATATTTGGATTAATTTTTGTAGCATTTTAAAAATAAACATCAGTTTGCTGATACAATATTGAGTAAAGATTTTTAAACTTCAAGTTAATGGAGAATTATAAATAAAGAGGTGCTTGCATTTTAATTTGAGATGAGGCAAAATTTCAAATTACATTATCATATTTCTGATACACATGCAAAATTAATATAAGATAATTGGGCACAGAAGTAAACAGATTTAGAATAAAACTCTGCTGAGTTTGAGAGGTTGATGTATTGTTTTAATTGCCAGAGTATTTTTTTCAGATTCAAAAACAATAAATCACAATCCATATATTAAAATAAAGAAACAAAGAGACCAACAATTCAGTTGAAAAGGTACAATCAGGGTAACAATTCCTTTATTCCTTTATACAGGATCCACAAAAATGAATGGAGCTACATTTTGTGACTTCAGGCATCTTACTTGACTTCTTTTGATATTCTTCAGTTTATCTGTAGCCCAGTGTAACAAGACTGCAATAGCAAAAAAGATGCTTTATCCCCATTATCATTCATGGATAAAGAAAATTAAAATGTGTGAATGGTAATGATTATTGTTTAAATATGAAAGTGCTACACTAAAACCTCACTGTATTGATGTATGTAATGCTTATATAAGCATTAAGGACTATTTACTCAAACTAATGGCAGATAAGCTTCGTGCCATCAAGGACATAAAGGAATTTTTAGCCATTCCAAAATTAAAAAGACCAATCCAAAAAATATTTTCATGAGAGTTCCAGGAATCCTGTGTAAGAATTTCCAAATAATGATTTTTATATTAATAGGAAAATTAATTGTGAATATTGTGAGAAACTTTGTCCTTTCATTGAAGCAGTTAATGAGACAATTAGAGCTGTTAAAAAAATCACATAAGATTAACCTCAGAAGAGCAGCATCCCGAATATCAGGTAGAAAGAATAGAAAACATAAGGTACTCTTAGGAACAATTTTAGTTACCTCTTTAAATATCAGATTAGGTCTCCTGTCACCATAGTTCCTGCATTAACTGCTACTTAGTGAGCACATCAATAATTGAACCAACTCACAGTTTAAAATTCTGAAATACCACTTATATATGTTGTCAATAGTATTTCATAATATTTATATTTTGGATAAATACTTAATTTGCTTATTTAATATTTCCAAAACACAATGAATATATGAATTTTATCTTGTTTTCTTTTTCATTTTGCTGATATTTTTGTGCTGCAGAGAAATTTCTCTTTATTAGATCTGATAATCTTTATAATCATACCTGAAGTAGTGACTACAGAAAAGAATGATGGACTATGTAGTGTGTCTTACTCAGTAAATTTGCATAATTTTTGGCTCTGAGACTGGGACTACTGGCCCTGATGTTTAGGATGACATTTAGCACCTTGTCTGGAACTGAAAATTGCTGGGTTTTTAATCCAAGACCTGTTAAACCTCTATTTACCCCGTCTCAACCCACATAGTCTTTTTGTATTGGGACATTTCATTTTCTGGCCAGATGAGCACCATGGTGCATATTTAAGTGAAATCTTGGTTAAATGCATCATGTCAGGAAGCAGTGGAGGTTGGCTGCCCCACATGACAAGGGGAGATGGGTGCCAGGCAAGACATCAAGCAGCAGCCTCAGAGGCTCAATCATAAATATGTCATTCACCATGAGGTGAGAGAACACGTTCATGATGGCAAACTCATGCAGGTTTGAGCCAGAACTTTAGTCAGCTCCAGTATGATGGCACCAGGCCAAGGACCCTCTGAGAAGTCAGCCTGTGCTCTGGGTCCAATCACACTCTGTTTCAGGTACTGTATTTCCAGCTCTGTGTGAGCCATCGCAGCTGTGGATTTTCCTTTTGGAAGAGTTCTCCAGAGGGTGTTTACCAGGCAAACCTGAAGGAAAATGTTTACTCAGCAGTGAGTCATGGAAAGAGGACAGATACACACAGAAATAAATATTTTCTGTAAAAACAGTCACTATGCTGATTTCATGTTTAATTTCTACTCTTTATGATTAGAAAAAAAACTTCTTTGTTTTCAGGACTTCTTCATCCCATTCCAATTTTTTAGAAACTCTAAATGCAAGACTAAATTATATCCTTCCCCCTATTGGTGAAGAGGATGCTCTCAAAGAGGATATTTCTAATGATTGTTGTTCCTACTAGCTTTTAAAGAACTGGTTTCTGCTGACTCTGACCTGTCAAGGATTCTCAAAGCAGCTGAATAAATGTGATTAACTGCCTTTATTATTATTTTAAAATCAAGTTCATACTTGAGCTAACACCCCAAAGCACCCAATCAAATGTGACGTTCATAAGATATATCTAGAGCTACCTATTATATATTCTTACCTATTTTAAGACATATCCACTTTAAAGTAAGCACCAAGTACTCACCTTACACCCACTTAGCAGAAGTGAGTTCTTGCAGTGAGCATACTGTGTACTGTATAAAATTTTAGTGTAAAAAGTCCTATTTTATGTTGTTGTTGTAGAAATTCAGTTATTTTCTCAGTGTGAGTGTACTAGATATGAAATGTATGCATCAACTGTAAAATGCTAACAAATTAAGCTAATAATCACTTTGGCTAGTCCTGAAAACATTATGTACATTTATTTTTCCTCCTAAATGTAGGCTATTACTGTAAACAGTAATGACCATCTTTTTAGCATTCTGTTATCAATGTAAGCTATCTAATGAGTACAAATCCACTAGTCATATTACATTAAATGGAGCCTGTGACTTTATAGCTTCTAAGAATACACAAATAATTCAATCGAAAATCAAGATATACGCCTGATTTTTAAACTCCTGGAAATTTGAGGTTTTTAATAAAATTCCCAATAAGGACAGCACACAAAGGCTGAGAAAAGTGTTGGACAGGTGCCACAAAACATCCAGGGCTACTACACTACCTAGTTAAAGAACCAGAGTTTACAACCAGAAGTTTAAGCAAGGTCTAGTTTGCATATATTTTAGAAGTTGTACCCAGATGCTGCTTGGAGTACAGAGCACAATATTAACACAGTGTGTTCCAGCTACAGAACTTAGAAGCCTGCTTATCAGTTTGAAACAGACCCTTCTGTAGAAAAGTGAATGCACAAATGTTTCTGGTACCTAGCTTATTAGAATTATAATAAAACTAGTCTGTCAGTATTTAATAAGAAAATGTTTATTTAAAATTCCTATCTTCAAATGCTACAAGTACAGACCAGTGAATCTTCATGAATCTTATGATACAGCTAGTTAAGCATGACTACTATCTTTTATGACTCAAGTAATGCTGCTGGTGAAATTCAGTGCCTTGACATGGGCCGCCCCAAAAGAATCAGTATTGGAGCTGATGAGATTAAAAATGCTCCCTTGGCTTTGTTCATGCTTCAGAACAATTTTGTGCTTCCCTTGTCATTGTTTTCTAACAATTTTTTACCCATGTCTAGCTGAAAGCATGATTTCTGTATAGCTGCTGCTTGACTTGCAGTGTTCTATATCCAAATACCATCCTGGGTGAAGAGAGAGTGGCAAAATCTCTGCATGGGAGCACTCTCACAGAAACACTGTATTTTCCTTTTGTTGTGGTCTGGGACCAAGTTCTATAAACATGTCTTTTCGCTCTGTCATGAGAGACTATAAGTCTCTGACAGACTTTTTATTCTTTAGTGGCTGACGGATGTTGCATGTATCATGGCCAAAGGGAAAGAGCTTACACAATCCTTTATTAAACTGGGAATGCCAAATTTTCAAAAGTACACAGAAGCAAAATATAGTTTTCTTGGGTAAGTATTTATTTGGTTTGGAAGAGGTATATTTCAGCATCCAGTAAAGAAGCACGTTCTGGAAAATACAATCCTTTGCTTGTATTGATTTATTTCATGAAGTCTGAGAACAGACTTAAAAATGACTTGATGCTGTTGACTGAAATAAGTAACTTGCAACTGGTACTACAAATACTGGTGGAACTCAGAAAAATGAAATAGCACTGAGGAATCATAAATATGTCATTCAGCCAGGGATGGATATTTCTGGAATTGTTTTGAGTGGGGGTTGCTTCATCGTAAAGCAAAATGGTTCCTTTTGGAACGCTGCCCAGACTTACCTAACTCTATTAACTCCAAGCAGATATCACTGCATAAATGTCAAGGCAAAATGAGCAATGGTAGACTAGACAGGCCTCTGAGACAACTGTTTTACATAAGAAGTGTTTCTATACCACCACCAAATCTGACTTAAGAGAGAAAATTAAATACTAGGATATCACAAGAAAAAATTTTCATAAATAAAAGTTTGATCAGAAGCATTGTCTTATGTGATTTATAAAAAGGAGCAAGATTGTCCTTCCAAAAATGGATATTTCAATGAGCTTTTGAAAACATGCATATCCAATTTAAAATATTAGAAATGTTTTGGAATTTGAATGTCCTGTTTTAAAGTAACTTATGATATATTTTTGACAGAGAGCATAAACAATGTACAGTAAATATGGTTTTCGTTTGGGATCTTTTTGTGTTAAATCTGATGGAATGTATCATTCAATTGCAAGGTAGTGAGGATAGACTTTGCTGCAAAAATCATTATTCTAATAGATGTCTTCTAATAATGGAAATCTTTCACACCAATTCCTTCCACAGGGTTTTCCTTGGGTGATATTTTATGTAGTTTTATTTATCATAGGAAAAGCAGTGTTCTAGCTGGACTTCATCTCTGTTCCACTCCATATTCAGGACTGATACAAATATACAATGTAAGTTAATCTTGCTTCAGATGCTTCCATTGACGCAAAGCTGCACTTTTTGATTCAGGTACAGGAATAGAAATCTATGCTTTTGAACACATTTTGGTTTAATAAAGATTTTAACATAATTTCTCCTATTTTTTGTTTGTTGTCATAGTTTAACCCCATCCAGCCCCAAAATACCATGCAGCCACTTTCTCACTCCCCCATCAGCAGGATCAAGAACTAAAAGAGTAAAAGCTGGAAAACTTGTGGGTTGAGATAAAGACAGCTCAGTAGGAAAAGAAATAGCTACACACACAAGCAAACCAAAACAAGAAATTCAGTCAGCGCTTCCCATGGGCTGACAGGTGTTCAGCCATCTCCAGGAAAGCCAGGATCCAACTGTGCAACAGTGACTTGGAAAGACAAAACACCACCCACTCCAAAATCCTCCCCTTGCCTCCTTCTTTCCCCCACTTTATACACTGAGCATGATGGTCTGGAATGTCCCTTTGGTCACTGGGGATCACCTGTCCCAGCTGTGTCTCCTCCCAGTTTCCCACCAGTGTGGCAGTACAAAAAACAGGAAAGGCCTTGGCTTGGTGTAAGCCCTGCTCAGAAGCAACAAAACTATCTCAAATCATCAACCCTGTGTATTACGTGTACTATCAAAAATCCAAAACACACCCCCATGCCTGACACTGGAAGAAAATTAAGTCTACCCCAGCCAAAACCAGCACTATTTCATATAGAAAAAGCAGTTCCATAAAAAGATAAATAGTAAAAGTAAACAATTTTTTTCAATTTTTTTTTCTTAGCTATCTTTTGTTTTCCCTTTTTTTCCTAATTTCAAATGAAGGTTGGAATACACACACAAAAAAAAAACCAAACCAAAAAAAAAAAAAACCAAAACCAAATCTTTCTGTGTGCATGTATACCTAATTTTTATCTTTTTTTCTATGTGATATGTACTCTATTACTACAAAAGACAGAAACCTCCTTCAACCTTTATAAACTTATGTAAAGTAGCAGATCTATATTTTTATATTACATGCCACACCTATTGCAAATATGGAAAATTAGCCACTTAAATGGATTTATTCAATATAATATTCTGAAGTTTAGAAAGTAGTGAGATGTCTATTTTTAGGATTGATTTATTAAATATGTCATACATTTCCATGAAACATAGACTGAATCTTTAGCACCTTAATCTAAAATACAAAGGACACATCAAAAGGAGAGAACATACTGCATAACTATTCATGTGTGTGAAGAAAAATTATTAGTGAAAGTATTTCTACAGGAGACTGTTCTAAGAATAGAAGAAAAAGGTTTATCAGAGCAGAAGCAAAGATCTGAATGTGAAAGTTGAAAACTACCATAAAACTTCTGAGAATTAGAACAAGTAAAAGATGTGAGAAAACATTGCATGCAGGGGAAATAAATGCAAAAAGAATGGAGGGACAGATTGATTTATGTCTCTGATGATCAAAAAGCTTGCAAGGCAAGAAACCAATTTAATGAATGATGTAGGACTGACAAAGAGAAAATTCTCATATAACAGTAACTAATGATAAAACCCTTCTGAAAGAGGAAAAGTTGGTATTCAAGGGGAAACTGAAGGCAATGTTGTTTTCTTTTCAATTGAATCTTAAACTGAAGACATTTTCCAGCAGCAATCCCTAACTTATCCTTCAGCTTAGCTATAAACTAAAGCATTTCTGGCCAATTTGTTTGGTAATCAATAAGTACAAACCACAAATAAGTAAATCCCCTGAACTGCCAGATATTGTTGGTACTAACCACTACTTGTACACTGTGTTTTGCCATATACCCTCAGGTCATTGACTCAAACAGGAGCTTTCATCAAACCTTGGACGTTCCAGTCATGTTGAAGAATTTCCAAGTATTTTAACATTGCTGAAACATTTCCCAAAACCCCAGTTTAAATAGTCTTGTCTAAAACTACTTATAACTCATTCTCCAAGATATAGAAAGGAGTTTTGTTGATCTCTGGGAATAGAACTCTTCTGCAAGCATAGAAAACAAGGCTTTTTTTCCTGACTAGTATCTCTTGGTGGTTTCACCAAGAGCTCTACGTGACTAATGGTCTCATCACCAGTCACACCAGTAGCCAAGAGCACAAACCAATGAAAGGAACACTCATATTATTTTCTCTGTCAAACAGTGCATGCCAGGGTACAATAATAAGACATAGTGAGAAGTTACACTACTCAGATAACAATTAAATTATATCTCTGCAACTTAGGAAAAATAATAAAATAAAACAAAATAAATAAGAAAAGTAACAAAAGTAAGTGGTTTGTAACTACAGAATAGGTCTACTGACCTCAAAGCTGAGGAGAAGCCAGATGTGGATTCCAGTGAGACATCTGGATCAAGTGAACCTATCCCATGGTACTCCACCAGCAGTAAAAGGTGAGGGATTATAGTGGGTGACTCCCTGCTGCAAGGCACAGAGGAACCTGTCTGCCAGCCTGACCTGCTGTCTGAAGTTTGCTGCTTATGGATGCCTGGATCCAAGATGTTGCAGAGGGACTGCTGAAGTGCCTCACTCTGAATATTATCCCCAGAAGTTCTCCCTTGTGGGCAACAATGGAAAAATCTGGAAAGCATCCACAGTGACTGCAGAGCTCTAGAGGTCTAGGTGGTGTTCTCAATCCTGAGGCTTAAGGGGCAAAGCTGATACTGTATGCCAAAAATTTTTTGCAGAGTTGATGCCAGAAGCAGGGTTTAGTTTTTATGACTCCAGAAATTATTTAAGAATGGGCATCTGCTCAGGATAAAAATCATTTTGTGGCACATAAAGCACAAGAAGGTCATCAGGAGTAGTCAACTTAGCATCATCAGGGGAAGTCATGACTGACCAAGCTGAGAAACTTCAACAATGAAATGCCTTGGTGAATATCAGGAGAGCAGTGGATTTATTTATGTTGAGTTCAGTAAGAAATTTGGCACTGTCTCCAAGAAGACCCTCATAGAAAGCCTGTTGACATATTGACTGGCCAAAAAGGCAGTGAGGTGGATTGGAAATTAATGGTAGGGCCTAGAGAGTGATGTTCAGTGGCACTAAGTCCAGTTGGAGGCCATAAATTATCAATATAGACCATAGTTCAATCTGGTTCAACATCTTCCTGAATGATCTGGGAGAGGGCCAGAGTGCACCTGCAGTGTGTTTGCTGCAGACCTAAACAGGGAGGAGTAGCTGATATGTCAGAGGGTTGTGCTGCCATCAGAGGGACCTTGACAGCCTGGAGAAATGAGCTGGGCTGTTGGGAACCTCATGCCATTCAACATGGGGAAGTGTAGAGTCCCAAATCTGGGAATAAAAGAACCCATACACCAGTACATGCTGGAGGCCAACCAGCTGGAAAGAAATTTTGCACTCCTTTTAACTCTCCTGACTGTTAGTTTTTGTATCTCAGATAAAGAGTATCTAGTAAATTTTAGAAGTACCAAGTCCAATACACATTTTGAGTTCTAAATATCATGTATGTGGGTCTCTCAATGGCAGTTATAGTGTCACAGTAGATCTGTGATTATTTGTAATGCAAAATTTTATTATTGTTCAGTATTTGAGAAACAAGCTTGTAGGCTTGAGAAGTGACTTGCAGAATTTCTATAGAACTATACATACTACTTTCTTCTGTCTTTGCCCTGTCAGCGCTCAGTTGTCATGGCTGGATAACCCAAATCTAAATGGGAAGCTCCTTCAATGCTCTTGAAAGTGTGACCTGCCAGGCTCTCTTCTGCCTGTTCTATCTCTGTCAGTAACAGATGAGCATGAAGACAATACACAGACAGGAAACTTTACTGTATCTCTGCTTCTTTGACCTAAGAAAGAGATCTGATACCCTTTGGACCTCGTTCCTATGTCTGAGTAAGTAAATCTCTATCACTGTGGGCTGTGTCTTCAGTACAGCACTTGCAAATGTAGTATCTGATTGCTGAATTTCTCTGCAGAAATCTCATTCAGATCCTTCTTTATGATTCATTTCTGCATACTCACAGTTATAGAACTGCTGTAATTATTCAGGGTGGGCTCTGGGATTTCTGGGGACAGGTGTCACCGTTCAGCTACCCTCATCCACTCTGGTGGTTACACTGTGAAGAGCCGTGGGAAAATGTGCCAGTGATTCCAGACCCACAGACAAATCTGCACTGAAATGCTCTCACTGCCTCTGTGTGCAACCTCCCCCAAGCTTCCAGTTTTCAAAAGCCGAGTTTTTGATAACCGCTACTTCCAAGAAATTTTATCACAATCTTCCTCTTCAGTTAAGCTTTGCACTTAACAACTTTCATGTAACTGCAATCTGAAAATTGTAACACATCTACTCTAATTCAGTTTATGAATGTTTTTCAATGCTTGGCATAACTTATGCTATGCCAAGAGGCAGCAATCCTCTTTTTTATTTTTCTTTTGTTTTAAATCAAAACTAGGATTTTTACCCTAGAACTAAGACATTTTACTGTAAGAGAGGAAAAGCACTGTCTTTTTATCCCCTTTCCCCTCAGTCTAGCTAAGGTGTCACTTGTGTCTGCGTAGAGTGACAACAAATTCACTTCATCATACAGCAAGGGTAGCTGCCTTTCTCTATGTTGTGCTATCAGTTTCTGTTAGACACTTGGAATTAGATTCAGTTTCCTAACTAAAAGCACCTGGTGTCATTTTTGGTGTCCTATGACCTTCATTTACTGGTTTAGAAATATTATACTATCTAGAAAATAGTATTTTGTGGGTGTTCTGTGTCCCAAACAGCAGCTACATGCACATGTCCCAGGCATTTTGTAGCTTTCAAAATATCAATTGATATTTTGTATTTAGGGAACAAGATACTGCCCAATGAGTCATACTCGTGACATGGCAGGAGATCTCACTCATGGAATTTGTCTTTATGGACCTCTTGAAATTCCCAATTTCTTTTTAAGTATGGTTACACAGAATTTCATCTTCAGTAAAACAAAATTTAAAATTACTAGCCTTGCTTTGCTGGTATGAGTGTGTAATTCCATGAAATATATATTTAACTCCACAGAGTTTTAATTTATTTTTTTTTAAATATTTTTCATACTGTTTCCTCCCTACTCATTGAATCGAATATGACAGTGACAAGTTGGTACATGTCTTAAGCTGTAGTTGTTTGCAAAATGCTTTAAACTAAAATTCTAAACTTTTCTGTTCTGTTCTAATATTATTTGCTTCAGTATAACCCTTCTAGGAAAAAAATCCACCTACAAACAAGCAATAATAGAAAACCCCAAAAAAACACACAATCTCCCCTATTTTGTATGTACAGTATTATGTTTAGTTCTGATATCCTTTAGTAAAGAGCTTTTTGGAAGGTGCAAATGAAATTGGCAAATAGGCATGTTGCAGTTAATAAAAACAAAGCCACCATGTTCTGCTACAGGCTGACATTGACTTGCTGCTCATTGATTGCATGTATACAATCCCATTTCAGTACCACTCAAAATATCTCTACTGTTCACTTATCCTTTTAATGGCTAAAATTACCTTCATTTTGCTGGTTTTGTATACATTATCCACTTCAGCTGGTCTCCTCATTTGAGTTGGTTTTGTGGGTAGGGAGCATGTTCTCTCTCTCACACATCTGGCACTCTCAATGCTTAAGCAGGAGAAGTTTATTCTTGAAAATAGTATAAATATACACAATTTTAAAAACATTTTTCTTCACTGCATAGTTTTTCACTGTTTTGTGAGGTTGGTCAAAGTCATTTTTTATGACATTTGTCATATGAAACAAATTTCTTGATATTCAGTAGATTAATGAAGTCTAGTTTTCTATTAACTTTTCTTTGATTCTCTGCCTGTTCTCCTTCTATGCACAGCCACAACACAGCACAAGACATGAGCCAAGGCTAATCCAGGCTGCAAGTCTGTGACTGACAAACATTGAAAATGAACTATCTTGCACATGTTGGTTCTCATCTTGTTTCATGGCTGAAGAGTTTTGCACTAATTCTTACCCACAGATGCCTGTCAGTCTAAAATATATATTAGCATATTTTTAATCAGATTAACAGAAATTCTAGACTGATCAAGACCTTTATTAGTCATATCTTGCACTTTCAGATCTTCCTTTGAGGGTTAAGAAACACCAATAATGTCTGCTTTCTCCAAACACCAGCAGATATTGATGCAAAGGCATTCACAGAGTTTCTGAACCACCTCCTCCAGCTTCATGTTGTCTAAATATTGCAAGATTATTTTGTGACATAGGTGGTAAAAAAAATCAATTCCCTTATTTCCATGATAAATCACAGTTATTTAAGCAACAATTACATCTAGCTTTAAAGACTGCAAAAGTTAGCTTTTGGTGTTTTTAAACAAGGCTTTGTCAATCAGAACTGGCTTAGGTGAGAACTCTCCCACATAAAACAAGTCTATACGTAATAATAATAAAAAAGAAAGAAATGTTCATAATTTCATAAATAAGACAGCTGTTAAAATCTTTCCTGGATATCAGTCTTTTAACCATAATTATTCTTATCAGAGCTATCTGTCTATCTACTGTAAGTGTCTATTGCCTCAAGAACAAAGCATCCATACTTCTTCCTTGATATGGGAGCTGTCCAAAGTTCTCACATATAGGCTGAGTGAGGGACCTTCTGTATATTACCTGTGATGTCTGAGTCCATCAGCATGTCTGTATATAAATATATATCTATTCTTCCTCCCCTGTATGGCTCAGGATGTTGAAGCCCCACTGTGTCCTGTAAACTTATAGGAGTTAATTTCCAGACTGTCTCAATAGAAGATTGGTCAAGAGCTGGAAGGTCTGACTGAAAGGGATGATATACAATGTCTGAAAACCTTTATACTTGAATTGAACAAATGCAAATAACAGAGGATCAGGAAAGAGCACTCACTGGTTTTGGAGCTCCATAGGACAGCTGAGGGCAATGCATGTGGGTTTTTTTATCCCCCCACGGCAGAGTTACCTTATATATTTTCTATACTCATCCATGGAGGATGACAATGATGAAATCATATCACTGAGATGCTGGCCTGGAGCCAGTGAGGCTTATAACTAAAATACAGAAAATAATAGGAGCAGGAATTACAAAGGGGAAATGTTTGGTAGCATATAAGAACCAGATAATAATTTTATTCTCAGTTGAGCACTAGGCTTAGCTCCCCCAGTCCTTACCTAGGCCAAAAACTGAACCTGCAATATGTGGAAGAGGAATAGGCACTTTGTTTGAGTGTAAAGATGATCGAAGAAATTTGCAGATCTTTTTCTATAAAGATCTCTGTAAAGAGCTCTACCCAAGATACAAGGAAATTTTTATCAGAACTGAATGTCCCAGACACCATGGTGGGGTGGCTTCCATGAATATGATGGAGAGAAACCCCTCTATGTGCAAGAAGGCAGTGAGAGATGAAGAAATGTGAGAGAGAGATGAAGAGGCCTTGTGGGCAGAGGCTCATGGAGAGCTGTGCCATGGAATGAGTTGAAGACAGAAAAAGTGTGAAAAAACCCAAGTGGGATGGACTTTGCAGAGTTTATGTGGATGGTGTCAGATAGATCTGTCACTTCATAGAAGTCACAGTAACACTCCCTGCAAATTTATTTTGGGGGAGTTCAGAGGTCCTTTCTTGCACAGCTTCATGCAGTGATTCTGCTCAGTATGTGCATTTATGTTGATAAGAAAACTGGTACCTAGGTGTAAGGTAATGTGATGAAAGTCTGATCCCTGTACACACCAGGGCATAAAGGGTAGCCCCAATCACATGTGGGATTATGGATCCTCAGCAACCTCACCTCAGCTAGGCTGCCAGATCTGGCAGCTCCTGACACTGAGAAGCTGCAGCTGACTCTTATGTGTCCAATTATTAATTTTATTTCAGCAACTGATGATGATGAGATCTACTTTTGGGAATAGCAAGGACAATAGGATAAAGCATTATCACCAATACTGCAAGTAATTAAACATCTCAGGATCTCAGATTTTGATAAAATTTTGTAGAATATTGACCTCAAACATTAACACCTTATCTTTGAAACCACTGTCAATCCAAAAGACATTGTAGCCAGCACTGGAAAGACCAAATGGACACTACTGACTGACAAAATACTGAAGCCCAGTAGAGTGCAGCCTATAAAGCCATTTAAAATCAAAAAATTGCTGGCCTCCTCCTGTATATAATGTATTGATGGTTTTAAAGTGAATTTACTGAGGCTAAACCTTTGTCTCACAAACCTGTAAATGTCTAATGAATCTGGCTTTCAGAAGGCACTGATTGTTCTTTCCAAGACTACAATAAGGTAACAGAAAGAAGTGCACTGCCCTGCTTGAGCCTGTTCTACCTCTCACACCTGACTTCATCTGCCCTTCTACACCCTGAAATTAATTGTAGGCTGTGGCTCATCTCACCTTGGTCAAAAACAAGTACAAGCTGTTTTTCATGACCTGAACTGTGAAGGCATGTCAGTCTAAGCTGTGTGTCAGCAGCATCCCACAACTTGGCAAAGAACCCACTAAAATGTTGAAGAATAGAGAAGTGCTACTTTTTATTATGGCAATACTAGTGACAATTGGTAGAAGAGTATGATGAGCAAGGCAAAAAATTAATTAGAAGGTTCTATTTGCCAGATTTACTTTCTTCACCAGTGTTCCTTTTCCCCATCTTCCTATTTTCTCAACCTTGTGAGGTTTTTCAAGGACACTGACATATGGGGCCCATTTTGAAGGACTGTGTGTCAAAGCTAAAAGCATAAATGAAATAAGAATTCTGTCAAGTAAATCTTCCAGCTCAGCTAAGGCAGTGGGAAAGCCTCTTGTGGACATTTCTGAATGCTCCAGCATGAGGAAGCAGTTTTATGGAGCACACAGATAAGATCATGAGATTTCTAAAGCTATAGTCTGTGATATTAGGCAATTAAATTTGCTAAAAGCTGACAGTTTCACAAGCTATGAATAAGAAATTCCACTTGCCCACACTGCCACAATATCTGAACAGCCTGTTCTATATATTTCTTGAGTCCTTTGTACTACCAGATGCCATACATATATTATTTTTTTTAATGCGTTCTTTTTATAGAGGTGTTTCCCATATTCTGAGTTAATTGCAACACAGCATTCATCATTTATTTAGAACTTGGTTTAATGTGTTTCCATGCTTTTTATGTATATTGGTTGCTGATTTTTTTAAGGTGTGATAAAGTCTGGGAATATTTTCTTTCTTTGTCATGTTAGCTTTAGTACTTTTATTTCTGTATGTATGCAATTAACATGAGATTTAACATATTTTCTTATGCAATGGTTATAACAGACAATGCATGTATCAGCAGAACTAAAATAAGTTTCTATGAAAAGATCTCATAAAATAATAGCATGATGTGGTAAAAAGTATTCAAAGGTATTGGAAATAGGACGCACTTACCAACCTTTTATTTAAATGCTCCACAAAGGAGGATCCTGTAGCTTAAGAGATGATATATTTTTTAATATCTTCCCTTGACTCATTTAACCAGATTTTTTGCTCTTATACAAAGGTTTAATTTTACTCTTCCTGTGTTGACGTAGATATACATTTTCCACCATGCTGCCTCAATTGAGTCAATAGAAATTTTATTAATCTGTTTTAAGTATAACATTTTTGCCTTTCAACAGCTTTTCCTACAAAAGTATTTATTTTCCCATATAGCACAATTTCATAATTTGATATATGTTAATTGCAGCTTCCCCAATTAATTTCTTGGCAGGAATGTGATTTAAGCTAGCAGCATCCATTTCCACTTTATATCTGTGCCATAAAGTATAGAATTAATTCAAGAAAAAGCTGTAGACAATGCACAAGTATTTGTATAAAAACAGTTACAATTTTCTAACATTCACACTCATAGAGCTATTTCAATGTAATTTTCCTAGAATAATAAAACCAATATTAATAAATTGAATAGTATAATAAATTTCAAGTTTTAGAAGGATGGAAGTTTAATATAAAATATTAGTATAATATTTAGTATACTATTTATTAATTTGCAGTTAATGATTTGATGAATCATGGAAAAGGCGACACAACGTTTTTCTAATTTAAGTGATTATATATTTTTACATTTAAGAAACTAAAATGATAGCATTAAAATAATACTGTAACTTATTTTTACATTTAAGGTCTTGAAAACTTCTAATTTGACTCAATTTGATGTTTTTTGCTTATTTTTTCCCATGACTTAGACATGCAGACTGAATTCCTAATAAGGCAATATTATCCAACCAGTAGAACAGAAATACTAAATACAAATGTTACTGAGATCTGGTGACTGAACCAACCACTATTTTTGGAGAATGGAGCCAAGTTCAGTGTTGCCCAGTGACAGAATGAGAGGAAATAGACTGAAACAAAAACAAAAAACCAAACCTGAATATAAGCAAAATAAATAAATTGAAATAAACACAGGAGGCTCCACCTGAACATCAGGAAACTCTCTCTGATTGTGAGAGTGACCAAGCCCTGGCACAGATTGCCCAAGAAGACTGTGAAAGTTGTGGATACCCAAAGATTTTGGGGTATCAAAAGATTTTGGGGTATCAAAGGTATCTGGACATGACTGTGACCTGCTGTTAGGTAGCCTGGCTTGGTCTGGGTGGTTGCACACCACGACCTCCAGGGATGCCTTTCAAACTCAGCTCTTCTGTGAATCTGTATGTTCACAGGACATTTTCTTCAAGTGAGATGCAGCATTAGCTTGCATTTGGAGATTGGTGCCCTCAGACCCTACTTTTCTTCCTCTAAAATTGCCTCAAATGTTTTTCTAAAGGAGACAAACTGAATAGAATTAATTTGTAATGGACAAGTCTAATTTAAGAAGTCATTGTGTCTGTCATCAGTGTTAAGGACAGAAAAGGGTAAGGTAAAAGCCAGGTGGCTTCTTCTACCTGCAGAGTGCTACATCGCTGTTAAAACCTACATTTCAAAAAGACTAAACTAGTACTGACAAAAAACCACTTAATACCAATATTAAGGCAAAATTTTCGAGTGTCTAGCTTTACTGTCTTTTTTGTCCCTTCCTTCTTCTCCTATGGTAAAGCTCAAGGTTTCAATATTTTGTTACATAGCCAAGGGAATTGAAGGTTTTTTGAAGTTATAGGATGCTTCATAAATTCTTAGCCTAAAAATCAGTTCCATGTTTCTGTGAGCAACTCAGTAAAGAGGGGGCTAGGATGAATTAGTCACAGCCACTTATGTGACTTTCTGTCCTTCAGCACTTTGCAAACTGAGGTAGATCTTAAAACCATCCATCAGCTGACATATCCCAAATGTCTCAGTGCTTCCAGGTACTTATCCACTTGCCTTTGCTTTATTATTCATCATCCTAGCTTTACTGCTTCCCCTTGCTCTCTTTCCTTGTCAGAAATTTCCTGCTAACAATGCAAACATATTGCTGTAGTTTCTTGCCTTTCTCCAAAACATTTAATGGTTATTTCTATATTTGAAAGTTTTAAAGAATCATTTATAAAACCTTCTGTTTAGCTGAAATCAATTTCATTTGATCTACTTTGTTTATGTCAAGCTTATATCATTTACATTTTCCAGGAAAAGGTGATACTTTGGCTTTTTTTTTTTTTTTTTTTTTTAATATATATATTCAAAAACCTTTGAAAGGAATGAAGTTTTCCTCAATCAAAAGTTTTCAGGAAAAAAAGTATGATGTAGGGTACACCATGCCTGACACACAATGGATCTGGAGTCAGTCTGTAGAGGTTCAATTCTACACATTTGTGCACATCTTTTATTTAGCTTTTTGTTATACTAAGGACTTGGTGACACAGTAAGCTGTTAAGTTGGCCTTTTCACGCTCATATGAGACGTGAACAAAATTCTCTCTAAATAACTGCAAGAAAAGTTGAGAAACTAAATAGAAGTTCCAGTGCATGACAGAGGACAGCAAGCTTTTTTGAAGCAATGGAGGGAGACAATGTTATTAACAGAATTCTGTTTAAAGAAAAGGCATTGACAAAGATTGAGTCTCCATCAGTGGGAACAATGGGAAATCTCCACAAGGGGGGAAACTAATCAGAACTCCCTGCAAATCATAGACTTCATGAAAAAAAAATGTAGCACAGACAACTATTTCAGATGATGGGCTAATATGAAATAATCTTAAACCCATAGGTTTAAGGAAAAAAAGAGGTGTTGAATTAGCATGTAATGGTCCTCTAGAACTGGGTAAAATCACTGAGTGAAACCTCTGAATTCAGTTTTGTCCAACTTGAGACTTAGACTACCCATACAACATTCATTTACTCCCTTGGAGCCTTTATACCTTATTAGTCAGGCACATCATTTGACATAAGAGCCATAGCAGTATTAGCTCCCTTTTTTCCCTGGTTATAATGACAAGAATATGTGTTAATTGGTGTTAGAGTTTTATTTAAGCTTCATATGTTTTAAGATGTCAGTAGAGCCAGTAGTGTTCAAACAAACCCATTATTTTAGAATAATTACCTTCTGTGGTCTCCTATTTGAGATAAAACAGAAGAGAGCACAGCAGGTTATTTTGGGTTTGCAGTGCTTATGTTAAACAATTAGCTGTTATTGTTGATTGCCCCCTTAGAAATAGTCAGGTACTGTTATCTTATGACACATTTCTACAGTTGTTTTCATGTAGACTACACCCCCATGGCTTTACACCTTGGATAGAGAAAACCTGTTTTTCTACCTGCTCCGATCGCATTCCTATTTCAGACTGCAATAGAGCTGCAGTGTGACAGTGTTCACAGGGGTCTTAGGATGAGGGAAGAGATGAGGATCTGACTCCATATTTCAAAAGGCTTGATTTATTATTTTATTATATGTATTACATTAAAACTATACTAAAAGAATAGAAGAAAAAGTTTCATCAGAAGGGTAGTTAAGCTAAGAATAGAAAGGAAAGAAGAATAACAAAGGTTTGTGTCTCGGCTCTCTGTCCAAGCCAGCTGACTGTGATTGGCCATTAATTAGAAACAACCACATGGGACCAATCACAGATGCACCTGTTGCATTCCACAGCAGCAGATAATCAATGTTTACATTTTGTTCCTGAGGTCTCTCAGCTTCTCAGGAGGAAAAATCCTAAGGAAAGGATTTTTCATAAAAAGATGACCAAAACACCAACATGTACCAATACTTGTTGTTGTGATGAGCTCTGGAGCACAGTTTGTGCATGCCTTCAGGGGCTGGAAGATGTAGACATGTGGAGTCAAGAGCCAAAAATTCTCTCCTGAATCCTCAGAAGCTGAGGCTTCTGGTGCCATAAGGTACCAGGTACATATAATTGTGGAAATGTTTTCCAAACCTCTCTTTTGTTACCAATGAACAGCAGTAAATCTTCACTAAATCATCACAAAATACTGTGGGTCTGTCTAGAAGCTCTTAAATGGCAAAAAAAGGAAAAGCTATATATTCACTGAAATTGTGGTAATATATTCAAATAACAAGACAGATCAGAATGCCTTGCACATAAAATCAAGTAATTATGTTTATTTGAGGTGGAAAAGGGAAATCTGAAGATTACTTTGAAAATTTCTGTATACTAAAGATTTTCCATCACTCTGTGATGAGCTTGGGCCTCCTGTGAGGACTCCTGTCCCCTGCAAAATAACATACATTGTCCATATATATATGGAGACACTAATAGAGTTATAGTTACAAAATTAACAAATAATGAAATAATAGACTTTTACTTTCATCAGTTTCTCTGAAATGGTCACTGTTATTGTTTTTAATGCAGAAAGCTTTATGCTTATGTATATAAATATGTAAATATTTTTTGGTTGTTTCATGTCTCTACAGGAATCTCTGTGGTAGTAACTACCATAGTATCTGACTCTATCATATTTAATAACAGGTATATTAATTACTACTTTCAATGAAAATCATGAAAATCAAGAAAATTTCCCATTTTAAAAATTTATTTTTGTAAAATGTACTTTGAACAAAATAATTGTTTATTTAAAACAGACGGTAACTACTTTTTTCCTGAAAATAAATGCTGAAAAAGAAAACACTTTCAGACTTCTCAATAAATGTCCTAAGATTCTCAATACATGCCCTAAAAAATAAAAAAAAAATCTATATATGAAAAACCAAAAGGGTTAAAATAATGAAATTTTTAGAAATCCCAACTGGGTCTAGGCTGGTTCTCCTTTCACTTTTGCTCAGAGTCACAGAAGAAGTTCTGGTAATAGTTAAATTGATTTCCAGGTAAATCTGAATAGAGAATTTATTTTGCTACTGTTTTTAATTCTGAATGCTGACCTCAGTAAGAATAACACTTACTCTGAGTAGCAGTTTCAAGTGGTGCTTTCCAGAAGTGAAAGCCTTACACTCAACCAAGGACATATGACACACCTTATTGAAAAACATTTCTGTTTTTGTTTGCTTGCTTTCAGCATTTTAACATTCCACATATCTGACAGTTTATGTTGGCTTTAGTCCTGCCATGTATTGTCAGAGGAAGACAAACTATTAGAAGCAGAAGACAGATTTCTTCCTCAGATAAGAAGAAAAAAGAGAAACTAAGAGAAGAAAGATGAAATGCAGAATTTGCATTTGAATGTTTAATATTTGACAAATTAAAAATCAGCTTTTTCTTGACTTCTGCCATTTTCCTTCAGTTAAGGTTGAAAGGTTTCTTCTTATTCCCTGCCTCAGGTTACTTGTATAGATTTTCTTTTAAATGATTGGTAGAATCATTTAATACCACTTAATTTATTTGCTTTGGAAAAAAGAAAAACACAACAAAAAACCAAAAAGGAATAAAACACATTATTTTACTAAAAATAAAGAAAAGCCATTCCAATGTTATGCCAATTTATTATGCTTTATTACTTTCCCAGCATTTTAATCTCTGTTATACTTTATGAAAACACACAGCACATCTCTGCATTTCCTTCTGAGTGACTGAGTCAATTACAATCTCTCTGCTGACCTCACTTGTGAAAGCTGTAACATTCTTTCCTAGTGATCACTCTTATGGGATAAAGAACTTCAATTAAAAATCAAGAGCAGAGGAACAAAATAGCAAACACAAACTTTGATTACTAAAGAACTCAAGCTGAAAGGTTCAGAATTTCACGGTCATTTAGAACAGCTTTGGTTCTGTCATAAAACAATTGCTCAGTAAATTTGAAACTATTTTTCTCTTAATATGGATCACATAAAAGGTTAGTTGTGGTTTATTTCCTCTTTCTATTTCAAAATGACATTTTTAAAAAAATTTGCATATTTTGAAAACAAATGTCACGCTTCCTCTCTGTCACTTTCTCTCTTTTTCTGTCACAATAAATATTTTATAATCACACAAGACATTATTGTATTTCCTGGCGTGTTACTGTCACTGCTGGAGTTATTCTCATTTGTCCTTATAAATTCTACTTACAAAGTCAGAACAACTGAGAAAAACTTTTATTAATACTGCATAATCTTTACAAATTTTAGTATGAAACTAATTTTAAAATTTGATTAAGAATCAATTGAAATACTCATGGTAGGATTGTTCACTTGAAGTGGTTATTTTTGAGCCAATGTGTGGAAGTTCCATTTTCTAGCCTAGGGCTACCACATATATCTGGCTGAAGCCAGAAAGCAGGACACTTACTTATGCCTTTAGTTATTTCAAGATTGATGATTCATCCATTTACGTAAAAAAACTGGAAAGAAGAAAAGTCTGTTTTCATTTTGTGTTGGTCCTATCAAGAAGTGACTTCTGAGAAATCAAAATGCCACCAAGTAATGTAATGGTGTTATAGCTGACTAGTATGAATAATAGAATTTTTAAAATGTTATTTCCAGAAGGCTGATATTTCACAAGTAATTTCCACAGGAGTTCATGTTGTCACAGAGTGAGCTCTAAAATCCATTCTACAAGTGAAAACGCACCAGTGATTTCCAGGAGTGGTAGGTCAGCCACCACCCTTCATGATAATTCCTTGACCGAGTAATGACTTGTGTACACACTCTTCTTGCGCATAAA
This sequence comes from Melospiza georgiana, assembly GCF_028018845.1. NCBI lineage: Eukaryota > Metazoa > Chordata > Aves > Passeriformes > Passerellidae > Melospiza > Melospiza georgiana. The sequence continues at coordinate 108,120,379 of NC_080431.1, forward strand.
AAAATAATAATTTAAATTTCTAAACAACAGCAGGACTTTTTTCTAGCTTTGTTCCATGTCTCCATGTCAAGAAAATGTCTCCTTTTTTCCATATTCAAATTTAATTTGGGATACTATGGAGCATTACAATCCTCTCTGTACTGTGAAAACATTATCCTTTTTCTTTTTAACAGGCATAAAAAGAAAATAAAATTCTTCCATTATTGTTGCTGTAGCCAACACGCACCTCACTTGTTTCCCTAAAACTTCTCTAGTTTATTGAGTATTTCAAAGACTTTCAATTTGGTTTAATTGATGCCTTGGAATGGGTACCTAGAACAGAGGCTAGACAGAGAATAAAGTAGATATTTATTAAAGGCCTTCCATAGATTCACCTGGGCAGTGCAAAAGCCTCACAAGGGCTACACCCATAGTGGGGGACAGTCACGAGTTTTTCAGACAGATACAAGTTTGGTCTATTTGCATATCAGGGGTTATTGTCCAACTACAGCTTTAGGTAATGCAGTCACATTCTCACAGTTTGCTCTTCCCCCCATTCACTTTTGTTTATACTTTTCAGGGCCTGAGGCCAAGAATGTCCTTGGTTCTCAGGCTTAGAAGGGTTGTTTAGTCTGAGCAAACTGTGAAGAGACCTCACTAACACTCTATGGAGTTCAGAGCTATACACTAATGCAGTACAGGATCTGAAAAGTAAAAAGCTAAAAACTTAACGCATCATTTTCAAATTTTAGGTTTGTAGTAAAACATTGTAACACCTGTATTCCATGTTTGTGATCTTTCGTCCCTCCAATTCTTTTAATACCAACCACAGGAAAATTGTAAAATAGCGCCTATGTGTCTGTCCTACACTTTAGCAAGTGGGCCACCACAAAACCACCACTAACAAGTACTTCTGTGATTATATTGATCTATATCAAGCTATTACAAATTAATATGGCAATCAATTATATAGTCTCAATCAATATTATTTAGTAATGAGCAACAACAAAATCAAGGAGGTATGGACATTTCTACGACAGTAAAACCCAGAAGGTATATCACAGGTTACTACAAACTTATAATTTGTGAATCCACTTTATCACCAATATAACAGCACATATCCTCATCTGTGTGCAGCATGGGAAGTTCCCAGAGCCAGAGGCTCAACTTTGGATAAAAATTTAGTCCATTTTCAAGTCGTTGATATACAACATGGCATGGAACATCACCACTTTGGACAGTCAATATTTGCTATTTATTTTTATTTTACACCTGTCATGATGTTTTTTATTCTTTCAGGCCCATTTTATATTTCCAGATTATTTCCACCTTTTCAGAAAACAAGTTGGCATTACAATTCCTTGATTTTGCAATTTCAGTGGTATCTGAGGAAATCTCTGGTTTCTAGGTTACCCAGCTGTACTTCAGAGAGGCCACCTGTACTTTTCAAGTTTCCAGCTCTCAGGCCTAGCCCTGGGCTCACAGCTTCCAGGCTGGGAAATCCCTTCTCTGTCACTGTTTCTCAGTTTACAGTTCCTTCTGTCCAGTATATTTGTCCTTCTAACAAGCCAAATTTAAGGCTATTTACATCCATCTTATTTTACATATTTAGTGACATCTTCCTATAAGTACATAATTGACCTTCAGTTCAACATTTTAATTAGCATTTTTCACTTCCATGACCTAACACGCAACCTTAAAAAGTCTTGGCAAATAGCGCAAAAAAACTATTAGTTGAAAATGCAGACACAAATTTAATTTCTAAAGAGTATAATTTATGGGGTTTTTTTGGTACAGAAATCTAATTTTTAAAATAAACCATTTCGAAACATATTCTAAGAAGTTTTAATACCTTGTTGTGCAAAAGAGTAATGTGATTCATTCAGTGTATTCCTTCCTGGTATTTGAAGGGTAGGAGGTTGATTACTTGTTTAATGGATCTTCAATCATTCTGCATAGAAAACTTGAAGACATGTTCAGTTTGTTGCTCTATTAATGTCTTTCAAATGCATCTAGTGCTTGTTCTGCATACACCTCCTCCCCGTTCCTTTCAACAAAATTCTGGGTAAACAGGAATTGTTGAGTATATACAGCCTGTAGCATATTAAATGTAAAACGTCTTTCACTGGATGTGAGTGAAAAGGTTCCTCAGAATACCTGAATAATAAGTTTGCTATATTCTATATTCTAGTAAATGTGCATGACAGCTTATAACTTCAATTTTTGGTGGAACAATGACTCATGCCAATGATTATTCTATATTCTCCTCTAACATGTGTTAATGATAAGAAATGTGATAAGTACCAACATAAAATATTACCCTTCTATTTTTAATTAGATGACAGAGAAAATAGGTTGGGATTATAGCCACAGACAGAAAAAAATTTGCATTTGGGACAGGAGAAAAAAAAGCTGTCTGGATTAGCAGCAGGGTTAGGATGAAGCAAAGTCTCTACTTTTAAATGTCTACACCTTTCAGCAGCTGAGGTTTTATGAGGACTACTTGTACCAGTACGTGGTGGCTTGTCTCCAAACAGCATGAATGGTTGAAATGTTTTTGTTATGAAGAGAGCTCAGAGAAGCAGGCTGCCAGAGTATCCATGCTCAAGGGTTTTGAATTATGAAGTCAAGAAACACCTGCATCAGGTTCACCTCAAAGACCACGAACTGGGACAATGTAAAGTCAGACAAGGACAGGAAGAAGAAGACACCCCAATTAGTGACAATTAATCAATCCTGTGAATTAGAAACAACAAGAACTTGAATTCAGCTCTCATAAAGGAGTGATTTTACAATTTTAAGATATTGTTCTCTGGAATTCCTGTCCAGGTTTGACCAGAAATCCTATTCCTTTAAAGAAAACACTCCTATTAGCAGTGTCAAGCAGACATGCTTGTTGTCAGCAGCTTCTCTTTTGAAAAGACAACACAATCTTTAAAAGAGACATTTCTGTTTTCAAATATCAATAAACTCCCCACAACTTTCCCTGAAACAAAAGGGAGAATGCAAAATTACAGGGAATGAATGCTCAAGATGGCAGTGTGGTTTTCTTTTCTGAAGAATTTTTTCCTCCAGTAGTCACTGAGAATGATGTGGAACATATTTCTCACGAAGTCTACCTGATAATTATACTGCATCCATAACAGTACACACAAATGGTATTGCATTATTCATGTGAAAAGCACATTTCTTGTCTTGCAGAGTACTAGCATTTATTTAAAAATACTATTATTTCAATTATTTATGCCCTGTTGTTGTGCTTCATACTTATTAGCCCACAGAAATAAACCCAAGAATTGCCAGTGACAGCAGTAACACAGCAGCTGAAGAGCAAGGAGATTCATTTTTGATTCAAAAGTCTCACGTCAAACTACTGAATCAATGGAAAAAAAAGTCCATCTTTTCATTAATGTCCCTGTTGAACAGAAGGTACCTTGGAACTGAAATTATCCGGCTAAAATTTGACATAAACCTGTGAGAAGACATTTCTTTCAGGATTTAAGATCACTAACTAATCTTTTTCCTGCTGAGTCTGGCCCTAATCTTGTATTCTAGGGATGATGAGGAAGACTGATACTCTGCATGTCCTCTCTGGGCAAGTTTTCTTACACTCTGTAGTTGCCTAAGAAGTTAATAGCATGTTGTGCTCTGTCCCAGAGCTGATGCAGAAATTTAACTCTCAGTCACTTGGATCAGAATCCTATCTGCAGTAATTCAGCACATTTTAATTGCATTCAAGCAACATTTTATGAGCTATTGATCCAGCATGGTATAGCTAGGTGTCAAGAAAGAGTGTTCACGCAGAATTAGCCTCTTTACGCTACACATTGGCAGTCTGAGCTAAACAGATTTATTTATTCTTCTTTTCTATATTACATTTTCCTCTCTGAAATTTTCACACGTGCACTTTACACTGAGAAACTTCAGTTAGCCCACTGATGAGAATTTTGCAAGCTTTGATTTCTGCCTGCTATGAAATAAATAATAAGGTTATTACCTGATTCTTATCAGTCTTTTTCTTTTCTTAAGAGATAAAAACCTCCCACATTTCCTATCTCATTCATAAAATATATATATATATGTCAAAATTCCCACAAAAATTATCAAAAATATTCTTGCATTTGAAAGAAAAAGATAAAGAAAGCAAAACCTAGCAATGGGAGTAGCATGAAAGACCAATGAACACTTTCTCTGATATTTTGCCCTTTAGAGTTACCTGAGTAAAAGCTAAGAAAAACTTTAAAATTTTATTTCTTTAGTTGATCTTTGTTTCATTAGAGCATGAATTCCAAAATGGCTGAAGATGACAGTGAGACCATAAGATGTGTTATTGCATTATACAGTTAGGGATAATTACAAATTTTGTTCCCTTAAAGTTGATTGTACCCAGGAAGAAAACTTAGAAGGGCATATTTGGTGCATCTGCCATGTAATTATGGCTACAACAAACTGCTGTTTTATGGGCGATGTTTTTAAAAGCTATTTCTGTCAATTTAGACAGTACTTCTGAAAACCAGAAGTTTTTAATTAGAGCTGGAAATGCTCTAAATGAGAAAGGTTCATCTTAGTATTTTGTCTTGTATCAAATGTACTATTTAAAGCAAATCTCTTGGATTTAACACTCATCTGTTTTTACTACACATCACCGAGTAGACTCAGAATGCAGTTTGGATTTCCTTGGGATGCAAGTAAATCAGATGTTTTCCAACAGCCCACAAAGAGCAACTCCACTACTCCGATCTATCAAAAGAAGACTAGAAACAGCAGTAGTAAAACACTGTAATTCTGATTACATGAATGTCATGTCATTAACACTAACATTTTGTTCTCCAGAAAGTTTTATTGGTTGGCACTAATTTTCCTCATTGCCAGATCAGAAGTAAAGCAGACATGCAATTTTTTAATGGATCAGTCTAACTTCAAGGGAAGAACTGTTTTATATGAATACATGTAAGTTTTAGCTATGACCATCTCCCAGCAACACAATGGGAAATGCTGATCACTTTTTTTTTCTCTTTATCAGAAATTTGTATATTTGAATAATAGAGTACTTTGAAATGACTCCCCATGTTTACTCCAGTGGACTAACGCCCTTTCATATAATGAAGCAACATTATTTCCGAAAAAAAACCCAAACCAAAAAAACAAGCCAACTGTTATAGGTAAAAGTTAAGTTAAGTTAAAATAGGATATAGTTCAATTATATTGTATTAATTATATTATTTGTATTATTTTAAAGCGGGGGCTTATAAGAATGTGCTAGAAGGGTCCAGGGTTTGGTGAAACAGGGGTCTGATGGGGCAAGGCAAGGTCGAAGAGAGATTGGATGAAACATCTGACCAATCATTCAAAGCCCTGCAGAAACGATTGGTCCAGAATGAACGGCAGTAAAGACCAATGAGAAGCCTGGAAATGGACCAATCATCATGAGGATCCAAAATGCACCAATCCTGGACTCCAGGGGGACTATAAATATGGGGAGTTCGTTTGGGTCAGAGTTCTTCTTCTTTTGGGGTACTTGTTGTTTGGGAGAACCCAGTGCACTTGGGGTGAGCGCACTGTTTTCATTTTTGGCTCGCTGTGTGGGTGCCTGGGCTTATCCTGGGCACTCCGTTCCTTGTAGCTATTTTAAAAAATGAGAACTTCTTTCTCTGGAGAAAGTTTGGCCTCGTTCATATCCGTAACAAACAAGAATAGTGGTATTGCTATTACTGGAAGAAATTATTTTTGCTTCTGTATTCGTTATTCAAACATGTTCATGTACTGGCCAAATTCCTGAAATTCCATGCTGATTGTGTGTATAAGCATTTCTTTTTTTTTTTTTTTTTTTTTTTTTTTTCTTTTTTTGGAGAAGGGAAAGGTTTGTATTGGATTGAGCTGGTCTGGGTTTTTTGCTTGCCTTTCTCTTTTTTGTAATTTTTATTTTCTTGATTTTTATTCTGATTGCTCCATGAATATTCTGTTCTCTGTTTTGTTATGAAAATATACCTGAAGTCAGTAGCCACTGTCAAAGACTGGCATGTCTTTATTTTTAAAAATACTATTTCTGAGTCCTTTATACTGCTGAGCACAAATGCATCCATCCTTTTGTGCAAACCTTTTATCACTCACACAGTTTCATACAAAGCCTGGCTAATCCTATAATGTATCTTCCAGTGCTAAACCTAACCTTCTCAAGTTGTAAAAATAATAGTGTTTACTTCTTTGTAGAATGACACTTGAAACAGTTTGTTATCCTTAAGAAATTACGTTTTCCAAAATATCTATTTTGTTGTTACTTAAAAGAACTCGAGGTCTATTTTTCAGTAATCAAATGCTATTCACACAGAACTGACTTTGAAGTGTTTGACAGAAAGATAATTGTAAGCGTTTGGCCCACTTGACACCTTGCAGTAATCTGGGCTCTTTTTTTTGAGGCTGTACTTAATCCAGTCAAAATCCTCTTTGTGTTTTTCAAAATCAAGAAAGAAACATGGAGAAGTCTTTCTCAGGTTTTTCATCACTCAGAGAATGAGGTTTTCTTCTCAGTAGAAGAGAAGCAATAGCAGATTACTAGCACAAATGGAAGAATGCTTAAAGAAATGTCTTTTCATCAAAATATGCTGATAAAATATTGAGGTTTGAAAACATGATCCTCAACAAGGTTTAAGAGAGAAAGTGTCTGAGGGCCAAGTCAAACCCCCTATGTCACTTCTCATGAAAGAACTGAGTGAAAACACTGGGGTTTTGGTTGTTTGCTTTTATTAATCTGGAGGTGTACACTTCAAATTTATTCCATTTTATGAAATATAGCAAAGTTAGTTTGTGTTGGTTTAGTTTATTTTGTGGGGAGGGCAGGAATCAAAACAAAACAAAATATAAAAAAGCTTCAAACCACAAAAGCATCTCACTTTCTTAGAATGGTGAAAGGAAACCGAGTTTTCATTCTCTTGTCAATTCTAATATATGTAATTTATTTACTGTTGTTTTTGATCCACAAATGAAATTTCCATATGAGGATTAGACCATTGGATCAGTTTAGATTGCTATCATTTCTTATTCTGCTCCTTAAAATCAGCCATCCTTCACATTAAAAAAAAAAGTTTTAGGAGAAAACCAGAGCCTACAGCTGTCCAAAAAAATACAGCAGAGCAAAGCTGAATAACAGACTAAATACAAAGGATGGTTATATTTCCTTTTTCTTTCAGACCTTTAGAAATAAATAAGCATAGTGCTGGAGACAATTGCACTGTGATGATTTCATCTCTGTAGCAGACATTTAAGGTTGATATTGCAACAGTAACTCAAAAGATTTAACTCTAATATGATATGGCTGATATGTTATTGCTTTTCTTAAGAAAAGGAAAAATGGTATTGCTTGCTAATAAATATACTTAACAATCACGGCAATAGAAATGGTCAGAGTAAATAAAAACGAGATTATCTTTCAACAGATGTAACAACAGACAAACACATAAAGCACAGTTCATTGGAGAAAATTACATTTTTTTCATTGCCAAATCACCTGCAAAACCACAACACATATTTTAAAACAGTTTGTTGGGTTTTTTTTTTCCTGGGAAAATTATGATAGCTACTTCTACACCAGCTGTTTGATACCTTCCCTTCTTGCAAATTGATTTAACTACTCATATGGCAAAAGACTTCCCTTTCCAAAATTTACATATGCAAATGATGAACTTCCCACCCTCAAGTGGCATCTCTATTTACTTATTATTGTCTTTATAGCATCCAGAGATTGACACAAAATTGAAGACTCTTCCAGATTTGGTTTTGTAGCAATAAAAAGAAAATATTTTTTCTGCTTCAAAGGGCACAGCAACACATGTTGGAAGAACAGAAAGGAATAAAATAAGAGCAGGTATGAACAGGGAATTGCACTGGCTGTGTAATCATGTGGATTTTTGTTGGCTACTTAAACACACATCCATACATATATATATATACTTATATATGTGTCCTTATGTATGTATATACATAAATACATATATATATATATGTAGGTATATGTACATATTTCACTCTTTTTTTGTGGCAACTATAATTACATATCATTCATAAGGGTCAAGCATGAGCAGAATAATGAGTGGAGATCTCTCTGCAGAGAGTGTTTCATGCAAAATTCACTTTGGACTGAGGAGGTAAGATCGAGTGATTCAGGCTGACAGCATTCACCAGAACATCAATTGTAATAAATATATTTAGTAGACCACATAAAATAACATTAGAAATAGAGTTATGATAGATAATACTCGACAAGAAAATAGTAGAAGCCAAGTTTGTGTAAACCTGTATCTAAGGTTAGCAGGAAAATAGAAGATATAAGTTAAGAATACTGTGTCCAATTCTGGACAGGAAAGGCATTGAGGGGCTGGGACATGTCCAGAGCAGGGCAGCAGAGCTGGGGAAGGGTTTGGAGCACAGGACTGATGAGGAGCAGTAGAGGGAGCTGGGGGTGTTCATTGTGGAGAAAAGGAGACTCGGGGGAGACCTTATTGCCTTCTACAACTGCCTAAAAAGAGGCTGTGGAGAGATTGGCTTCTCCTTCCAGAGACAGAACAAGGGGAAATGGTCTCATGGTAAGCCAGTGGAGGTTTAGGTTGGATATATGGAAAACATTCTACCCTGAAAGAGTGGTTAAGTTTTGGAACAGGCTGCCCATGGTGGTGGTGGAGCCACCATCGCTGGAAGTGTTAAAAAAATGAGTAGACATGACACTTCATTATATGGTTTAGTGGGTATGGTGGTATTCAATCAAAAGTTTAACTTAATGATCTTGGAGGTCTTTTCCAGTCTCATTAATTCTGTGTGGACAGTTGGGAATTGTTCACGTGGCTATTATTGTTTACTCCAAATAAAAAAATTCATCCTGCAGAATTACTGTCTTCATGGCATTCAGGACTTCTGAAGAGTGTGTGTGAACCAATGGAGCAGGAGCCAAAGAGATGGATTATCAGGGAAAATTATGGTGTCAGTAAAGACAAAAGGTACCCTACAAAAATGTAAACTGATAACTTTTTCTAATAAATACCATCAGTGGTTTCTTTTTCTCAATGTTAAATTTAACTTCCTGAAGAAGTCTCCAGGAGTGGATGTGAAAAGGGAAGGGATAGTTGGGAGGTTTGAGGTTAGGAAGCTAGAGGATTGGGAGAATTGAAAAGCTGTAGAAACATGATTGAAAATTACGATCACAACCATATTACCATTCTCCTAGCATCAGAGAGAAAGACTGGAAGGAGGACTGACATCAGACATGCAAATGAGATACATATATTAATTAATTAGTACTTTCCTTTTATTAATGAAAATAAAATTATGACCTACAGTTGCATTAAGGCAGAAACTACTTCTGATGCAGACTATGTGAGATCCTCTACTGTGAAACCTAAGGTTTACACTATCTTGTGTGTGTATCCAAGAATGTACACAGGCATGTGTGCTTCCTTAGTGATCCCATCAATATTTTTCAACTCGAATTTAAGAGTTAGAATGCATGCATTGGCATTTACAGCTGACTGGTTGAAATTACCTGAGATAATTCTAATTTTATTTTGTTTTAATAACACTTCAGACATGACCTGGCTGTAAAAAATTTATTCAATTACTTTTACATCAGCACATCCTAGTCGAAAAATGAACACATGAAGCAATTGTAATTAGTAGTTTCCCATTCCACTTGGCATAAAAATCTTCAGACAGCTGTATCAGTCAAAAATTATTTATGGAAGATGTCATTTATTGCCAGTTAAGTATTCTAGGCCTTGTAAAATATTTAGAAGAGCACAGTAGATGCACTGCAGCATTCACCCACCAGGTCCCTTTCCTTCAAGCATGCCGAGAGAAGCTTCCCAAGCAGAGAATACCTAAGTAAGAGCACACAAAAATACACAGAGCTAATGAGACACAAAGCTAAGGATTAATACTGTGTCCCACTGCCAGTGAGATTGCCATGGAGCCTTTGGCAGCCAGGAAGTCAGCTGGGTGGGAAAGAATTCCCCTTGAGTGCAGAGACTTGCTGATGATAAATTGCCAACTTTGAATTCTACCTAATTTTTCCACAATATATTTTCTGTCTGTATTTTTCCTCTCAAATCTGAAAGGACCTAAATACCTTCTCAGCAACTGTATGTATTTATGTTTCTGTGTTTTTCTATTATGCCAGGCTTCAGCCTGCACATCTCACTGCAACTATAATGTTATCACCAAAACGTAGCCAAGGTCAAAGAGCTATATGGCAACAAACAAAACCTTTAATCACCAGGATCTGAATTATGGGGATACAGATTGCATCCATTTTTAGACATCCAGAAAATTTTTGCTGAAACCAATATTTTCTTAAAAAAGAAATTTCCTTTTGTCATACTCTTTGGTTTTTTTACTCAGATTCCAAGAAAAACTCACTAATTTCCCACTCCTCTCTAAGCATCAGCTTCTCCATCTCTCAAAAGTTTACCACATAAATTTGGAGCACTTTAGCAAGAAACAAGTGAAGAAAAGTCAGTGTTTTTCTGTAGCATCAATTTCTTTCTGCCTGATAGAAAACTTTTACAATTTCCAATCTTTTCCTCCATTGTTAAATTTTACTAATGTATTTTAAATCCATTAAATTCCATCATATTCCATATTATGATTAGATTTATGATCTCTTCTACTTTTAATTCTGATTGTTCAGTTCTAAGCAGCACATGATGAACATTTAGACAACAATTAGACAAACCTGTCCACAATTATACTTTCCTAAACAGGTTAAATGAACTTATGGGATACTTCCTGTTATTTCAGTACCTATCTAGACATTTCTGGTCTCTTCTAGCAAAGTTCTTCTGCTTTAATTCCAATTAACTTTGCTTTATTTCAAATGCTTTTCCCTGGAGTTGTGTGTTCTACTCTTCAAAAAAAAAAAAACAAACCAACAACAAAACCTCATCTCCCCCAAAAAACTCCAACAAACCAAAACCAAGAAAAAAAAAAAAAAACCAAACAAAGACAAGAAAAAAAGATCATTTCTGTGTTCCATGTTAGCTAAATAAAAATATAAAGTTATGTGCACTGCTGGGTAAATAAACAAAAAAACAAGAAAACCACATAATAAAGTAACTTTGGGATATATACGTGGAATAATGCCAAAGTAGAAACTCTTCTTCACTAAAAAATGAGGAAAAAAAAGGTAATAAAAAGTATAAAAAGTAATATAAAAAGTATCTTTACAGCTTCTTTATCAGTAGCAAGTGGTGAGATAAGAGAAACAGGAAATAGTTACCACGTGGGTCTGTGTGTTTTGCCTTCCAGGTTATGTGAGTAAATGATCTGAAGGAGCAGTTTGTTACCTCTTGCTGCTTCCCTCCTGCAGAGAATTGCATTTCAGCAACAAGTGGACAGTCACAAGGACAACTCATTGAAATATCCCAGGGGAATTTTAAGAAGACTATGACTTCCACAATGACAAGAATCAGAAGCAGTAGAGAAGGAAATGGGGCTCCTGAAAATTACAATAGAGCAACCAGATCTGATTTGTCCAAGTAAGGAAGAATAATGAACTGCTCTCCGCCACTTTTCTAGAAATATTCTTTCAAATACATAGAGTTTCATAGTCAAAGCATTTGTTCTTTTAGTATTATAAATTTCTTTTTGTATTAGTTTTTTGGGAGGGTTTTTTACCATCCTATATCCCAAAAGATGATGGAAAACAAACAGAAAATTACGTAATGCAAAGGAGCTTTAGTACCTATGCCAGCTGGAATTATACCACTTTCTCATAAGAAGTTATTCTTCCATCAATTTCAGTTCCAAAACTAATCTTCAAGATGCCTTGAGCTATGCTATTAAAATAGTATAAATTATGTCTTGTATCAATACATGCACTTTAGGAGTAAAAATGAAATTATACAAATGGGACACATCATAATATTCAAAATATTTCCAGACTGAGACTTTGAGGGGCACTTAGGAATGCCTTCCTACTGCTTTGTGACCACAAACTGGGATGGAGTGAATTGCGTTAAATCTCACAGTGCCAAATGCCCCAGTAACTTCTGGCTATCTTACAGACAGGCATCTTATACACAGACATGAAAAGTGCTTTGCATATACCCTGCATGTCTGCTGCCTTATTTAGATTTAATTCAGTTTCATTAAATTGAATTAAACACAAATTGCTTACTTTATAACTGCTAATTTATAAGTTGGCTTGAGGATGGCATGAAATGGAAAAGGATCTGTAGGAGAAAAGGAAACAGGAGGAAAATCAGAACATTCTACAGGATTTTTGCTTATCAAAAATTGGCTGTTGGAGACATAATTGCGTTCTTTCTTTGTATCCTACCTGCAAGAAGAAAAGAAAATATGTTTTATTCAAGGTAATTTCCACAATGCTATCTAAAAAAATATTTTATCACAAGTATATTTTACAGGTTGGTGTGAGTTAGAACATATTTCATTTATCAAAAATAAATCTCAAGGGAATACACTTGCCCACTTTATTCTTGTTTTAAAGTTGCATTGTTTTTGGGGTTTTTATTTGTTGGTGGTGGGTGTGAGGGTTTTTTCTTTCTTTTCATATTATTTTGGCATGGTTTGTATTGTAAAAAAAAACATTAAAATTAATCTTATATACTCTCAATTCTTTTTCTTGCACAAAATGCATTATTAGCACTGTGCAAACTGAGTGTTTCCAGCTCTGTCAGTTATGTGAAGAATGCAGGTGCATGTAAACAACTCTGGGCTCATTGAAGAGTTAGTGTCTCTCTTCACCTGTGTGTTGGATTGCAGGCTGAATAATGGATGTGCTGTGTTTTATTGGTGTTCCAAAAGTGGTGTTTGCTACAGAACTACAAAGGAATTTTAGAGAAACCACATATCTTTGTTACAAGACTTACTAAGTCCATTGATTGCTTTAGTTTGATTGTGTGTATGCAGCTTAAATTTTTAAATATATTGTTGAGCAGAACAGCAGTTCAGAGACATTACATATCATACTTGTTCAGTTTGAAAATGATTTAGTGCTTGCAGGTCTTGTAAGAGGTAGCCAATGCTCTTGAACTCTGCTTGGCAGGGGAGAAAACAAAAAACTGTAATTCAATTGTGTTATATTTAGACATTAACTCAATAAGAGCACCTCCCAAAAGACTCTTTTAATGTCTGTGTTCAGGTAGCCCCAGCAGAGAAAACTGCATTGAGAGAGATATAGTCATTTGAACATTGCCTTAAAGGTTATTCCTGCTTTTACAGAGTCTCATGGTATCTCTGAGTCTTCAAAAGTGTTCCTTTCCCTTATTATTGCAATTAAACAGCAAAGGGTACATTTTAGATTTAGACAGTAAATTTGGAGAAAAGGTAAAATTGTTTGCCTGTATTGAAATGTGAGTGGGACGTGCACAGGCTGTCATGGGTACCTGCCATTGCAGCTGTCCAACATCTGCTCACACCACCCAGCCTGAAATCCTTCTGGCACACTCACATGCTCTCCTCAAAATGCAAATCTGCAGGTAATTTTAAAAAGCAAGGTTCATTATGACAGATTTCTTGTCCTGGTTTGTCACTGGATCTCACAAAATCAGGTATTTCCATGTGCCAGAATTAATTTTCAGTACAGATAGTGAGTTTGAATATTGCAATTTTCAAATGTTTACAAAAGATATCTGGAAAAAAATTGGTTTCATTTTCAGGAATATTTAGATTTAAAAAAGCAAAATTTTATGGCTTATTTCCTTAAGACCTTGGAAACTTAAGCAAGTCTCCAAGACCCAACATAGGAACAAAATTTTCCTGTCTTTTCCTCTGCTTTATATAATCATTATATTATTATTATTTTATAATATTTCATAGTATAAATTGCTTAACTTAGTGACTTTTGATATAGACAAAATTTGAGGACAGTTCTTATCACATGGAGCGAAATAAATCAGTATTAAGCTATTGTCACGTGACTTATTAATGATGGCAGAGAGATTTTGCAAAAATTTATTACTTAGAAAGATTGAGTTGTTTATAAAAAATAATTTTCTAATATAAATATGCATATTTACATTCCTAAAGGCAGTTCTACCTGGGTATTTTCAAATTTTCACAACTTTAAACATATCTTTTCTGTGAGGTGGCCAGTTTTTTGTAA